>NC_082690.1:66272348-66579623 GCF_949987515.2 Delphinus delphis | reverse complement strand
CCAAGGCACCCACCCCAGGGTACCAGCGGGCTCTGTGTCCTCTCGTCCTGTTAGGGAGGATGGAGGAGGCTTGTGTTCTAAGTGACTCTGCGGACCTGACTCTGGTGAGGAAGATGAGAAAGCGATGAGTAACCACTTCATAAACTCCGCACTGTTTGCTCATAATTCTATCCCAGCAGCCAGCATAGTACCTGCCCATAGCTACAGCAACAATTACCAGTGATTATATAGCACATAGAATGTGAGAGCCCCACATTAATGTATTCAGTCCCCACAAGGAAGAGGTATTATGATTATCCCCATTTTTCCACATTAGAAAACTGAGGCACAGAGAGGTTAAGTGACTTGTGCCATGTCACACAGCTAGCGAGGAGTGAAGCCAAGTTCCAGACTCCAGCAGTGTGTCTCAGAGGTCTGATACTTCACTTCCAGACTAGGCTACCTCTGCACAGCTGCATCTCGATGCAATTTGTTGAGTACGTGAATTAACTTTGATTTATAACTCCAAATACATAGGGTTTAATTTCCACCTCTCTGTGGGTACCCAGAAAGGTAGGGCAAGCCCATGTGTCTTTTTCAGTGTGCCAGGGCCCACAAGGGAGCTTCCTTCTAAGCCACCCATCCGGAGGAAAGGGCATTAGAACTGGGTGCATCTCCTTCCCGAAGAGAAGGACATGCTCGTGGATCCATGAGAGGCTGTGCATCCCAGTGCCCTCTCTGGTCACCCACCAACCTTGAGGTATGGCATGGAGGTAGAACCTCAGTGCCCTAAGGTCTCTGAGCAGAGCTTTCATCCTCAGATCTGAGCCTGAGAAACTCGGGCCTCCCAGGAAGTCTGTCTTGCCCCCTCGTCATCCTTTCCTGGAGTAGGAACAGGCTTTATCATGCACTTTGAAAATCCATTTGAACAGCAAATGCTCGTGATTATGGAGGTGCCTGAAGAAAGTTCAGACCCTGTGGGTAATCCTGAGACACACTGAAGTGGCCTTGTCTGACCTTGTACATGAGGCGTGAGGGTGGATGCTTTCCAAGGGCCCTGGCTGACAGAGATAGATAAGTGTGGGACCCCCTCTTCACCGTGTCCCGGGCATGTAGACTTTCTTTGTCTGAAGCCCTTGCTTATTTTGTCTGGCTGAACGCCGGGCCCACCTCCTTCCTTTGCCTCAGGTGACCATGCAGCACGACTGGGTTGGTAAATTAAGAATTTGCCACATGGAAAGGACTAATTTTTCCCTCTTTCAAAGTCACAGGCATGACGGTTTTTTTGCACACATTCCGCTGGACACATGCTGCATCCATAATACGGAGCGTTAAGACATCATAAGGGTTTTCACGTCTTTCATGTGATAAATATTTTTACCGTCATGCTCGAGAAATGGATTTTGTTTGAAATGGCCTGTTTCCTTTGATGGCTTCTTTGACGTGGATTCAAAGCCTTTCCTGGTCCTGCAGGAGCCTGGGGTTGGGAGGGCCTGTTTGTTAACTTTTCTCGAAGGACAAATCCACTTTCCCTCACTGAAATACAGCCGTGGCTGCCTGGGCTGGGAGATTTACGACCGAGGACAGCAATGAAAAGATGTCCAGGGAGCCAACAGCTCCTGGGAGTGCTGGTGCTTGGCCCTGGGGTGCCCACAGCCCAGGTACCTGGGAGCCTGTGAGCTGACCCCCCCAGGCCCTGGCTGCGACTACTCCCTTCTCCACTGTAAACTGCACTTAAAGATTCAGATGTGGCTGTTGAACCAGCGTGGAGTTTTTACAAGTGTTCGTCTCTCATCTTTGAAATGACACCTTTTTAACGGTCTGCCTCCATGCGGTGAGCAGCCTCTTGGGACTAGAGGAATCTGCTTTCCGGACGAGCCTTTGTGGGCTGCTGTGACTATGTGTGTGTGAGCATACAGCTGGTGATAACTGAGCAAAACAGGAACTCTGCTCTCCTCTGGGAGCCTGGTTAATAGTCCTGGGATCTGGGGATTCATATCCTCTCCCTCCACACCTGCAGAGCACCTCTCACCTCCCTGCCAGCCTGACATATAGGTTGCAGGTGCCTCTGCCGATCTAGACCCGGGCACCCGTCTTGGTGAGGTGTGTCTGAGGGAGGATTTGCTGGTTTGTCCAAGGCTCGGGCTCTGGGGTTTGGCTTCCTCAGAGGTACTGGAAAGACTTGGCGATCAAGCAGGTTGTCTGTCCCCAGAGCTGCTTTGCAGAAATCCTCATGGGTGGTGGAGAACGCAGAGCAGGGAATGAGGGCATTCAGGGGCTTGGTCTACTTTTCTGGTCCAAGAATCAGCAGCTACCGAGCTGTGTGACCTCGGGCGAGTCATTTAACCTCTCTGGACCTTGGTTTGTTTATTTAAAAAATAAAAAATTTGAACTAGAGGCTGAAGGGTACCATTGAACATTCTGTTCCTAAGTGGAAACCACCAGTTCCTGTATGAGCTGAACCACCTTAGAATCACATTTGAGAACATGAAAGGGTCTTATAGAGCAGGGGTCCCCAACCCCTGGGCTGCGGACTGGTAGCGGTCCGCTGCCTGTTAGGAACCGGGCCGTACAGCAGGAGGGGAGTGGCGGGTGGTCCAGCGAGTGAAGCTTCATTTGCTGCCCCCCATCGCTCCCCATCGCTCATGTTACCTCCTGAACCAACACCTCCCCACCCCCTCCACTGTCCGTGGAAAAATTGTCTTCCACGAAACTGGTCCCTGGTGCCGAAAAGGTTGGGGACCGCTGTTATAGAGCATTTCATCCCACCCTCTTATGTTTACCCAGAAGAAAACTGAGGCCTGAAGAGAGCAAGCGACTTGCCCGTTCACAGAGTGAATGAGCTGCAGAGCCAGGGCTAGAAGGAGGCCTGTGGTTCCAGTCACCTCTACAGCCTGCTTCTCAGAGTGAGGCCCCTCCAGTAGCCTCAGCATCCCCTGGGAATTTGTTAGAAATGCACATTCTCAGGCCTCACCCTAGACCTCCTGCTGAATCAGAAACGCTGGGAGGGGGGCCCAGCATGATCCTTGATTGAACAAGCCCTCTGGGTAAGTCTGATGCCTGTTAACGTTTGGGAGCCACTGCAAGACAGCACGTGGCTGTCCCTTTAAGACCAGAAGAAAGACGCTGGAAACCGGCAGGCTTCCCTGGAGAGGCTGAGACTGGAGGGAAAAGGGTAGAGTAAAATTACAGAGGAAGGGACACACTCTTCCCAGCTGACCTCAGGCTGTAGATTTCCCAAAGCAAGGACTCTCCTGTAGCCTGTCCCGGCACCTAAGAGCTGCAGCTGTTGCAGGCGTCTGAAGTTGGTCTGGGTTGCCGGCTGCCATGCTGCAAAGGACTACATTTCTTTCTCACTGTCGAGCCCAGCTGTTCCCATCTGTGCATCTGTGCCCGGAGGAGCATGCCACTTTAACATCAACAGGGTCACCAGCTAGTTCGTTCCAAGAAACTGATGTGTGGAAACAGTGTTTTATGTGTGAATGGTGAAGTGTATATTTAGAAGTCCGGGTGCTCAGCTCCAGGCTGACAGCTCTCAGGAAAAAAAAAAAGATGGTATGTGCTTCAGAGTTCATTATATCTCCTAGGCAGAAATCTAGGTTTAAAGGGTTGCTTGAAAGTAGCACATAATGGCACCTATAAATCCCGGTTCCGGAGGTACGTACATTTGTCACTCCCTAAAATGACTTTTTCACATGTTCTTTATGTGGTTGGCTCAGAACATAAAAACTTGGACCTTTACTAGCAGCTTTCATTCTGCATAATTTCTAATCAAGTCCATTTCCGTTTCCATGAGTGTGTGTGTGCACACGCTGAGCTCTGGCTATCCCTACCTGCCCAGCTGGCTCAGCTGTGAGCTTAGCCACACCCAGGCCCAGAACCCACCCTGTGCAGGGGGGAGAGGGCACAGTAGTCCCAGGCTGGCAAGGGAGCAGGTGTGAGATGTGTCTGGCTGCGAGCGGCCATCACAGAGTATCTGGAGTGAGCTCACAGAGTCGGACGAATGCCTGTTCCTTGCCTGCCATGTCAGCCCAGAATGGAATGACTGTGCTTCTCCCTAGACCCCTGACTCCTTCTCCAGTTTCTTGCTAGGACCTGCCGCCCTTCCTGAGTCCTAGCCTTTTCTCATCCTTGCCAGCCCCTGCCAGGGTGCCTGACTCCTCTGTCCTCTGTCCCAGCCACGCCCAGGGTCCTGTTCACAGTGACTTGAACATCCAGGATCGTAACTACCTTTGTCCTTTCAGGCTGGGGCTGGATTAGGTGGGCTAGCGTTGTGTCTAGTACAACGTTGAGGCTAGTACCTGGGCAATCAGAGTGGGCTGTCATGGAACGAGGCAGAGAGCTGATTCACAGCCAGTGTCCTGGAGGGAGGTGCTGTTGACCAGCAGGCAGATCCTAGCTAACACTTTCACCCAGCTTACAAGGTGCCCGGCACTGTTCTGAGTGGACACAGGTTCACTCCTCCATTCCTCTCTACTACCCAACAAGGCAGGTATTGTTTTCCTATGTACTAGTGAGGAAACTGAGGCACAGAGCAGTTATGACCTGGCCGTCTAGTAGATGCAGTAGCCAGGAGCCACAGCGTGTGCTACCCCTGCACCAGAGTTCAGAAAACTGCAGCCCAGGGGCCAAATCTGACCTGCTGCCTGCTGTAGAAATACTCTTCTTGGAACAAAGCCACCCCCGCTCATTTACACATCATCTATGGCTGCTTTCCAGAGATATGGCAGAGTTGAGTAGTTGTAACCAAGACCCTGAGACCTGCAAACCTAAAATATTCACTGCTGGTCCTTTACAGAAAAGGTTTGCCCATCTCTGTGGTATATCATAGTGCTTCTCACGACTCCCATGAAATTGAATGCAGATTGTTTTATGTATGTGCCAGTGGGTAATTTTTCAGATTCTCAGATGAGAAACCCCCCCAAGACAATAGAACTGCAGCTTTAGGGAGTTTGGAAAGCCAGAGTTTTGGGCAACCAACTGCCAACACCAATTCAAAGCACAGCAGCAGAGGCAGGGCCAGCGGTGAGACGGGGACAGTTCAGTCAGAGCTGCTGGGAAAGAAGCAGAGAGGCAGGAGGGTGATTGCTGCAGTACCTGCCTCACTCCATCCAGGCTCTCGTTCGTTGTTCAGTAGCTGGTGTATGAGGGACGCAGGGCCAAGGTGGCTTCAAGATCATGGACGAGACCCCTCCACAGCTCACGGCCACCTGCTGTCCTCGTGTGTACCTGCTCCTTTGTAGAACCTGGCTGGCAGCCCTGCCCTGATTGTCTGGATGTATCCCCTCGTGCAGTCCCAGCGCAGTGTCAGGGAGGAGAGAGCCACTGTGCTGAGAGCTGGGGAATGGTCAGCTCTCGACAAACGTGAGCTGTTTTTCCTTTGCCTCTTAGGATTCCAGCCCTGAGAGCAGAGTATTAGAATTGCGCCTTTATAAGTAGCAAACCCCACAATGATGGAACGCTTACTGGGGTAGGCAGAATAATGTGCCCCTCACAAAGATCTGTACATACTAATCTCTGGAACCTGTGAATACGTTTCCTGACATAGCAATGGGGAGGTAAGGTTGCAGATGGAATTATGGGTGTTAATCCGTTGACCTTAAAACAGGGAGAGCGTTCAGGATTATCCAGGTGGGCCCGTTGTCATCATGGGGTCCTTAAAAGTGGCAGAGGAGATCAGAAGAGGTCAGACGGATGCCACATGAGAAGGACTTAACCCACTGTTGTTGGCACTGACCGTGAAGTAAGAGGGTCATGGGCCAAGGAAAGCAGGTGGCCTCTAGAAGCTGGAAAGGAGGATTCAAGAGTTCTCCTCTGGAACATCCAGAAAGGAGCACAGACCTGCCAATACCTTGATTTTATCTCAGAGAGACCCTGTCAGACCCTTGGCCTCCAGAACTGAAGATAATAAACTTGTGTTTTCAGTCTCTAAATTTGTGGTCGTTTGTTACGGCAGCAACAGGGAACTACTCCACTTACCAGGAGTCTGACAGTTTGCTAAGCACTTTACTGATGCCACCAACTCACCTAATCTTTGCGGTGAGTGAGAAGTATTATTATCCTCATCAAATAGATGAGCTGAGGTTCAGAGAGGTTGACAAAGGTCACATAGCCGGTCAAGGGCAGAACTGACTTTAGACCACCTGCAGGAGGCTGCCCTTCGCTGTGCAGGCCTGACCCCGCCTGGTAGGGAGGCATTCTGAGGAAGCTGCTTTTCTTTCCCCGCGGTGCTCTTCAGGTACCAGAGGAAGGTCTTCCGGATTTGTCTTTGCCAAGACGAATGAAGTTGTTATGCAGACGATTTGAATGGCGTGGGACCTGAGGCTGTCTGTCAGAGCTCGTTTCTTCCGATTATCTCCAAGCCCTTTCCTGCCAGATCCTACTTCTTTCTCTTAGCAGTTCTCTTAGTTTTCTCTTTCGGGAAGAGAAAGCCTAATTGTAGGGGCTGCTGGCAAAAGACCTTCAGCTCGTGTCCTAATGCACGCCTAGAAGTGGAGAGGGGGGAAGACCCTCAACTCAACAGAATACTTCGCTTCTTTACTAGTAGGGCTCTTAGCACATAAAACATCTGAAAATTTCCCCTTAGGAGCCCAAGTACAAGGGGAGGCGTAATGTCTTGCTTTTCGAGGTATAAGAAAAGCATCATGATGATGTGCTCAAGTCCTCCTTTTTCTCTCTAATGGAACACAAACACTGGGTCTCTCTCACAGACTGGGAAATGGGGTTTTGCCCAGGGTTGGAGGTGAGGGTCGGCTGAGGCCTCCTGCCTCTCAGGACCACCTGCTTCCCACAGGCTCTCGGTGCCTCACTCTGGCTGGGACAGGCCGAGGGGCCCCACTTTGGACCGGGGTCTGATGGAAGAGAAGGGAGGTGGACACACATCCCGGGCCGTGGAAGTGGTACGGCCGACCGACGGCAAGCAGAGACCAGCCGCTGTTGTGCTGGGGTGAACCACCCGCTGTGTGGTGGTTTGAATCCTGCCTCACGAGCACTGCTCCGATGAACTGGCTTTGATGCTCTGCAGACGCGGCTGCCTGGGCTTCTCGGGCTGGCGGGGCCCAGGCATCAGGCTCTTTAGTGAGAACAGTGGTCCCTTATCATCAGCGGGAAGCCAGCAGGCAGGTGATACAAACGTACATTTCGGGATATTCTATTAGCCCTTTTCTTTTTAACCCCAAATAAAGCATGCAACAAGACATCTCAAGAACGGAAGAAAACTTTTCTAAAAATCATTGAATTGTACTTTTGAAAAGGGCGAATTTTATGGTATGTAAATTGCACCCCAATAAAGCTGTTAAAAAAAATAAAAGGAATGGAAGGAAAGGCAACAGCCTTTATGACTTCTTATCTGGGATATTCAGCACTGCTGGCTCCATTATTTAATGCTTAGCCTTCATCCTTCCAAAAGCTGACTCACAGTGGCTCTCCCCCGCAGCCTGGCAGTCTGTTCCTGTCTCACAGTAAAGGAAATGGAGACTAGCAGGGCTGGGCTGTGGAGCTTGTCCAGAAACAATGAAGAGCAGACCCAGTTGTGGGGTGAGAGAAGGTCCCCAGGACACTCCTGGAGGCGGACCAGGAGACAGGACAGTCTGTGCCTGTCCCCCGGATGAACTTAGACCTAAGGCCCCGGTGCACATGGCAGGCAGTTACCTGGGACACCGGCCTGGCTGTCCTGCTTCCTACCACCTCCCTGCTCCTGGGCTCTGGATCTCACCACCAAACACCAAAGCTTCAGAAACCAGAATAGCACTGGCTGCAGGGCAGAGTGAGGCCCCCCTCCCCAGCCACCCTCAAAGCCTTCTTAGCTCTGCCTGAAAGAGGGGCATATAGGAAACCGAGAAAAACCATAAGAAACAAGAGGGCTCCACTGCTCTCCTGGGGTAACAGTCCTAAAGGCGCCCATACACAGGGACCAGAAGCAGAGCTGCCACTTCCAATGAGCACACAGTCCAGCGTGGGCAGAGGGCTAAGGGTCCTCAGCCATGTGAGCCACGTCCTAGGTGGCTCTGTCTGTCCCCTCGGTAGAGCTTGGCCAGTCCTGCTGTCCAGCCCCAAATCACTTTGACCTCCAGCAACACTCATGCAATGGAACCCCTTCTGTTGCTATTTTAGGATTCATCCTAAAGTCCAAGGGCAGAGCCAGGTGCTGGGTTTTTGCTTTGGGAGAGATCTGGGCTACAGCCTCTCCGGCAGCTCCTCCAAAAAAGCCACCAGCACCTCAGAGTTTCCACTGAAGTGCATGACAGGAGCTGACAAAATGGCCCAGCTTCAAAAGATGGGAATCTCCAGGAACGTGGTCCTAGAGAGGACAGGTGGTCAGAAGTGGGTGGGACTGGGCAGCATCGCAATGTCTGTTTCACTCCCAAACCCGTTTTCTTTCCACTCCATCGTGCAGTCTCAGCACTGCCCAGACTCTGGAGCAAAAGCAGCCGGGCGAGCCCCCGTGCGGGCTGCTCTCTGAAACGGCTGCCCTCGTGCAGGTACTCCTCCTGCTTTCAGCACAGCGGCTTCGGGAGCCTCACAGGCTTGGCTGGGTCTCCAGACGTGCTCATCGTGCCTGCCTGGTGAGCCTGGGCTGGGTGCTCAGCCCTGCGGCCTTGGGTGTGTTAATTGCTCAAAGCTTTGCAAGCTCCTTTCCTGCCCCACTTCCCTCCTGTCTCCGTGAATTAGCATGGAAGCTGTCAGGACCTGAATCAGTAATTCTCTGTTCTCATTGGTGGGCTGCATGTCAAGCACTGTGGGCGTATCTCTGAGACCATATTGTGGCATTTCCTGGATGCCCTCTGTGATCACTGGCAGAACTTTCTGGAAAACAGGTCATGCACAGTGACGCCCAGGCACTCACATGGGGAACGGATGAGCTGAGTGAAAGGCCTCTAGAAAACCATAATTCTTTCTCACAGGGGCCTCCGAGGAAGGGCTCGAGCAAGTAATGGTCAAATTGTACTTATCCAGCCAGACACAGACGCTAACCAATGTGCATGAACGGGGCTCCTGGGCGGGCCGGGCATACACCTTTCAGTTGCTGGCTGGTGGAAAGATCTGGATCATTCCAAGAAAAGGGCCAGAGCAGCTGGGGTTAGAGGGCCACCCGGAGGGACTCTGGGAAGCAGCTGTTTACCAGCGCTGTGAAGGTATCTCAGTGGTTTAACAACTGCTGTGAACCAGTGCAGGCGAATGGAGCAGCCTCCCGGGACCTGAAGTTTCTCCAGTCCTCAAGCCAGACAGTGTATCTCGCCCATGACATGGAGGCGGGGCTGCCGTCAGGAGTATGGTTTCAACGTCAAGTTCTTTTACATCTCTGACCTGCAGTTTCCTCTCATCTATGATGGGAATGATAGAACCTATATCACAGGGCCACTGCGATGGCCTGGCCTCACCACCTGGCAGGGCCAGTGCAATGGAATTGGGGTACAGTGTACGAGGGGATCAGCTCCAGGGGCAAAGGTTTTGCAGCAAACACCCAAGATTAGTCTGTAGTCCCCTCCTCAGTGGACCTCATTTTTGAGTGCCACTTTGGACAGTACCTTTGGTGATGGTTAGTAGGTGGCACTTTGGCATACGTGCTTGTAGGTTCATAAACTATTTCCAAATCACATGGCCAATCCAGGGCCTTTCAGACTTCCAGTCTGCACTGTTGTTCTTCCTTCCCCATCCACAGGCCGTCCCAGGCCTGCTGGGGCCCTGACAGCTCTGGTTCTTGTTCTCCAGTTTCTGCTCTGTAGAGCCACCTGTCCAGAGGCTGAGAGAGACAGATGGCCATGGGAAGTCCCGAGCAGAGAGGGGCATAGCATGGCAGTGTCTCTCCAGCTGATGGGTTTTCTCAGGCCCCACTGGCTCCCTTCCTGCTCACACCACGTGGTTGTTCGTGGTGAGTCAGGGAAGGCAGAGGAATAGCTCCCCTTCCCGGGCGTTACACAGGTGCCGCTTGAGCCCCGTGTGTGGCTGTCTGGTGAAATGACCCTTCACTGTTCCCTCTCAGCCTCTTCTCCCTAGGACGCAGACAAGCACTAGGGCTGGGTGAAGAATGGGCTGGGACCACAGCCCCTGTGCTGTTCTAAGGATCCTCCAAACACTGGCTCAGCCGCCGGACTGAGTTCACTGTGCCCTGCTCATCTGCGCCATGAATGACCTCTTCCCTTGGGCGCCCTCAGCCCCCTGCATAGACACCTCTCTCTGGTCACCCCCTCAGTTGGTCAGGCATGGCCGAGTAGGACTGAACCCCAGCAGGGGCCACAGCCTGCATCTGCTCCTGGGGGCAGGTCTCATCCCTGGACGAGAGACATCCGTGGGTCTGGCCCCTCACCAGATGTGTCCAGACTCCCCTGGCCCCCTGCAGAAGACCCAACCAAGGCTCTTGCCTGGGGCCTCTTTACAGCTCCAACTACGTCAGACATGGTCCTGTAGGTCTGCTTTCTTAGTGGAGAGTGAGGGGAGTTGGGTCTAGGACTGGTTAAGGGGAGGCCACTCTTTGTAGACATGGAAACCCTTCATCTGGGGGCTGCACAGCAGCAGCATCTTCCAGAGCTGGGACCTCAGGGCAAGGCCATTCCTCTTTGTAATCTGAACTCAAGAAGTGTCAGTGGAAGAGCACCCCGGTGGGCTGTGAGGCTGTGTGGGTCCTTAGCCGCTGATGCCCACCGAGCTAACATTTATTATGTGCCAGGCACTGTGCTAAGCTCCTTACATGGACCAGCTCATTGAATACACTCCAATAGCCTATGAAGAAGGTACTTTTAGTATCCATTCCACTTTCCAGTTGAGGAACCAAAGTGCAGATAAGCTAGACTAAACTGGCAAATGGTCGAGCTGGAGTATGGATTCTGTCTCTACAGCCAGTGCTCGTAAGGAAACAAAATGAATGGATTAGCAGAGGCAAAGCCTCCTTACCTAAGAGATGTCACATGTAAGGTGTAGAGCAGGGGGTCAGCATACTTTTTCTTAAAGGGTCAGAAAGTACATATTTTCCACTTTGCAAGCCATATGGTCTCTGTCATACCCAGTCTGCCTTTGTAAGCTCTAAAGCAGCTATAGCTAACACGTAAGCAAGTGAATGTGATGTGTTCCAATAAAGCTTTATTTACATAATAGATGGTGGGCCAGATTTGGCCCTCAGACCATAGTTTGCCACCCCTGGTGCAGAGGAAAGCTTCAATGCCCTTGACAAACTGGGTGACCTCAGATTAGTCATTTAACATCTTCATCTTTGGTTTCCTCTTGTCTAATAACTAACCACTATGGGGTACTTATTAACTGATTTGTTTTAAGATGATGCACTGAGCCCCTTGTAAGAGCCACTTACTGTGCTGGGAGCCAAAGATACAGCAGGGAACAAGACAGAGGTCGTCCTGTTCTCATGGAGTCCACACCTGTGAGCACGACAGAGATAACCTTGGGTAAGGACATCAGCTAGCACCGTGCTCCGCTCAGGCAGAAATTCAACAAATACACCTCTTCCCATTGTCACGCCCCTGACTCATTATTCAGGACCCACTGCTTTCAAGTTTGTTGTCATTTGTACCCATACTGAGTAAAAAGGCAGGAGCATGTGGTGGAACCCAGGACTTGAATATGTTTATAATCCATTTTTATGAAACACTGGCCTAATTGTGAATTATAATTTTTTCATTAACTGATCTCATTTTACTTGGTAATATCCATAGGTATGTGCGAGCAGTAAAACTCCATTTCTGTTAAATATTATATGATTCAGTTGATTCACTAATTTAGATTATCACTACCCCCCATTCCAAATGAGTGAGTCATCCATCTTTTGAGAGATAACAAGGACCTTCAAGATCAGATGCGCCCCGTGTTACCCTTCAAGCATACCTAGTTGGGGGGCCAAAGGCACCCTGAGTTCTAGGAAGGTGCTTTGAGTAGCACCACAGTCCTAAAAGCTCTTGCTTTGTCATAGAAATGCACATGTAGTTTGCATTTTACTCTTTACTACGTCCTAATATGTTTAACATATCTGAGTTTCCTTCTGTATCTCTAAGGAAAATTGATAACTGAGATGATAGGTCATGTTTGTCTTTGGAATTCACCTCTATCCAGCCCTTTGCTCTGTAGAGGCAGTGCGGCTTCGTGGTTAGGACTCCTGCCTCGGGGGACAGACATCCTGACATTGCACCTCAGCTACTGCACTTCCTTCTGAGTGAACCGGGGCGAGTTTCCCATCCTCTCTGTGCCTCACCTTCATTATCTGTAAAATGGAGACAGTAGCGCTTCCCACCTGGTAGGGTGAGTTGAGTCAACATGTGAAAAATGCTTATAGTAGAGCCTGACTCATGGTAAACTCAGCAAGTGCTAGCCGTGATAGTTATCTCGGGAGTTACATGGATCTCCAGTCTGGGGTATGTCCCAAGGACATGGCCCCCGAAGAGGAGAGGTGCATACGCATTTTCATCCAGCGCCTGCGAGTCCCAGCTCCATTTACAGAAGCTTTGGCATCTCTCTGACTGAGGTCTCTGGCATCGGCGTGCTCGCTCTGCTTTCAGAATCTTCGGCTCTCTAATTTGCAGGGAGCTACGACAGCTCCATTCTGTCCATGACACCCTCTGTGCACCTCCAGTGATGGGGGCTTCCTCCCCCTGAAGCACCCCTTCCTAGGTGCTGGAAGGGTCCCCCTCTTACTCCTAGGCCTCCTCTGCTTCCCAGACTGGCTCTTCCAAGAGTCCGTCAGGAGGAAGTGGTGGTAAGAGGAAGTGGTCTGCAGCTCTGAGCTCTCCAACCTTGAAGACCATGGAACCCTAACCCCTGGCCAGTCTCGGCCTGTACCTTTAAGTTACCTGGCATAGGTGTGCTTGCACCTACTGGCTCCATACAGACAGCTGAGGGGACTTTGGCAAGTGTGCCAAGCCTGCCTCTCCTGTTCCTATAACTCCCCTTCTGCTTCCTCCTGGTCCCTGTCTCATTCCAGGCTCCTGACTCTGTCTCTTACATCATGTTTATGAGCATGGAAGGCGCCGTCCAGTGACCTTGGCATCTCTATCCAGTTTTTCTGATTGCTGACCTTGAATGGTGGGCCTGACTACCCGTCCCTGGGAACGAATTCCATAGTCTTGACCTGTCGGCCTATGTCCTGGCAAGACCTACCCATTATCGCCATAAAAGAAGGACTTAAATGACCCTCCAGGCTCCTCTTGCTATAGCAACCCTGATTACCATTTGTTGTGCACTTATTCTGAGACAAGTGTTTTATATACATGATTGTATGTAATCCTCACAGATCTTGGGGGTGGTGGGTGGGTATTATTATTCCCACATTACAGGTGGGGAAATCAAGGCGTCAAGAGGTTGAGTGTTTGCTTGTGGTCATGTAGCCAGTGAATGGTGGAGCAGGGATATATTTGAATCCAAGCCTCTGCTCTTATAGGTAATAATGCCTCTTCCATTTTTCTTGGAAGCTTCCAGGAAAACGATGAGCTCTTCTTGACCTGGTGTGAGCACTGCCCCCCACAAAGTCTACCAGGGGTCCAATGAGCAGTGCCCAGAGTGCGTGGAGGTTTGGGGATGGTATGGCTGTCCCCTGTGCCAACGATTCCCTGTCCTGGTGGGCAGAGCCTGAGGCAGCAGGAGGCAGTCTGGCCGAGGGTCCTTGCAGCCAGGTGAATGTCGTATGGTGGGACCAGGAAACTCACAGCAGGACCAGACAGTGGAGACAGACGTGGACTGGCAAGAACTGGGCAGGGGAGCAGATGCCCAGCTCGAGGACCTGGATGTGGGACAGGTTCAGAGCTGGCAGGGAATGGGGGTACGATCTGGGGAAAGAGAAGCAGAAGTCCCATTCGCGGGCTGGGACTGGCATCTCTGATGAGAAGGCAGACTGGGAAAGGAGAAGGTTCTAACGTAAAGCCGCGGGGCGTCAGGATCACGCCCATCGGCTTCCCAGCAGACCCTGCTGGGTATATTTCTATATCCGTTGCGATAGTGGTTGTTGGGTGGGTGAATGGATGTATGGATGGATAAATGAGTTTGCGGAAGCATGAAGATTCTAGTCTCCCTTCCCCCACCCCTAAAGTTGGGGCTAAGATTGCTTTACCCAAGGCAATGGTGAGGAAGGGAAAGGGGTTGTCATGGCATATGCAGGGGTGCGCTCTGACCCACTGTCTCCTTATCCCTTCTTTCTCCAGAGGCCCCCGCCAAACCTGAGGAGGCAGAGGCTGAGCCCTTCACAGACTCCTCTCTGTTTGCACACTGGGGCCAGGAGCTCAGCCCCGAAGGCCGGCGTGTGGCCCTGAAGCAGTTCCAGTACTACGGCTACAATGCCTACCTCAGTGACCGCCTACCCCTCGACCGGCCCCTGCCTGACCTCAGACCCAGTGGGTGAGCAGAGTCAGTGGCCGGGCCCTTGTTGACCTGCAGGTGGGGGGGTGGGGTCACCACAGTGCTGGGGACAGAGCTAGGACTTGGTGTCTGGACTCCTGGGTCTCTTCCCGGCTTCAGCCAGGGTCTGCCCACTTGGCCTGCATCAGGCAAGTCACTCTCTCCCTACTCCCCCAGCCTCAGTTTCTCCATCTGCTAAGCAGGGGGAAGGCTTTCTTCCATTAGAAATTTGAAGGATTAATAACCTAATTTAATCCTTAAGGGAACGAGAATCATCTGGCATTCCTGTTAATAAGTCATTTTAGCCCAATCAATTGCATTTTTATGAACAATTTTTTTTCTATAAATTAGTTTTTTAAAGTACCTCCATCTTCTGAGGCTAACAAGTCATTACACCCAGCAGAGAAGTCTGTCTTGACTTCTCTCTTCGTTACAGAAGATGTTCCTTTAAGGTTCAGTTAGAATTTTTATTACTCCTAATTATTAAAAATGTGGGCATGTACCGTAGCTGAGAAAATCTCATTAACTTTTGTGAGCTCCCCACCAACACCTTCTTTTCCCCACTTTCCCCTTATTTTTAAAATTTTCTTAAAAGCTGCAAACCACAGTGAGCTTATATCTGGAGTTTTCAGGAAAGATCTTGCTGCTGGGCTTGGGGGCTGTATTCTTTGGGAAGGAGAGTTCAGTTCAGTTTCATAGACATTTATTGAGCACCTGATGTATGCCATTTAGTTGGGTGTGGCTTTTCTTGGCCCAGGAGAACTTGGCTGGGCTCTAGAGATGAAAGAGCAGCTGAGGATCTACAAGGGGAGGGAAGAGTATTTGTTCATTTAAAGGGTATTTATTGAGCACTTACTATGTGCCAGAATAGTCTAGACCCAGAGATAGAGCAGTGAACAAAACAGACAGGAATCCTTACCCTCAGGGAGCTTGTGTTCTAGTTAGGTGAGGACAGATAATAAACAAAGCAAAGTCACCTATGTAGCAAGTACTGTGGGGAAATGTAAGGTGGAAGAGGGAGATTGGAACAGCCTGGAATAGGAGGAGGGGTTGAATTTTTAATGAGATGGTCAGAGAAGGCCTCACTAAGAAGGTGACATTTGAGCAAAGACCTAGAGGAGATGAGGAAGTGAGCCATGTGGATACTCAGGGGAAAACCTTTCTGGACAGAGGGACCAGCATGTGCAAAGTTCCTGAGGTCAACATGTGCCTGGCATGTTTGAAGAAAAGGAAGGAGGTCCCTGTGGCTGGAACAGAGCAAACTAGAAGGCAGTAGTTGGAGATGAGATCACAGGGGCAACAGGAAGCAGATCAAGTCGGGGTGGGGGGTTGGTAGTTCTCAAACTTGGCTACACATTCAACTCCTCTGGGAGTTTTAAAATAATCCTGATACCAGGCTCTACCCTAGACCAACTGGGCAAGAGTTTCCAGAGGTGGAACTCAGTGCCCATGTTGTTTAGAGTTCTCAGGTGATTGCCATGCACAGCCCAGGTTAAGAATTGCAGAGAAGGGCTCTGTTAACTGTTGCAAGGTATGTGACTTTTACCCTGTGAGGGGCTCCATGAGAAGAGAGCCGCATGAAGAGAGACATAGAGTGAGGTCTGGAAGTGTCCCGAGCTCAGGAGCTTCTGTCCCTGTGGAGTTGGGGGTGCATCACCCTCCCAATATGTGGATGTGCTCACCAACCTGGATGCTCTCTGAATTCCATATTTTCAGGGTTTTTATGGAGGCATCATTACGTAGGCATGATTGATTATTAACTCATTTTCCAGCCTCTCCCCTCTCTCCAGAGAATGGGGGGGTAGGACTGAAAGTTCCAAACTTCTAATCATGGCTTGGTCTTTCTGGTGACCAGCCCTCATTCAGGAGCCTGCCAAGAATCTTCCTCATTAGATCAAAAGATACTCCTACCTGGGCAGAAGACCTAAATAGACATTTCTCCGAAGAAGACATACAGATGGCCAACAGGCACAGGATAGATGCTCAACATAGCTAATTATTAGAGAAATGCAAATCAAAACTATAATGAGGTAGCACCTCACACCAGTCAGAATGGCCATCATCAAAAAGTCTACAAATAGGGCTTCCCTGGTGGCGCAGTGATAGAGAGTCCGCCTGCCGGTGCAGGGGACACGGGTTCGTGCCCCGGTCCGGGAGGATCACACGTGCCACGGAGCGGCTGGGCCCATGAGCCATGGCTGCTGAGCCGGCGCGTCCAGAGCCTGTGCTCCGCAACGGGAGAGGCCCACGTACCGCAAAAAAAAAAAAAAAAAAAAATGTCTACAAATAATAAATGCTGGAGAGGGTGTGGAGAAAAGAGAACCCTCCTACACTACTGTTGGGAATGTAAATTGGTGCAGCCACTATGGAGAACAGTATGGAGGTTCCTTAAAAAACTAAAAATAGAACTACCATATGACCCAGCAGTCCCACTCCTGGGCATACATGTGGAAAAGATGAAAACTCTAATTCAAAAAGATACATGCATCCTGATGTTCATAGCAGCACTGTTTACGGTAGTCAAGTAATGGAAGCAATCTAAATGTCCATCGACAGACGAATGGATAAAGAAGATGTGGTGTGTATATATATATATCTCTACACACACATATATATATGAATGAAGTAATGCCATTTGAAGCAACATGGATGGACCTAGAGATTATCATACTAAGTGAAATAAGTCAGAGAAAGACAGATATCATATGGTATCACTTGTATGTGAAATCTAAAAAAAAAAACAAATGAAGTTATTTATAAAACAGAAATAGGTTCACAGACATAGAAAACAAATGTATGGTTACCAAAGGGGAAAGAGGGGGGAGGGATAAATTAGGAGTTTAGGATTAACAGATACACACTACTATATATAAAATAAACAACAAGGGCCTACTGTATAGCACAGGGAACTATATTCAATGTCTTATAGTAACCTATAATGGAAAAGAATCTGAAAAAGAATAGATATATACATATACATATAATTGAATCACTTTACTGTATACCTGAAACTAACACAACATTGTAAATCAACTATAATTCAGTAAAAAGTTATCTGTTTTGAGAAAAAAAGAGATACTCCGATCACCCAGGAAATGCTAAAGGATTTGGGACCTCTGTGTCAGACACTCCTTTCACTCAGTAAATTACAAAGGATTTAGGGGCTATGGGTCAAAGACTAAATAAATATTGTCAGGAACTGGAGGCAGAGATCAATATATGTATTTCTTACTATTTCACAGTATTATTAGTCTAAGACTAATAATAAATATTGTCAGGAACTGGGGGCAGAGATCAATATACGTATTTCTTGCTATTTTATAGTATTATTATTAGTCTCCCTTTTACACAAGAGGAAACTGAGGCGCAGAGAGATTATGTAATCTGCCCAAGGTCACTAGTGGCAGAACTGGGATTTGAACTCAGGCAGTCTGGCAATAGAATTTGTGCTTGTAACCGTCACTGTGTTTCACTGCCTTGAGGTGTCCGTTTGTGTCATTCTACTGGGGATGGGGCCTGCTTTAACAATGTACAGCATGGAGCTGATTGGCTTATCTGGTTCAGGAAGTGGAAGAATTGTTTTAGTGAACCTCAAAGCTGTTATCAAGGCATAGAGTGAAACCTCAGCTATGGCAAATGTTGGGATTTAGAGCAAGGTGGGTAGGGGTACAGGGAGCATCTGGAGAGGAAGCCTCATGCTAAGGACAGTCTCTAGAAGAATCACGCCAGGTGTACCTTGCTTCAGTCCCAGCTCCTGTGCCTTTCCTCCTTTTACCTCCTGTTTGCCCTTGGGGATTTCTGCCCCTGGAGGCATCCTTGGATTCTGCACTATTCTTTTCTTTTCTTTTCTTTTTTTTGCGGTGTGCGGGCCTCTCACTGTTGTGGCCTCTCCCGCTGTGGAGCACAGGCTCCGGACGCGCAGGTCCAGTGGCCATGGCTCATGGGCCCAGCTGCTCCGTGGCATGCGGGATCCTCCCGGCCCGAGGCACGAACCCGTGTCCCCTGCATCGGCAGGCAGACTCTCAACCACTGCACCACCAGGGAAGCTCTGCTCTTTGTATTCTTGACTTTGCCAAGTTCTAACCCTGATGCTATGCTCATTGGCTTCATTCCTGGACCAGAAAGTGGGTGTCCCAAATTCTTCCCTACCCTCCCTTCCATCACCTCTGGCTGGGCCCTTATTTTATCTCCTTTCTTGGTAATCTGACCACCTTGTCATCTGGCTGAGAGAGGGCCGAAGTGTGCTCAGCGCCTTATACACAGGACAAGAGGTAACTAGAAGGAAAAAAATCCATCCAACTGGTTGCTAGGTAGGCTTCATTAGTTTATTCATCCAATAAATATTTATTGAGCACCAAGTATGTGCCAGGTACCCAGTAAAGCGTCAGACAGAGAAACCTCAAGGAGCTTACACTGTAGTGGGATCCAGAGTGAAAGGTGATGGGATCAGAAGGCAAGTGATCAGAAAACTTGCAGAGGATCTCCTGCCTCCTTGGGAAGGAGTCATCCATGCAGGTTTCTAGTAAGTCAGGGACTGCACTTGACACCCACAGAAGCCCTGTCCTCCTGGGGCCTCTGCTCAGGGAAGCAGCACTTGGAGGTTGACGTCTGCAAGGAGGCTCCCTTTACCAGTTTTGGCCACTCTCCCCTGGAGATGGAAGTCATCTCAGGTGGGCTTGACTTGAAGCAGGATTTCGGTTCTCCAACCAGAGGCTGAAGTTAGACCGTGGCAGTGAGAGCGCTGAACCCTAGCCATTAGACCACCAGGGACCAGTGGCCAGTGACAAGGCTCTGGCCCATCAGCTTTGTAGAAATAAATTTCTACAAAGAGACGGAAAGTAGTGAAACAAGTAAAGTGTTTATTGGGAGGAAAAAAGAGTACGTGTGAATAGGCATACACGGGTGGACTCAGAGAGTAGCACCCTCGTGGTAGTTTGACTCACTTGTATGGGGCATTTCTTCTGGGTTTCCTTTGGCAGTGATCTTGCTTTGCCTGGTTCTGAGTCCTTATTTGGTTTACATGAGGGTCGTCCCGTGTGCACGCACCCATCTCTTAGCCAAGATGGATTCTGGCGAAGAAGCCTATGGATAGGTTGACATCACTCCCTTCTTGACCTTCAAGGATCTTTTCTGCGCATGTGTAGTCGGGAAGGTCTCCTTGACCTCAAGAGTGAGACATATGTGGTCTCTACCTTTTATCTGGGCGGGACTCAGCTCCTCTCTCCCTCTGGCTGTTTTGGAGTATCTGTCCCAGGGAACAAACTCCAGCTGCTCAGCCTGAGGCCCATCTATCTCCTGCCTCAGAAGGACATGGGAACTGGAAATGCCACAGTTTCATTAGCCTCATCTGGGGTCTTTGATCCATGCAGACAGAGGACATATTTCCTCCGGGCACCAGGACACTTGGCTTTCGGGGAAGTCAAAGTGCCATTCATTCTTCCTGCATTATATTAATAAGAACAGAGCAGGCCCCTTGGCCATCCAGGTGGGAAGACCCAGAGGAGACAGGACAGTGGTTGCCTCTTCTGGTGAGCCTCCTAGACTTCACCCCACGTGAGGCCTTTGCCAGATCCGGACAGGGGTTTGCCTTCTTGCTTCCTGGGGTGAAAGACACAGGGGCCTCAGGATCGAAGGGGAGAAAGTCTGCATCTCAGTCTGGCTGGACTTTACTCCATCCCTCATGTCCCCAGCTACAAGCTCCAAACATCCCCATGGCTTTCTCTATGTCCCTCCTCCTGCCTCCCAGTGTCCCACCTGCCCCTTCTTATCTGTAGCCTCCAAAATAATCTCCCAGAGGCAAAAAGAGAAGAAGGGGAAGACAAGTCTTGATTGGGGTATATATATGTATATATATACATAGGTATATATATTTGTCAAAACGCGTCGAACTACACACTTAAGATCTGTGCATTTCACTGCATATAAATTAAGCGTCAACTTTTTGAAAAGTTATGGTGTGAGAAAGAGATCAAGGAAGTCCTTTGCCTGTGGGATGGAGAGGGAGGATGGAGGCGGCATCTTTAGGGAGGTCACTGAGAAAATGGGTTGTGATTGTGGGGAAGGAGGATCGTGGAGGGCTAAAGCAAGCTTGCCAGATCAGGACAGGAAGGTAAGGGTGGGCCTCCCACCCCAGTGATGGCGGGTGGGGTAGTTAGCATATTGGTACTCACCAGCTCCACAGCAGCCGGTGCCTGCCTCATTCTTTCCTGCAGGCAGTGGGTATTATTTCCATACAGGGGCCAGGGGATGTAAGGGATGAGCCCTTGATCTAGTGGGCATTGGGTATGGGTAGGAACAGGAGGGGCTCGTGGGCTCCGGCTTCAGGGCTGTCACATTGCCATGGCAACTCTATGGCCTACCTCTAAGGTAGCTCAGGTCAGAGCCTCCAGCAGGTATTGCTTCCTGCCTCTTGCTGGCAGATCCTCAGAGGCCCCTGAGCCATCAGTAATGATGTTGCCTTTCTCACCAGCATCCCCTGAGGTCCACATCCCTCCCAGGAGTGAGGGTGGACTGGCTCTTGGGTTGACTGGTAGGTTAAGGCCTGGGGCTTGAGGCACAAGGGGCTGGTAAAGGGGATTGGACTATTTTCTGCAGCCCTAGGTAGGAGCAACTGGGGCAGATCCACACATACCCACCCACAAAGGATCCCTGGGTCCTGAGCTGGAGAGACCCTGTGTGAACATCCAAGTGGAAAGAAGCAGGATGAGATTATAGAAGAGAAAGAATGCAGCCTGGAGCCAGGGCTCTGGGTCCCCCTAGGAGCAGGTTAGGGTCCATCCAAGGTGGCTGTGGGTATTTGCTGCCACCACTGTGAGGATGGTCACCAGGTTTGTGTGTGTGGATCGGAGGGCCACGGGGTCTTCATGGTGCAACCTCTAGACAGACATCTGAGATCTCTGAACTTTGGGGGTCAACAGTGCTGTCTTCATGAGTGTGTATGGGAGGCAGGATAATGGCCTCCCAAGGGTGTTCACGTCCTAATCTCTGGAACCTGTGAATATGGTATGTTACACGGCAAAGGAGAATTAAGGTTGCAGGTGGAATTAAGGTTGCTAATCAGCTGACTAAAATAAGGAGATCATCCTGAATTATCCGGTTCGACCCAATGTAGTCACAGGGCACTTGGAAGTGGAAGAATAAGCCAGAGAGATGGCTATGTGAGAAGGACTCAACCAGCCATTGCTGGCTTTGAAGATGGAAAAGAGCCATGAATGTGGGCAGCCTTTAGATACTGAAAAAGGCAAGAACAGTATCTAACAGATTATCACCTAGAACCTACAGAAAGGAGTGCAGTTCTGCTGATACTTTGATTTTAGCCCAGTGAGACCTTTGCCAGACTTCTGGCCTCCAGAACCAGAAGATAACAGATTTGTGTTATTTGAAGTCACCAAGTTTGCGGGACTTGTTTACAGCGGCAGTATTAGTATCAGGACACTATACAGTGGGCCCCTTTTGCACAGGATCCTGAGAAGGCTAGAAGGGCTCTGCGCTTGGTTTAATGATCTGCTGTTGCTGTGCTAAAATTCTTAATAATTTTTCAACAGGGGCCACCATATTTTCCTTTTGCACTGAGCCCCACAGGTTATATATCTGGTCCTGGCAGGGAAGAGGGGCGGTTTCAGGTGAGGAGCTGGGACATGATTGCTGGATCATGTCGGGGTTCCTACGCTGGGGCTAAGGATTTACACCAAGAGCCACCACTTGCTCACTTAACGTGGCAGGCACTGTGCAAAATGCTTAATGTCTATGTTGTCCTTTAACTTTATCCTCTCGTCTCTCTGGGGTAGTTATTATTATTTCCATTTTATATAGGAGAATACTGAATATTTACAAGGTTAAGAAACTTGGTCAAGCTCCCACCAGTGGTATGTTGCAGAGCCAGTATTTTTACCTGTGTCTGTGTCTCCAGGACACTACTCAGGCCCCGTGCCCCGCCCTGCCTAGGGGAGCTTTTCTAGTTTGGGATTTTGGCTTTGTGGAGATGACCCAGAAGTCTTTGAAAGATGAGACTTCCATGAGGGCGGCCTCAGGACAAAGGGGGTAAAATCAACACCCTGGGTAACGGTTCTGCTGTTACATCAAAAATGCTGACTAGGGCGTCCCTGGTGGTGCAGTGGTTGAGAGTCCGCCTGCCGATGCAGGGGACGCAGGTTCGTGCCCCGGTCCGGGAAGATCCCACGTGCCGCAGAGCGGCTGGGCCCGTGAGCCGTGGCCGCTGAGCCTGCGCGTCCGGAGCCTGTGCTCCGCAACGGGAGAGGCCACAACAGTGAGAGGCCCACGTACCGCAGAAAACAAACAAAAATGCTGACTACACAAACATAGGGAGAAATACTTCTTAACTGGAGCAATCTGGGAAAATGCTTCTGAATCTTAGTTAATTAAACATTTTATGGGCCAATAGTATCACATAGTTGTTCTTAAAGATGATGTAATCTTGAGCTGTATTAATGCCTTAAAATGGGGAGGCAATAGTTTTGTTTTACTCAGATCACGACTGCAGAATTGGATTTTATGGGATATAGAGAAAGTGGCATATGTTTAGAGGAGAACGACTCAGGAGAAGAGCTGAGTAACGTGACAAACAGATGAAGTTTTTGCTAGATTATAGAGTGATATGTAGAACCCAATTCCCTGGGATCCAAGGCCAGGTCTGTCGCTTACAGAGCTGGTTGACCTCCAGCAAGTTACCTAGCCTCTCTGTGTCTTGGTTTTCCTATCTGTAAATTAGAGATGGTAATACAAAGATTGAACGTGTAATATACATAGAGCTCTTAGAACATTGCCTGACATCATAGTAACTGCTATTTAACTTTTTGCTACTTTTTATCTGTGTCTCTGATTTGTAAAAGAGATGGCCTGGGGGACATGGTCAAGACTTTACCAGAAACACCACAAAGTGCACAAGGAGCCACACGGGACAAGCCTTCCACCCTGGCACTAGGTGAGGAGGGCCAGGTAGGCAGTGCAGGACAGAGTGATTTCCCCCCAGCACCAGCGTTCTGGGCATCAGAGGCCGGAGCAAGGCTCTGCTGGAGAGCAAAGACGCCCCGTCCTCCTTTTTCCCACCTGTCGGACCTGCCTTCCCTTTACCCCACGTTCCTCAGCTCCCCTTGCCGCTGGCCTGGCCCGCTCACCCACAAACTTCCCACAAGGAGATGCTCGGTCCTTTGTGTGATTTTTCCACCAGAGCCAGCTGACTTTTATTCCCTGGGTGGCAGTCCATGTAGTCCCAGGGACCCCATTTTCCCTGGATTTCTAAGATGTTTTAGGAACCAATGGTCCCCCTGCTTCCCGTTGGCTGTTTACATTTTAATTGATTCATTTCTCTCTTGTTCCCCTTACAATCTACATCTGACATAGCAGATCCTTTCTGTAAATCAACAGAGTCCCCTTGCAGAACTTCTGCCTCTGCTTGAAAGCTGGACATTTTGATGATCACATCTACTTAGAAGTTTACCTATAGTGATTCCAGTGTCAGATGCTCTTCCAGGATCAGGCTGTGGCCCATTTCTTTTGCCTTGCAGACTGTGAAAACTCCTGTTCTCAGATGTCCATTGTCTCCTCCACATCTCAGCCAGACGTGGCCTCCTGCCAGGCCCCCGAAGCCCCTGCCTACACTAGGTAGCCCCACTAGCTCCATGTACCCTCTGGCTTATTGGATGATCTGGGCTTATTGCTGTGGTCAGGCAGGGAGTATGTGTTCAACTCCATGATTCCCATTCTGTCAGGACGCAGTGGGATTCCCACCCACAAAGCTTTCCCGGGCCTGCATTCATTCTACTGTCTGCTATTCGAGCATTGATTCATTTGTTCGTTCAGCCAGATAGCCGGTGCTTTCTGAGTTTGTACTCTGTGCTGGACACTGTGTGAGGCACAAGGGGGACCTGGTGAGCAAAGCAGATATGGTGTTGACCTCATGCAGCTTGTAGTTGAATGGAGACACTGACGTCTGTTAAATAACCACGTAAAAACACATTGCCATAGCATATAAGAAAAGCGAAAGAGGCTGTGAGAGTCGAGCAGGGGGATCCGATCCCAGTCCAGGAAGTGCAGTGGGTCTTCCTTCGCTAGGGTAGGTGTGCTCTCATGGAAGAAGGCACTCAACTCACTCAAATGACCACAGATGGCTGGAATTCTTTGTGGGCCAGTGTCTACGCAGTCACATAATCACACCAGCAGAAGCCACATATCCAGGCTCTGGAGGAGGGCAGCGTGGCTCAGGACATCCTGGACAGGCTCAAGTCTGCATCCTCTCTGTTCATCTCTTAGCGTGCCGTGTCTCTGACAGTGACTGTCCACATCTGCAGCTCACTCAGTGACAGTGTTCTGTTTCCTCCCCCATCATTTCTGCTTCCGTCTTCTTAGGGTACCTCATGTTCAACCTCCCCATGAGAAAGGGCTTGATAGGACTGCTGGTCCTTCTTCAATATTATGAGATCCGGCTATAAGAGCTCCTGGGCTACACTGCTCTGTACACTGACTGCCAGCCCGTCGATAGCTACCTGGGGCTCAGGAAGCAGTCTCTGGTCCCATGAGTTGTGGGCGGAATGGTGAGGCCACCTGGCAGAGGACACAGACAGCTTCATACAAGGAGTATATATGGGGAGGGTTTATCTCAATGGGAGCAATGGTACAAGGAGACAATTGGAGGCTTCACGTGCCCAGTAGTATTTTATCACGTTAGTCCACATCATCCCATTAGACACACTACATCTGCCCCATCTTTCATCAGAGTTGACCTGGAGTGACTTTCATTTTGCCCCTCCCTCCACCAGGTCTTTGGGTTATCACAACACCAGTGTCTGGACAGATGAATCTCTGGGTGGGTGTGGAAAGAAGGTACGGACCCTAGTTTAGCGGAGACTATGAGTACTGGCTTTGGAGGCAAATGAGCCCAGGTGTAAGCCCTGGAAGATAACTTACTGCCTCAGCCCTATTTCCCTCATCTGTAAAATGGGGATAAAATGTTTACTATATAAGACTGTAGGAAGGAATAAAGTTCAGAGTGGGGAAAAAGGAGTAAAAACATCTGTATATCTCTTAGCATGGTTTATGGCAAATCATAGGCACTCAGTAAATGGAAATTAGTACTATTGTTACTTCCAGATATTCTGTGAGGAGTCCCTGGGCAGTAGGGGTAGCTGTACCGTGCAGTCTCTGAGCTCCAGAGGTTGTGGTGATAGAGATGCCAGGCACAGGGAGTGGAAGTCTCGACTGCACTCGTGCCCAGTGAGAACCCCCATATTGCCCTCATCTTCGGCTCTCATTAAGCCCAACAGACTGGTTGCTGGCAGGCTGGGAGCCTATCTAATCTGGAAGGTTCTGGAAGAAGCCAGAAGTGTACCCAAGTGAGGCCAGAGGACGATCAAGCAGGTCCTGTGGGTACAGGTAGAAGGGTGGAGGCCACAGTGAGGACACAGATAGCTGTAAGGGACAAGAAGCCACTGCCGATCCCAGGTTTATGCCCCAGGTGGTTAACGGTCCAGCTGAGCCCTTGTGTGCTGCCCACAGGTACAGGGTAGAGCCTCTCTAGGAGAAACCTGGGAAGAAAGAGGGGCTCCGGGCACTCAGGGGAGTGGGTACCTGGGAGTGTCGTCTTCTCTCTGTTTGGTCCAGGGCAGTCCCTCCTCCACTCCCAGCATCCAGGCATAGTTGGACCTGGTTCCCTGTGCACATTGGCCGGCAGACCACAGCGCACATTCTGCTTTGATCTTCGCTCTGGAAGAGGTCAGGCAGCCTCCACGAGTCATGCTCTGATGGACCGGGAGCTCGTAGATTTGCCGAGGTCACAGGGAGGAGAGAATCCATCGGTCCAATATGGGGGTGTCTGTCTGCTGCCCCGGGTGGTACCCAGTGGCAGAGCGCCTGTCTCGGCCTTCCTTAGTCTGCTACTGCTTCCCTGCCTCTCGCGGGTAGTGGTAGCACTAAGGCTTTTGATATAAACTTGCCTCATAAACAGCTCCAAACCGTGTCAGGGAGCTCTGCTGGGAGGCTCCCTACATAGCCACTTCCATACCCACACCACCTCTGTGTGCAGAGATGGATGTAGTTGACTTTATCATGACCATCAGTCCCGGCTTATTAGACAGCCATAGTACTCCCCTCTCAGAAATGCCTTGTTTTTATCTCTAGTGGAAAATGGCTCAACTTTGAACAAGAATAAAATAAAAAGGGAACTTTTATGGTTAATTTTACAGGAGAGTGTACCTCTTCTCAAAATGTGTAAGGGACCAGTCTGGTACAGTCAGGCTTTTTCAAGGAGCACCAATAGGGAAGGGCAAGTTACACCTGGTGGTTCCTCCGATTCTCATGTCCCCTGGCCCTTCTCTGGAGAGGCAAGCGGAGAAGGGGAGGACAGAGGCAGACACCAGAGCAGATGGGGACAGCAGGCTCTGGGAGCAAAGGCTGTGCTGGCCAGACCCAGGAGGATGCAGGTGCTGGGGGAGAACATCTCAGTGTGTGAATATGAGAGGCACAGCCCTCGGGCAGAGGCTGGTGCTGGTTTGTGGGTGAAGTGGCCGGACTCGGGAACAGAATTGCTGGGCTCGGGTCTGGAACAACCCTCTTGGACGTGTGTTTCTTTGGAAGGCCTTGGGCTGCCCCGCTGCAGGCAGGCTTCTGTCCTGAGTTCAGTATCCGGCAGTGATGATGGTGAGTGTGACCGGCAGGTGTGCAGACATCTCACCTGACGTGCTGTTCTTCCCCCCTCTTTTGACCTCTCCTCTCAGCCATGTAAGTTCTGCTTTGATGTTGAAACAAAGGTTGCGATCATACTGTGTGAATGTGTGTGTGTTGGGGACTTTGAAAAGGATGCTATCAGTTCATTCAAGAGATGCAGGCTGAACGCCTGTTGATGGCCAGGAACAGTGCCTGGCAGAGGGCATGCAGTCGTGAACAATATCTGTCCCTATCATCAGGAAGCTGTGGTCTAGTCATAGGATGACCAACCCATCCCAGTGTGCTTGGGACTCTCAGTGTTGAAACTGGGAGAGTCCTGGGCAGACCAGGATGAAGCTGGTCACCCTGCCTAGTCACAACAGTGGTAAGGGGATGTATGTGTCTTGTGGCATTTGGTGACGACCAGGCACTGGCTAGGAGGGAGAGAAAGTTTGCAAGCTCTTTCTTTAGTGAGACATCTTCCATTCACCACATGTGAGATAGAAGATCCTGAACTGTACAGAGAAGACACCTCTGATCATTGCTTCTACCTCCCTTAATCTGTGGCAAGATATGGAGAGCAGGAAAGTGGCTTGCCCAGGATTACGCAGCAAGTCGGGGCACAGCTGGGTTAGCATCTGGGTGGCTCTATTCGTCCCCCTCCCCTGCAATGTTCTCTCCCTATAAACTATCCCACCTCGTCTTTCTTAACCTGCCTACCCTTCACCTGCCTGCTCACGCAGACCCAGGTTTAGGTTAGATGCCATGAGGTGTGGCGAAAAAGCACCGTGGCTGTTCCTGGGAGGGCCCTGAGTGGCTCCCAGGAGAGAAGGGGAGGAAGGAAGGATTTTAGGAGGTCAGGACATTTGGCCTGGAGGGATCACTTAGTTACAGTGCAAAGGAACTGAGAGCCTGCTGGAGACTGAAAGTGAGCAGTTGGGGCCACAAATCCAGGGGAGGGAGGGTGGAAGAGGAAGGGCCTGCTGGTGGGAGAGGACCTGACTCCCCTTCAGAGGGAGGAGGTTTGTATGAAAAGAGCGTGCTGAGATCAGTGGCACGCATGTGAAATTTAGGCCTTATGCAGGCATATCTTGTCTTACTGTATTTCACTTTACTGTGCTTCGCAGATACTGCATTTTCTACAGATTGAAGGTTTGTGTTGTCAAATGATGCTTAGCATATTTTAGCAATAAAATATTTTTAATTAAGGCATGTACATTGGTTTCTTTTGGACATAATGCTATTGTACACTTAATACACTACAGTGTAGTAGAAACATAATTTTAAATGCACTGGAAAACCAAAATATTTATGTGACTCACTGTATTGCAGTATTTGCCTTATTTCAGTGGTCTGGAACCGAACCCGCAATATCTCCCAAGTATGCATGGATAAAATAAATAAACCTGTTAGTTTTGTTCAATTCCAAAAACCTACTCTATGCCACACCCTGGCTTAAGGTTGGGAGCTAGTACAGTAGCAAAATAAAGTCCCTGCTCTCAGGGAGGGTCATTATAGTAGAGGGAGACAGGCAATAAACACACACAAATGTGATGCGCTTTCCTAGGTGTTCTGTTCAAAAGGGCTGTTAAGTAACAACCTTGTTCGAAAGAGTCTTTCATGCGAAAATAGTGATCAGCAGAGTTTAGCTTGTAAAACAAAAGTAACGTTTCTACTCTGCTCACAGAAAGATCTTCAGGAGACAGATCCTAGACACAGCAGCTGCTCAAGCCATCAGGACGGCCGTGGCCGTTACTGGGAGACATTCAACTTTGTCTCCTTGGAAGGCGGAAATGGAGTGGTTGGGCTGAGAATTAAGAAGGGAAGAGAGGAGGAGAAGGCAGTTAACCCCTAACCCTGGAAAAGACTTGAGAACCACCGGAAGCTTCAGATAGTGAGGCTCTGAGAACTCAGAGGAAACCCCTGGAGAAGTGGGGACAGACGTAGGGTCACAGTCTTCATGCTGGTGGAGTTAGTGGGGCAGACAGTGAACTGACAGTGTACTGATATATTGACCTTATTAGGAGCTGTTCATTACACTTTCATAAAAGAAAAATAAAGGTCATGTGCTAGTAGTCTGACCATATAAAGGATTTTTTTTTTTTGGTGGTACACGGGCCTCTCACTGTTGTGGCCTCTCCCGTTGCGGAGCACAGGCTCCAGATGCGCAGGCTCAGCGGCCATGGCTCACGGGACGAGCTGCTCCGCGGCATGTGGGATCTTCCCGGACCGGGGCACGAACCCATGTCCCCTGCATCGGCAGGCGGACTCTCAACCACTGCGCCACCAGGGAAGCCCTAAAGGATTATTTTTAAACTGCAGTTAGCAAGTAGGTTGCATGTTAATACTTCTGTCAGTCTCCATGCTTAAGGAAAGGCCAGCTGCTGGTCTTGATAACCATAAATAAGCACTAGCCAGAAGCATTGTTTGACTGTTAACCAGCAGCCTTTTAATTTCTGTTATCACAATACTGTTCACAACAACAAGAAATTTTTGGAAAGGGTCTGTTAAGCTTAAGGAGTCGTTCCAGTTGCTCCTTCATTTAAGTCCCTCCCTCCACCTCCTCATCTCCTCCTGCCCTTTGCTGCACTTCCATGAGCTGGTTCCCTCCATCACCTCCTCTCCAGTCACAGCACGGTTCCCTTCGCCCCACTGGGACTTTGCACAGCTCACTGTGGCGTGCCATGTGAGTTTCTGGTCAGACCTCTCCCCTCACAGAGCCCTTCCCTAAGCACTCCTTCTAGAACAGCTGCCAGGGCATCACGCTATCCGCCAACCCCGCGTTACTTTTCATCTCAGCACTTATAGGAAGTTGTATCATTTGTTTGCTTCCATGTTCACCTGCTTCCCCCATCAAAGCATAAGCTCCATGAGGACAGGCCCTTTGTCCGTGTCCTGCTGTACCCTCAGTGCAGTACCCATCTCATGGAAGAAACTCAATAAATATCTATTCCATTAAATACAGCAATGTATGAATTCTACACCAATCTGTTAACCTGATGGCTTTACTCAAATTCTAAGTATGAAGCAGATTTGGGTAAACGCTTGATTCTTTCCCTTCCCCCACCTATCTTTGGTGAGAGAAAAGGACAGCTGGAAATAGAATGGGAGAAGTTTCTGTAAATTTCTGGTAACCATAGAGACAGTGATTTTAGTTTATTAATCTCCGGCTCTTAAGCAGGCTGGGACCCCACTGTGATTTCTCTAAAATTGCTCAGTGCTGGTTATCCTGTAGCCTTCCTCATTAAGGAAGAACAGACCCGTCCCTATCCTGCAGCACTTTAATTACTGACGAGCAGAAGCCCTGTGCTATTATGCTCATTATTGCATGTTCTCACCTGGCTGCACCTCCCACTTTGGAGCAATGCAACATGGTCACCAGCCTTGAACCCCTGGAACCATCAGTGGCCTGATCAAACCTGTCCCTGGGAGCAGGCAGCCTCTTTTCTGAGCCCAGGACCTGGGACAGGGCTACAGTTGCTGCTCTCTCCTTTCATTCAAGTATCCTGAAGATGGAAGCTCAGTGCCTTCTGAAACAGTATTTAGGGACCAGCAATGATTTCCTACCCATAAAGGCAACGTTTGCAACGGAAGGAAATGACATGCCCTTGGGAACCATGGCACTTGTTATGGTCTGGCCTCTTGATGGGATCTGATTTTGGGGTTGCATGTTCCTCCTCCCGTGGAGAATGGCGCGCAGACTTTTACGATCTTGCCTCCTGTGCTTTGGATAAGAGACCTCCAAATGGCTTTAGGGTTTCAGTGGAGCTAGGGAGGCAATGGCCAGTTAGAGGCAGTCTCTCCCCGACCACTTCTCCCTGAAGGAAGAACCCCGGTATAGATGTAAGAAGACCGGAGTTGAGATGCCATCTTGACAGCTGACACATGACGGGGACCTAGCCTATCCGAGCCTTAGTGTCTTCATCTGTGAAGTGAGGTTGGAAGTGTCCTTCCAGTCCTCTAGTGTGTTGAGCCTCTGACGCTGGCTTCAACCTTTTCTGGAGGCTGAATCCCTGAGATAAGTGAGAGGTGGGAGAGGCCCCAGGCAGTGTGATTTCTGGAATGAGGCAGAGTGGCTTCTGGCAGTAGGAGTCTCTGGAAGGAGACATATTTTTCTCCTGAGGCAGGTCATCTAAGGTCTGGCCTCACTTAGGCACTGGCTGCCAGTTTGGAAAAACTAAGACTTTCATTGGTTGCATTTCCCATCCTACTGGATTTAGAAATATGGAGTCATTCTTCCAATAAACACTCAGTGACTGCCTGCCGGGTTCCGGGCCCTGCACTAACGGTACAGCTGTTCAGTTGGGGGAGTCACTGACAAATTCAGACTCTGTAGTGGGGCAAACCGGTTTCAGTGGTTGAGGGCCTGTCTGCTGTACACTTAGGGCTTATCTTAAGTATATCAAGAAAAAGACCCTGGGAAGAATCTGGACTCCCGAGTCCTCCAGCAAAGCTGGAGCCAAGGCGTGGGTGGGCCAGCACCCGGGGGGACCTCAGCCAAGTCAGCGACAGATCTAAGTGCCCGGCTGCTCTTCTTTCCAGGTGCCGCAACCTCTCGTTCCCCAGCAGCCTCCCAGAGGTGAGCATCGTGTTCATCTTCGTCAACGAAGCGCTCTCCGTGCTGCTGCGCTCCATCCATTCAGCCATCGAGCGCACACCTCCGCACCTGCTCAAGGAGATCATCCTGGTGGATGACAACAGCAGTAATGGTGAGTGCCTGGCTCCCTGCCCCGCGCGGACATCTGAGCGGAGGCGCCAGCCTCTGTTCGGGGTTCTCATTTTCTTGAGGCTCTCCACGGATCTCCCTTCTCTGGGATGTCGCCTCAAAGAGGAGAGATTCATGATGGTCATCGCTCTGGAAGGTTCACTCCACAGTTGCACCCTCTCCACACTCCAGAGGGGCCTGGTCCCCAGGCTTTCCCTCGCTGGCTGTCAACTGTCTCCCCCAACATCCTAGTGCAGTACGATAAGATAAATAGCCGTGACGTCTATCCCCTCCATGTACACAGTGAACATTTCCAGTGACTCTTTTCTGTGAAGCATCATTTCATTTTGCTGCATGCCTTGGCCTTTGCCTGGAAGCTTGTCCATTGGTGTTGGTGGTGATGATGGTGGAGGTGTTGATGGTGCCGGTGGTGGTGGCCATAGTGGTGTTGATGGTGGGGATGGTAGAAGACGTACCATGCAACGACAGCAACAGAGCTGTTGAAAGTCTAACCTCTTTTCTGGACGCCCTGTTCCTCATTCCATCTGGCCTGAGCAAAGCCCCAGGTGGCCAGCAAGCCCTTGTTGAAGCCCTCACGTCACATCTCGCTTTCTCCGGCTACTACCAGCTACCTCTTTCCCTTGGTGCGTATTCCATGGCTTCTGACTCCTCCCACATATACCATCCCCATAATATTCTCCAAGCTTAGAGACCATGTATTGAGACAGTTTAGGAACCAATGCTCTTGGGCTTCCCTGGTGGCGCAGTGGTTAAGAATCCGCTTGCCAATGCAGGGGACACGGGTTCTTGCCCTGGTCCGGGAAGATCCCACGTGCCGCGGAACAGCGAAGCCCCTGCGCCACAACTACTGAGCCTGCGCTCTAGAGCTCACGAGCCACAGCTACTGAAGCCTGTGCGCCTAGAGCCCGTGCTCTGCAACAAGAGAAGCCACCGCAATGAGAAGCCCGCACACCGCAACGAAGAGTAGCCCCCGCTCGCCACAACTAGAGAAAGCCTGCGAGCAGTAACGAAGACCCAACGCAGCCAAAAATACATAAATTAAATAAATAAATTAATTTTTAAAAAAAGGAGCCAGTGCTCTTGATAGGACCATTAATATGAATGTTCTATGGATAATTCATGACTTTAAAAAATAGACCGCTGGGTCACAGGATCACAGAGTCACTGAGCCTGTGTTATCTTTAACGTTTTCTCTGATGTCAGGTAGTAAATTTCCCAGTGAGTCCGTTGCTGTCATGAGAAGTTCAGATGAGCAGTTAGTGTTTTGTTATCAATTAAAGCTGAAACATATCAGATAACTGAAATATTTTTAATCTTAATAAGCAAATTTTCTTTTTCATTTTATTATCATGTAGAAGCGAGTGTAGAGGCAATGCTGTGAAGGGGATATTAGAGCTTTCTGAAGGGAAGTGCTTATGAATTAGAGCTTTAGTTCTCATTGTTCCATGGATGTGAAGGAAGGAAAAGGCACCTAAGGGTGGCAGCGAATAGGCAGTGTAGTTTTAAAGGTGATGGTCTATTGTGAGGGAGACCTCGAGCAGCTACGTACCATCACCTCGCTTGGGTCCAAGGAGTGGAGAAAGCGCCGTTCCCCAGTGGCTAACACCACAACAGCGTGACTAGGCTGCCCGTGTACCCTACCTTGCTCTACCCGTGCCTGCTGGCCCCCCTCACCTCTTACACTGTAAGGAGGCCAGGGATGGAAGAGCCATCCTTCCAAGCAAGAGGCATCCCCAGGCTCCATCCTCACATCACAAAAGAAAGAACGAAGCATCAGGAAGAAGGAAATCTTGAAGCCTTTCATTTCTTCCCCACGGTGAGAACTTTATCATGGCCTGAAGGAGGCCGTTTTATCGTTCATTCATGTGGGAAGGAGGGGGAAACTGAGATTGATTTTGAGAAATTTAGGTAAGGAAAGTGAGCCAGATATAGAGGATTTCATATTTGAATTTAAACGGTTTGGACTTTATTTTGTAAACGGCGACAACCATGAAAGTTTTTGGTAAGAGGAGTGATGCAGTCAGGGCTGGGCAATGAAGAGCTTTGGCTGTGGTTTTTATTACTGTTGGGGGAAAGGGGCATCCTGAAGAAGGGAACTGGACGAGATGACAGTTGCAGCAGTACAGGCAAAAAATCAAGGGCTCTGGAGCAGTGGTGGAGGTGGGGTTGAGGCCGAGGCGTGAGCCTGAGAGATGCCATAAGGGAAGCATCTACTGGGTCTCTTGACTAACAGGCTGTGGTCAGATGGGCCAGAAGAGGGCTGGTGAACGATGATTCAGCCTCAAGCCAGGGTGCCTCAGAGGATGATGGTCGTTCCGTGGATGGGGGGCAAGAGGAGTAGTAGGATGGGTGCAGTGTTCCTCATCAGGGATGGGCGGCTCTCAAAGCCAAAGCTCTGGGAGGTATTGCAGTGGTGGCACAGCATCTTGACTGTGCTGGTGGTTACACAAGGCTACACATGACAGAATGGCCCAGAACTACACGCACACACCCAAATGGGTGCCTGTATTGCTGGAGAGACCTGGAGGAGCTTTTCTGTTGTGGCAACGTCAGTGTCCTCGTTTTGATATCGTACTACGGTTGTGTAAGATGCTGATGTTGGGAGAGGCTGGATGAAGGGTGCATGGGACCTCCTTGTGTATTTCTGTGTATTTTCCTGTGAATCTGTAATTACTTCAAAATATAAAGCTAAAACAAACAAAAGTCTTTCCCAGAAGATTCTAACCCAGTAGGTTTGAGGTGGAATCTGGCCGTCTCTCCTTTTGAGAGCATTTTTGATGATTCTGTTGCACAGCTCTGGTTGAGAACCTCTGGTTTATTGAATAGTATGCAGCATCGCTTTTGCACACGTTGAGTTCCAGTGCATGGTTGAAGGGAAAGAACTCTGAACTCTGAAGTCATGGGTTCTGGGATCCTCTCACTGTGGATGAGTGACCAGGGAGACATCCCTCAACCCTCAGAGTTTTAGTTTCTTCCTCTGTAAAGGGGGATGGTAATCCTTCCTAGCTTGCCTCACCTGCCTGACCCAGTCAAGTGTGTGACCGTGAGTTGAGTGCTGTCAGCATTACCCCTCCCCAGCCCCAGCTCCAGTTCCGGGAGCCTGCCTCACAGCTGGCCAACTGCACAGCCGGAGCTTGAGAAGTAAACATGGGGATGTGGATTTGGAGCCTTGTACACAGAGCAGCTGAAGCCATTAGCTGGAAGGAGAGGGTAGCAAAGAGAAGAGGGGAGAACAAAAAAAAAAGAAGAAGCCTGAGAGGATACTGAGGTAAGGTGTTTAGGAGTTAGGAGGAAGAAGGTTAGCTGGTGAGAGACAGAGAGGGAAGAGCCAGGAGAATCTGGAGGACGACACAGACTCCTCGGACAAAGAGAATTTCAGGAACGAGTCATCTGTTTGAATGAGCCCACAGACAGGTGGAAGGACACGCAGTCTGGGAAGAAGCCATTAGATGTGGAAGGTGCAGATCACAGAAACCTTGGTGGGCAGGGTTGGGGATGGGGCCCCAGAAGCCAGATGAAGATGAAGAGCAGCTGGGAGGTAGATGTTTCCATCAGGGATTTTGACTGTGAAGGAGAATCGGGAGCTAAGGCAGGAGCTGGAGCGAGGTTTTCTACCAATTAACCAGTCTCCAGTCATGACCCAGGATGACACACCACTCACACCTATGCACGCACAATTGAAACAAAATTTTAAGAAACAATAGTTATTCTTACAATGTGCAAAGCGCTCTGATACATTCTATTATAGATTGGTCTATGTTATTTGGTTCTATTTTGTTCTGTTGTATTGTGCTGTGTTGTGTTGTAGTTCTCTCTTTTTTGAAAGGTGAGTTGTTCTCAAGACTCTGACTGCACACTGGTTCGCTTGGACAGCTTTTAAGAAAGAGAGGAGGGTCCTGCCTTAGCTCTGGTCATTTAATTGGTCTGCAGAGGGGGTGCCTGTGTTCTCTGAGGCCATGGTGAGGACAGGGCTTCTGAGGAGGGAGGAGAGGATGGGACCCAGGGCACAGAAACCAAGGAAGAAAAGGCCGGTCTTTCTCCCACTGGGGAGGAGCAGATGGGGGAGTGGGGAGGTGGTTGGAGGCAAAGGGGGGTTGGCCCCTTGTGTGGATGGGCTGGGGAGGCGACCAGGAATGGGGATCCCCGAGACCAGCCTGTACTGAGCTCTCAAGTGGGGTGGCAGAGACAATGAGACTGCAGCTCTTAGAGGAAGTGAGGCATCTCTAGCCTTAGCCTAGGGCTGCCTGAGGTCCCAGCCTGTCCGGGAAGGCGGCTCCAGCCGTGTCCTTGACAGGCTCCCTCTGGGGCATCAGCCCGCTCAGCACAGGACTTTCATTCATTTCACGTCAGGCCAACTCAGCTCGGCTAACAAACATTCCTAGGGTGCCCAGCCTGGGCCAAGGGTGTGGAGGGAGTGATGGCTCAGGTCCACCCCTGCCATCAGGGAGTCAAGCGAAAAAATGCAAAATGGGGTGAAACTATTATAATAGGACTCGGTTTCCGGCCTCAGTGCTGCCACCTCCCGACCATGGGTCTTTCACTTCTGTTTTCTTTCGTGCCCTGTGGGGACATCAGGCCTTGCTATGCCCTGCCTGCCCCACGGTCTCTGAAGAGATACGGAGTAATAATGGTGGTGAATGTGCCGTACGCAGCAACATTGGAAGGGTGCCCTAAGGGTGCGTTAAAATGAGAGAAATAAAAACAATAACAACAACAATAGTAATAATAGCTGCTGGGCAGCCCCTAAAGGCCGCCCTGGCTTTTTTTGCCTCCCTGAAACAGTGCGCTCTGCTGGGAAGAGCGCAGAATTGGCATTAGGCCATCTATTCAGTTCCAGCTCTTTCTAGCTTCTTGCCCAATGTGTGTTCTTAACCTCTGTGAACCCTATTTTCCTTATCTATAGAATTGGGATGTAGAATTCTTACCTCTGGGATTGTGTGGAGGCTTGAATGAGATAACGCATGGTGGAAGGGACTCTGGTGTTTAAAACTCTAAATGAAGCCGGCTGTCCTCCAGGCGGCTGTCACAGGTTCTGTGTGTGCTGGTGCCTCGTGTTCCCCAAAGCCCCCCGACTGCGGGCACGTTTGCTTTGGGGTCAGGCCTGTGTTTTCACAAACATAAAAAAGGGGCAGTTAATCACAGCTTTCTTCATCCCAGCTGCTCGAGACCTTTATCTCCGCCTCAGAAGCCAAGGACTGAAGGCTCTGCAGATGGTCCTTGTGTAGGACTCTGAGTCTCGGTCCTTTGCCTCCTTAGCAATTTCCTAAACAAGCTCCACTCTTTCAGGGGCTGGCGCCTGTGTAGGATGCTGTCACTCTGCTAAAGTGGTCTCAAACTCTCATGTTTGATCTTGATTAAAAATAAGGAGAGTCATACCAGGTACGTTCTTACCTCAGGACATTTGCACTTGCTTCCCCTGCCTCTTGGAATGCTCTTACCCTCTGATATCTGTTCCTTTGCCTCTTCAGGCCTTTGTTCAAATGTTGCAAATGGCACCTTGTTAAAACGGCAGCCCTGACCCCATCACTCTTCATCCCTTCCATGCTTCTTTTCCTCAACAGCATCTGTCGCCTTCTGATATACTGTACTCACTTGGTTACTCTCCCTTATTTATTTGTACGTTTTCCCTCTACCAGTGTGTAAGTTCCATGAAGACAAGGACATTTGTTTTGTTCATTGCTGTATCTCCAGCACCTAGAATAGTGCCTGGTTCTTGTAGTTGTTCAACAAATATTGACTCAGTGAAAGTATTCATGTTGATTCTGCAGGTCTGGGACAAGGCTTGGAATCAGCATTTTAATAAGCTTCCCAGAGCATTCTGATGCAACGGGACATTCTCTGGGAATCACAGTTCTAATTGTTGTCCCCCATTGTCCAGCGTGCTGCAGCTGAGGAGTGCAGGGCAGCAGGCACTTAGGCGCCCTCAGGGCTGGCCTCGGCAGCAGGCACTGCTGGGTGGAGTGTTTCTTCCTGGGGCGGGGCCCTTGGGACCTCTCTGCTGTATCCCAGGGAGATGGCATGAAAGGGGAAGGAATGCAGAGCAGAAGGGGAGCTTCTCTTAGGGTTACCCCAACGTGGCCTGAACGCAGGTCCTATGCATGGAGTCAGATGACCGACCTGAGCCTCCTCCCTGCTATGTTACCCAGCCTCTTCCTGACAGTGGCAGCCAGGCTGCCCGCCCTGCCACTCGGAGACAAAGTCTCCCCTCCCTGGCTCCTCTTCGTTATCTCAAGGCAATGGTGGGACCACGGCTCAGAGCCTCCTGGTTTTAATTACCTTGCTTTTTGGAGAATCCCGGTGGGCCAGTGTCTTTAGCTGGGACTGAGAGATTCAACCTTTATGGACCTCCAGAGGGAGGGAAGCACCAGGATTTGCAGCTGACAGAGTCATCTCTGTCTTTGATTCTTGGCATTCATTTACTTATTCATTCATTCATTCATTCCCTCAACGGGTTTTTAATGGCCACATACTTTGTACCACGTACTTTAGCTCACAGCTAAACACTTGCCTCACCAACTCCACCCACATTGTGAATACTCTCATATGACTCAGGTATTCCAGTACCTGGCCCAGAGCAGGTGCTCAATGAACATGAGCCCTTTCAGGCTCCCTCACTAGCTGTCCCAGAGTCACCCCATCCCACGATCCAGCCACCCCCACTTGCTTTGCTGTATTCAGTTCCTCTGTTTCCTTTCTTAACTCACGTCCTCTTTCGATAACCTTAAAAAAGTCATGCACTTGGGCTTCCCTGGTGGCGCAGTGGTTGAGAGTCCGCCTGCCGATGCAGGGGACACGGGTTCGTGCCCCGGTCCAGGAAGATCCCACATGCCGCGGAGCGGCTGGGCCCGTGAGCCATGGCCGCTGAGCCTGCGTGTCCGGAGCCTGTGCTCCGCAACGGGAGAGGCCACAACAGTGAGAGGCCCGCGTACCGCAAAAAAAAAAAAAAAAAAATCATGCACTCTTCTTTCACGCTAATTGAAATTTCAAAAGTGAACCTGAATTTGGTGACCAGAAGCACATCAAAGCAATGGTGATATCAAATATTCTTTTAAGCATCTCGTTCCCTGGAGATTTTGATCAGCGCTTGGCTGGCAGTCACTTGCCCAGCCTACACCAGCGTGATGCTTGTCCTCTTCTGTTGCCTTCCAACAAGAGAGTGGCCAGTTCCCAGTGCCTTGCACGCTTCAAGCTGGGATTGAACCGTCTCTCTCCTGGGCAGTGCATATCCTTCCCCCAGGGATCCAGCCTTCTCACTGTCCACGTTTGCTCAAAGCTTTCCGTGTCTTTTGGCAGGAGGAGGCTTAGAAGTAAGCAGGCCTTGAGAGAAGGCCAAACGGAGCTGTCCCTCTGCCAACACGGTGTCAGGAGGCAGACTGCCAGGCAAGCCCCAGGTGGCTCTCCGGTGGGGGGGACTGAGCACCCACATCAGGCAGAGACTTGCCGGGGCCCCGCAGTCTGTAAGCAACAGAGCCAGGATGGGACCTCAGGTCTCCTGACTCCCGCCAAGGCTCGCCCCTCTCCACTCCATGCTGTGCCCCTGCTTGGTACAGTGGCCAGTCTTCCTATTGTCTGCACCGTATGTCCACGTGGCAGCCTGCAGCCAGGCCTCTCAGGTTTGCTCGTGGTGACTCTGGGACATTCACCCTGCTTAGCTGTCTTCTGGGGATGACACTCGTCCCACACCTCCAGCCCCTTTGCCCAGCTCCAAGCTTCAGAGTTGCTCAGGATCAGAAGAAGTCTTGAGTCACTCTGCACTGCTCCCCCGCCGGCTGGATCACGTATGTGCCAGAGATTATTCTAAGTACTTTATATAAATTAATCGGCTCTCTGTGCCAACGGTAAGAACCATGATTAATGTCATCTTATATAACAAGGAAACAGGCACAGAGGAGAAAGGAACTTGTCCAAACACAGAGGTGGGATTTGAACCTAGGCTGTCTGGCTTCAGAGCCTACACCCTTGACTATTAAACAAGGCTGCCTCTGGTGCACCGTGGGTCTCTGACTCCAAAAGATTTCCTTGAATTTTGTCCTCATTCTCTTACCTCTGTGCACTCCTCAGAGAGAGATGTTGGGTAGCAGGGCCAGAGAAGGAAGGGACAAAGAAGGCACTGAAGAGAAGAATGTGGCTGTCTCCTCAGCTGGAGCTCTGCCCGGGGCTTCGTAAGAAGGAGGGATGCATTGCACAGAGGCTCCTAGGCACGGAGTTGAGTGGAAATCGTACAATTGGCAACCATGCTTTAGGTCACCTTGTGAGAGGGGGACAGCTTCCTATTTCCTTTGAAATAGGGGGAAGTTGCTATGCTTGTGTGTGTGCACACGTGTGTGCATGTGAACACGTGGCTGAGTAGATATATGAACTGTGAGTGTGCACTTATGTGTGTGAGCATGTGTAAGCCCCGTGAACAAGCATGTATGCACCTGGTGTCTTAGTCCATTCAGGCTACTGTAACAAAATACCACTGACTAGGTAGCTTAAACAATAGAGGTTTACTTCTCACGTTCTGGGGGCTGGGAAGTCCAAGATCAAGGTGCTAGCAAATTCGGTGTCTGATGAGAGACTGCTTCCTGGCTCATAGACAGCTGCCTTCTCTCTGTGTCCTCACATGGCCTTTCCTTGGTGCCTGGGTGTGGAGAGAGAGTGAGCTCCAGTGTCTCCTCCTCTTTTTACAAGGGCACTAATCCCATCATGGGGGCTCCACCCCCATGACCTCATCTAAACCTAGTTACCTTCCAAAGGCCCCACATTCAAATACCATCACCTTGGGGATTAGGACTTGAATGTATGAATTTGGGGGCACACACATTCAGTCCATAACACTGGGCTTGTGTGTGCTTGTGTGAGCCGTGGTGTGCAAGTCCTCACTAACTGTGGTTCAGCCCCTTCCACCACTACCTGGAGCACCTTCACAATCCTGCTGAATGACAAGTAACCACACAACTGTGAATCATTGTTATTTTTAATTGTTGGTGAGAAAATCACAGTGTAGTGACGAAATAGAATCCGAGCTCCCAGCTTGCTTGCCACCAGCTGCTGGGTCCCCCTCCACTCCTTGCAAAGCCCCCATCGTCCCTTGGCCCAGAGCCTGCCTAATCATTGTTTAATGTTTCAAAGATGCTGTCCTACACAAGAGATACTCATTCCAGGCTGTAAAAATACCAACAGCTTTGCATGCAGCTGGAATAATTGCAAAAATAAGAAAAGCAGAGGAAAAGAATGGTCTGACAGTAGTGTGCTTTATGGAGCTTAAAAGAACCCCATATAGCTAATCTAATTACCACTAAGACTCAGGCAGCTTAAAGGTGTTTATACAGCCGGGCACGTGGGCTGTCAGCCTGCTCGGCAGAAGGCTTCTTATCACCACCCACCCCTGTGCCTTTGACCAGTGTGACTTCTGGGGCCCACCCACACGCCCGGGAGAGGGTACCCAGCAACCTTGAGACAGAGGCAGCCGGTCCTGAACGCTGCAGGAGCCCTGGAGGCTGTCACTTTTGCTCCGTACTGCCTGGGGCTGCCTCTCACTGACAGATTCTTTGTTCATCACCGCCCTGAGAGGTACTCTCGCCGTGGTCGCAGATTCGTGTCGTCACATGTTGTCCGGCAGCACTCTCCCGAGGACCTGGCTTGCATGACTCGAGCTCCTGGCTGCTCTGGGCAGCAACTGCCCACCTCTCCCTGCCCACTCAAGCCCTGACCCTAGGGCTGAGCCTGCTTTGCCCAGTGACTGTGCAGGGAGAAGGGAATCAGATGAGTATCTCTGACAGATTCCATCATGTCAGTTTCTGAACAAACCCCACATGGTTCTGCAGGTTACGCCCTTCACCAGGGCACCCAGCTGAAGAGGCAGCCGTTCCCTGCTGGGACGGAGCCTTGCTCTGACACTCTTAGGCCCCTGGCTCCGCATCTAGTCCTGGCTAACCCTGTTCCTTGAGAGGCTGGACCCTGCTCCCTGTACTACCAGGCTGCTGTCCTGCTCCCCTGGTTTGACCCATCTGCCTTCCTGCATCTGGGGGCTGGGACCTCCCACTGATAGGCTCCTCCCCGTGAAAAGAGCATCCTTAGTCAGTGATGCCTAGGTGTGCCCGGCCCCTTGGGGACACTGCCTCTTTGCGGACCTGCCCCAGAGCACAATCAGTTTCTCCAGCTCTAACCTGTGTGATGCCAGTCTCCTCTCTGTCCTCACCAGCCACTCTGTTGAGGTCCCGGCACGCCACACAACCGAGCCTGCCTGAGTCTGGCAAAGGTGTGGGTGGTTCATCACCCTTTTGTGCGCCTTTACCGGTAAAGGAAACTGACTTCGGGAACCAGGATCTCCTCAACATACTTGCCTGCCAACAGAGAACAACCCCAGGATGGCAAAGGGCCTGCCTTCTCCGGAGCTCATGAGCCCCCTGGAAGCCGTCTGCAGCAAGGGAACTTTGGACCATTTTGCTTTACAGACCAGCCAAGGTGACCAGTAATTGGTTAACAAAGCCAGCGGGAACCAAATACCAAAAGGCCCTCTTCCTCTGGTCGGCTGTGGGACCATCTGTCGGGGGGAAATTCCCGGAGCTGGAGCCTTAAGCAGCGCGGGAGGAACCAGGAGAGGTGCCTCCTGCCCTCGGGTCAGGGGCCTTGCTGGCAGCAGCTGGGGGACATATCGGCCCAGCCCCAGTGCAGCCAGCAGGAGAGGTCTCCTTGTCCACCCTTGGCCCTCAGCCTATCTTGCTCAGCAGCTTGGAAAGATGAACTGGTCCTGACGGTGGAAGCAGAGCTGACCGCCGGGCAGTGCTGTCAGCTGACATCCCCCTCTGCTTCCCCAATACTGAAAAGTGCTCAAAACGCAGCCAATCATATAATTCCTACTGATATCAAATCTTTGGAGTATGGGATGCCTTCTGGTGGGACTGATTTCCTGAACGGCTACCCCAAACCACACAGCAGCCCAGGTGTCCTCCAGCAGCCACAGGGCCTGCGTGCTCAGCAAGAAGAGGGGCGTGTGGACAAGAGTTGGCACCTGCAACCACTCCAGCTGCCTGCTGCCCAGATCTGTCCTGCAAATTAGCCTCCAGAGCTCATGGGAGACTAGCACTCCCCTGGTTGGATGTTGCCGTGGGAGGTTGTGCTGGAGATAACGTTGGGGGGTGGGGGAAGCCAGTATAATTGACTGGGGCCTGAGAGTTCTAGAGCAGGTGTGGACCCACTGCAGTGGAGGAGGGGGCGGGGTTGTTTGTTTTTAATTGCCAGGGCCCTAATCTACTCCCAGGGCCCTAATCTACTCTCAGGGCCCTAATCTACTCCCAGGGACTATAAATTGGGCAACCACTCCATTTTTTTGTTTTTTTAGAGACTGCCTTGCTTGTTTGCTCAGGCCCACAGGGGCTTATGCCTCTTCTGCTCCTGAAGTCATTCACATGCATTCAATCAACAAACCAAGCACCAGGTTCTAAGCTTGGCCCAGGGGAGGCAGTGGTGAACCAGATGTGGTTCCTGCCTCAGATAAGATTTAGACTGAGGACAACGGCAGGCAGTGGACAGACTCTATGGCTCTCCTTTGTCACAGATGCAAAAATGAGATGCCTCAATTCTAGTTGTTTTTAAAAGCCCGTATCTCAGGAGCTCAAGATGTAAGTAGAATTTTAGGGAAAGAGGCTCTTGAACAGAAAGAGACCAGGGGGATGTCAAATCAGTGAGCAAGAAAGCTATGTCGAGCAGCCGCTACTGGAAGGCTGGTTTTTACCAGGCAGCCCAAGGTTGCCTCTTGACCCCGCCTGTACTGCTGGAGTGGGGGCTTGATTTTCATCTAACCAAGGAGGGCATCGCCTGGGTACCAGTGTATGTGGCTCCATTGGTTTGTTCCTCCCTGGCCCCTGTACTGCAACTTCCAGGGGCTTCCCCTGGCTTAGGTGCGTCTCCTCTGAGCACCTGACCTACTATTGGGAGTGGGTGCCCTGATTCACTTTGCAGGTCCCTCACACCTAGATAAGCTTCCCTTATGGGGCAGTGGGCAGCCTGAAGCAGGCTGTAATGTAAATGTAGCCCTAAAATGTAGTCCAAGCTCCTCATTTTCCTGGAGGGAAAACTGAGATCCAGAGAGGTTAAATGAGTTTCCCAACGTCACACATCTGATTAACGGCAGAGCCAGAGCGACCCTGCCCCAGTGCTTTGCTAACCGTACTCACTCGTTCATCCAACACATGTTCACAGAGTGTGAGACATCACACTCAGCACCAACGATCCAAGGACGGAGAAACAGTTTCTGCTCTCAGAGAGCTCGCAGCCTAGCGCGGCTGATAAACTATAGACAAATAGCCATTACACACAATGTAAAAAGATAAGTGCCACCAGCCACAGTGCTGGGGAAACCCAGGGAGAGGTCTTAGTCATTCTGGGAGGGCTTCCTGGAAGAGCTGGCTTTTGAGCTGGGCCTTGGGGATTGAATGGGATTGGGATATGGATATGAGGGTGGAGAAAAGAAGCTGCCTCTGTTTTTGTGTCTTTCTAGTTGGATTTTAGGGAAGGTGTCAGCATGATCATGTATTGGTCACCTGTTGCGTTCCAGGCACTGTGCTAGGCATTTGTACACACTGTCTTCTTTAATTTTTCCAATATTTCTCCCCATTTTATAGATGAGGAAACTGAGACTCAGCAGTTATTTAGCCCTGAATAGAGGCTTCTTCTTTGATTCCTTCTTCTCTCTTTCCCACAAGGCTTCACCCAGTGACTTGTGCCCCACCAGGACTCTGATGACACATCAGTGACTCTGATGACTGAATGAAAATGGAGACAGAGAGATGGGGGTAGAGAGTTTGCAAAGCCATAGGGAAGGCAGCATCCCCCTTCCTTGGACAACATGGGGCTAAGCACAGAGCTATTTAGGATTTCTATCATCAGAATAAATTTCTTCCCCCTGCATATATACACCCCACCCCCAGGCTGGTAGATTCTTAGCCTAGGCAAATACTAACAAGAGCTACCATTTGTTTCTAAGCATCTTTGATGTGTTGCTTTGCTTAACCCTAAGAACAACTGTATGAGGTAGGTATTATTATTATCATGTTCATTTCACAGATGAGAGCACTGAGACTTGGAAAAGCTACAGGTCACACAGCTGAGAAAGGCAGAACCAACGTTTGAACCCAAGTTGGATCTGACTGTAGAGCCTGGGCACTTAACCTTGTCACTATATTCAGGGGTCTAAACTCAGTTACCTACCAGGGCTAGACAGATAACGTGAATGGCAGAGGTGAGGCAATGAGGACTGGTGGGGACTGCGGTGAACAGGAGAATGAGCCCAGGTTCATCCCAGACGGGCAGCCAATGCTGGCTCCAGCCTATTCCTAGCCTGCAAGACCTGCTGACCTTTCTCAAGTTGGAAATCACACTTTTATGTTTGGTGGGCTGAATAAGCCACATGGGCAGGCCAGATATGGTCATGGTCTGCCTGTCTGCAGCCTCTATCAGATGGACTCCCAGTGTGCAAAATAGAAACTTCTCTGGAGATGCTGTTTATCTCAGACATCCTTGGTGAAAACTTCTCCATCTCACGCTCTCTCCCTCTTGTGCTTGCTGGTTCCCACATCTCAGAAAGCCACCAGTCCGGACGGGCTCCGTGCAGCTTCCCTTCACTGTGGGCACAAGTTGAGACATTCACAATGCACAGGCCACACGGTTTAGTTTCATTGATTCAGGGAGGCCCCTTTTGGGCTGATGGATCCTTTTGGAAAAGCACATAGTCATTGCAGTCAAGGTGTAGATTTTGTTCCTAGGTTGTGGACTCAGATGCCATTCTTGGTGACATCCTTGCATCTTGAGATCTTGGAAGCAACTTGTATCAGGTACCCTGGGCCAGGCCAGTAGTGAGAGAGGGGAGTGACCAGCACCCGGGAAGCTGACAAGGCTGCAGAGGAGACAGACAGGGTGACAGTCACTTTGGGGAGTGTGTCAGTCTGAGCAGGACTCTCTCAGGGGCAGGAAGTGGGGGAGGGAACTGGGGAGGGAGGCAGGAGCTCAGGCCTTCCCGTGGGCCAACTTGGGTGTCGATAGCTGTGATGTGGATGTACCACGGCTCATGAGCACTGACCGGCTTGCCTAGTTCTCTTCCACTGCATCACCTCCCTTTCTTTCACTGCCGGTGACCTGCAGCCCTGAGGGACTGTCTTGGAGTGTGTTTGTGGTCCCGTGCTTGATGCTCTTGTGGTTGCCATCTGGGAGTGAATAACCACGGCATTTCAAAGCTGAATAAGACCCAGGAAAAAACCCTACACACCTCATGTTTCTCTCATCTGGGGAAATAAGTGTGAATTGGAACTTTACAAACCCAAATCTTTAAACTCTTCCTGACCCAGTGAATTTGAAGAGCGACAGAAATGAATTAGAAATTAGATCAGGGGTCAGCATTTCCATGGGTTCTGAACCAAATGGAGATTAAAAAGAGTATGTCCAGCAGGGTTAATGGTGAAGGCAAGCTTCCTGCCTGGGCAGAGTGTCCTGACGTGGGTCTCAGAGGAGATTAATCGAAGGGTCCTGTGGATGAGATCAGGAGGTCCAGAGGGAGTTCTCTACCCAGACAATGGGAAGGAATTAACTTGTCACTAGCTGACACTCACAGATGCGACAGAAAATGCCAGCATCGCAGGGTGGATTAACGTCAGGCCGCCCAGTGGAGCTATCGCATCCCACATCTGCCCTAAGGTGCTTAGATGCTGAAGAAAGGAACACTGTCCCCGCTTTGAAAGAGGTTTCGGGCTAAGTCCTGTGGACCAAGTATGTCTGCAAGCTTGTCTGTGTTGTCAAATTTCATTTGGCTTAAACATGAGAACTAATGCAGAGAATCAAAGAAAACAAGATTTTTTGCTGAGTGTTCCCGACCCGGGCTGCTCAGACATGAGGCTGAGGCATTGCCTGAAGTGATTGCATTTTCTCTGAAAAGAACATTCACGGTTGTTGTTTAATCTTTGTGGAGTGAGTTCCCATGATCTTAGGTGCCCAGTTGCCGTCCTCTCTACCTACATGGTCCACATTCCTACATACGATACATCAGGCCAGCAGTAGGTGAGGTTGCTGCTCCCTGAATTCTGCAGGGCAGGAAAAATCAATCCCATCCTCTCACTTCCCAGTTATTGGGCTCCTATATTATGCCAGGTACACCCATGGGGGAGGGAGGGAGGGAGGGAGGGAAAGGGGGGCGGGAGAGAAGAGAGAGAGGTGGGGCTGTTGTGTAGATGAATTGATGAATGGGTGGTGGGTGGATGCACAGGTGGCTGAGTGGAAGGTGGATGGATGGATGGATAGATAGAATTAATCTTTTCCATTTTATGGCATAGGTATTTTATGCCCATTTTAGAGATGAAGGAATTGAGGGTCAGAGGACATAGTGAATCACCAAAGTTCTCACTGCAAGATGGTGGCAGGACTGGGGCTTGAGCCCACATTTCTCAGCTCCAAGTTCCATGTGTCCCTCTTCTCTTTTCCCGTGTTGCCCACTAGGCTTTTTTTTTTTCGTTTAACTGCCTGCCTTGTACCTAGAGGTGGATCCACATGGGCTTGGACCAACTGCTTATACAAACAGGTGGCCAGAAGGAGATTCATTTTTTTTTTTATTCAGCGAATAGTATTGATCACTGTGTAGGCAGAGTTCCAAGATGGAGCCCCAAGACTCCTGGCCCCTGGTGTGCACTCACTTCTTCTAGTTATTCAGTCAAACACTCATCTGGGTACTGCTGTGAAGGAATTTTGCTGATGTAATTAAGGTCCCCAACCAGTTTGGTGGGCCTGACCTAATTATGTGAGCTCTTTAAAAGCAGAGCTCCCTGTGGCTGGTTGCAGAAAGGGGAGTCACAGAGATGCCCTCTGGAGGCCTGAAAGAAAGCGAACATCTGTCCTGTGCACTGCCTGTGGGGGCCATGTTGGGGGGAACTGCAGGTGGCTTCTCATTGCTGAGAGTGGCCCTGGCTGGCAGCTAGCAGGACAGGGACTTCAGTCCTACAACCACAGGGAAATGAATTGTGACAACAACCAGTAAGGCTGGAGGAGGACCCTGAGGCCCGGATGAACACTACAGTGCTGGCCAACACCTTGATTTCAAACCAGTGAAACCCTGAGCAGAGAATCCAGCCACACCACACATGAACTTATGACCCACAGAAACTGTGAGATCATAAATTTGTGTTGTTTTAAGCTTCTATTTTGTGGTGTTTCATTATGTAGCAACAGAAGACTAACACAGCCACCTACAATGTGCCGGCCAGTGTGCTAACCGCAGGGAACATGAGACTGGCTTGATTTCTCCCCTCATGGAGCTCACAGTCTGCGGTGGGAGATAGACAAGAAACAAATGAAATGATTACAGAGCATATAAATGCCATGAAGTACGTAAACAGGATGTTATGAAGTAAATCAGTGTAGGAGGGGGACATGGTTCAGGTTAGATGATTAGAGATGACCCCTCTGAGCTGAGCATAAAAGGATGAGAAGGAGTCAGCCACGTGAAGAGCCATGGAAAGTGTTCCAGGCACAGGGAACAGCACATGCAAAGACCCTGAGGTGGGAGATAGCCTGACATTCTCAGAGTCAGAAGGAGGCAGATGTGGCTGGAGGGTGCTGAGGAACGGGGAGGATGACTTGAGATGATGTTGAAGGATTAGTCAGGGGCCTGGTCACATAAGACCTTGTAGACTGTTGCCCTCAGTGCCATGGGCAACACTGGTGAGTTTTAACTGGGGGAGAGGTATGACCTGACTAATATTTTTGGAAGATCTCTCTGGCTAGTCTGTGGTGAAGTGTTTGGATATAGGTACGAATGGAAGCAGGGAAATCATTTGGGAGGCTGTGGCAATACTTCAGACCAGAAATAATGATGATTTGGACTACGGTGACTGGAGAGAGTGAGGAGAGGATGGATTTGAGATATATGGAGTTGGCCAAAATGTTTGCTTGGTTTTTTCCATAAGATCTTATGGAAAAACCCAAACAAACATTTTGGCCAACCCAATATTTGAATTTGCTGGTGATTGGGTGTAGGGAGTGAAGGAGAGGAGAGGACCAAAGATGAAGTTCAGGTTTCTGGCTTGAGTGATGGGGTGAATGATGGTGCCACTTACTGAGATGGGAGGGCAGGAGAGGGGAGAAGAACAGGTTTGGGGAGAAAGACCAAGGGTTAAGGTTTGGCTGTGCTGAATGTGAGATGCCTTTGAGACATCTGAGGGAAGATCTTAGGTAGTCATTTGGACGGAGAGGCACTGCTGAGCAGGGCCAATATCCCGGATCCAGGAGGCCAGGACCAGCTGACCTGGCCTGGTGGCAGACCAGCTCCATGCTCACTTCCTTGAAGAGTGGCAGAATACCCGGGTCTACACAGCAAGGCTTCAAAGACCCAGGGCTCAGGCCACTGGAGCAGTCTTCCTTCCTGGACCCCCCTGCTCCCATGCCAAGCCCTGGGCGCAGCCACACACCAGTGAGACATCCTGGGAAGGGGTGGCTCTGGTGTGAAGCTGACATTTCACAAGTGACTTCAGTTGTTCTGGGCTAGTAGTAAGGCGCATTAAGTACCAAATTACGTAAACCTAATACTGCAGTCTAATGTTGTTAAGAGACCTGAGGGAGCCCGGGAGGAGTGAACAAGGAATCGTCTGTAAGATGATCAAATCCCTGATTAAAATCACCTCCCAGGATCAATGGCCTCGAGAGAAAGTGGGGAACGCCTCTGAATCCTAATGGGGCACGCCTCTGAATCCTAATGGGGCATCCGCAGCTCTAGAAGGATGTTTGGCTGGGCTGCTGCTTCCTTCTTCAGGGCTGCTCGGTGCAGGAGGGGCTGGTGTGGAAAGAGGTCCCACAGGGATCTGACCACCGGGCTCAGGGATGTAGCAGCAACCTACAGAGGGCCTACGTCACGTGTGGCAGGTTTGGCCCCAACTTCCCCAGCTTTGCCTTGGAAGGGCTGTTCCCCCAGGATCAGACCCTGAGACACGGATTCAATATGAAGTAGTTTATTGAGGAAGTTCAAGATATACCAGTAGGGTGAGGAGTTAAGAAAGGGAAGGGAAGCTACTAAGAGTATGTTATCAAGTCAAGCAGCACTGTGGGCGGTGGAGTTTAAACCTCCGGGGAAACTCCGGGAAATTTTGTAAAGCACAGGCCTGAGAGCGATCAACCCTGAGAGGTGAGGGAGCTGGGGTATTTGTAAGCCAGCTGCCTTTAGTCGTTGGTTCAGGGCTACTCTCAGGGGCTGTTAGTTTATAGCTCTTCAGCCCTCCGTGTGCTGGGGCAGAGCAGTCGTCTGCGGCTTTGAGTAAATCCCTGGGGTAAACATTCTGGCACTTAGATGTGAGGGTCAGAGGAGCACTTGAAAAGGATGAGTCTCTAAGGATACGGGTGGGGCATCCACAGCATCTGCCACAAGGGCCATGATGCATATGTTTTGATACTTTTAAAAACTGCATTTCTAAAAGCTTGTGATATTGATTCTGTCCCAATCCTAACTCACCAAGCTGCAAGGCATGCTGGGACCTCTGCAGCAGGTTGAAGCCATCACCCAGGACAAGCAAGACCAGCGTTAGACTATCTCCTGCCCTCTGAGGTGGACCTGCTGCCCATAGGCAGAGTCCACAGTGCCTCGAGACCTGGTCTCCCTTTCATTTTGTGTCTGTGTCTAGTGGGTCCCTCTGATGGACAGAGCACCTGCAGGAAGCTGTGACTTGGGGTTATATAGACTAACCCGAGATCCCCACCTTCAGCAGTTTTGAAGCACAGTCCCAGCCGGGTCTGGAAGAAAAAGGATCGGGTGCAGTTTCTGGGAAAAACTTTGGCAAATTCTAGCAGGGGTCAGGCCCTAGCCAAGAAGGGTCAGGTCAGTTCCAAGAGTACAAACCAGAACACTGAGGCAGAACCACCCTTATAAGGTCTGTGCATGCTTGGGGGAAGCGGGGAGGAAGCTGCAGCTGAACTGGCACCAGGCATTGAGGGTGCTCCCTCGGCACCCCAGAGGCCGGGCTGAAGCTGTGGTTGGTGTCGTGGATGCTACTGGCGCCCCACCCAGATCCCCTTTACCGGCCAGTCTACCTATCCCCCAGATGCTATGAGCGTTGGCAGCTGGCAGCTCAGAGCCTGCACCCTTCTCCTGGAAACTGACTTCTCTGTTGAGAGCTGCCTCACCCAGAAGTACCTAGGAGATTATGCCCATCCTCCGGGGATGGCCCAGAACTAGTGCCTGATTGATACGGGTGTCTAAAAACCCACCCCTCCCCTCACGGGGGGATAACTCCGAGATGCCATCACGCTGCAGCGCTCCCTGAGAGCAGACTGAGCCTGGCCTGCCGCTGAATGCAGGTCTTTGCCCAGCTTCTTCCCCTGCCCTAAACTAGTTCCCTCACCCCCTTAGGGGAACAGAGCTGGCACCTACTCAAGGATCCCCATCTCAGACTCTGCTTTTAGAGAACCTCGTCTAAGACTTCCAGATGTGTGAGCTGTGGCAGCCGTACCAGGCCGGGTGGGCACGAGGTCTGCTAGAGAAGGGTGACCAACCCTCCCAGGGTGCCTGGGACTTTCCATGCTAAACCGGATCCTTCTGACCAACCAAGATGGTTGTTCGCCCTCTGGATCAGTGTCTAATTGATCTATAGAGTGAAGTGAGTTCCCTTTGTGAGCCCAGAGCTGTATTAGACTCAATGGGGACTAAAAGAAAACACAAAAACATGTCTTCGGTGAAATTCGACTAAGTGAGGGTTTATTTCTACAAGCCTTTCCCTCTGTTGTGAGAATTTCACTTCTTGTATATTCAAGTCACTCCCTGTGGGTAGATATCAGAAAAAGGGGAGAAAAAAAAGGAAACTGGAAGTTGGGACAAGGAAGAGGGAGATAAGGCAGAAGGCAGAGAGGGTGAAGAGGTTTTGGCGACATGACCTTGGGGAGAGATGAAGGAAACTGAGGCCAAAAAAAAAAAAAAACAAAACATGTCCAGGCCCTTAATCACACTCAGGCTCTTCCTGGGAGGAGCAGCCAGCCAGCTAGAGCGCCCTGCCACTCCTAACACGCCGCACCTTGGCAGGAAGCTGTCATGGAGGGTGCCACCTGCGTAAACCCTGTGTACATGGAGAAGGGCTTGAGAGATAGCATTTCAGTGTGGCCAGCAGCCTGGGTTAAATAAGGGTTGCTCAGGCCTTTTCAACTAAAACCTCAAGTGCTGCTGCATTTCTGGAGCGTTGGTAATAACAGGAGGCCGGAGCCACCAGCTCTGAGCCATAAAATTAGACAGATAGTGATCGAGCTCCAGGCACAGGGGAAAATGCCACTCTGTGTGCATATTCTCTGCAACAAAGCCAAACAAACTTTCATGTGTGTCATTGAAAACTGCAGGGGAGAGAAATCTGGGAAAAGTTTTAGTGAACAAATGTTGGTAAATGGAAATTAATTATACAGTGCAGTGATTATTCATTTAAGATATGTAAAAATCCCACTGACGTTTTCTTTCTTTCATCTGCAGTCTTTATCATTTGCGTATAATGAAGGTAAAAACGTGAGTTAGGACTTTCGAATGTTCATTTCTGAACTCCCTTCTCCATCCTCCTGTTTTCCATATGGACCTCTGTCCGTTGACTGCAGGAACAGATCCACGGTCCCCTGACTGCAGGGTCCTGGCAGGAAGCAGGCAGCACTCTCACATTGGAGAATCTGAGGAGAGTTAATAACAGAGATTATTTACACAATGTGAGCAGGGGGTAGGGAAGCCACAAGGGACAGTGCAAGACCTTGGGGCTGGAAACAGCAGTGGTCCCTCCCAATGCAGGCCCAAGAGGGTACCCCACAGGGAGATACTGGGGGAATAACCCCCTTCCCTCTGATCTCCCCGCAGGTCAGCCCCTGGAACACAGAGAGGACCCAGGGAGGGTGGGGAGTGGGTGGAGAACGCTGGGCCCCTGCATATTGGTCCCAGCTCACAGTGCCTCAGGACCTAACCCTCATAATGCAGGTCGGCTTAAAGTTTAACTTCTCATTGCTTGGATGGAGTTTAAGCGTTAGTTGTGCACTTGTCAGTGTGTTCATTTCTGTTTGCAGGAGGGATGGAGAGGACCTCAGACAAAGACTAGAGGCTCATGGGGAGTCAGGCCCCAGACACTGAAAGCAGGGGGACCTGCTTAGTCCAGTGCCTTTATTTTTCAGATAAGGAACCGAGGCCCAGATAGGGAAAGTGCCTTGTTCAAGGTCACACAGTGATTTAGGGACAAAGCTAGAATCCAGGTCATTGCTGAATAAAATGCAGGATGTGGTGGAGTGAGTGCAGAGCTGGGGTGGGCATGGGCAAAGAGGGACCTGGGGTCCCCCAGAGCCCCTTGTCAGCACATAAAGGCCGAGGTGGAGACAGAAGGCTGATGAGGCCCACGACTGTGTCCAGGTGGTGCCCTGAGCTTTTTCTAGGCCTTGCCTTTGAGCCAGACCAGACTATGAGGAAAGGCCCTGCAGCCCACTGAGCCTGCCCTGGTGTAGGGGAAGGGTTACAGGCCGCCCTTGGGGAGACCGAGCTCCAGGAACGTGGGGGCTGACTAGACTTCTTTCTCAGGAGATGAGGCTACTGGCCCTGAGTTGGGAGCCTATGAGAAGGGCACTGTTGTGTCCTCCACAAGCCAACAGCTGGGGGTGAGTGGGCAGGAGCCAGAGAGCTGCGGCCTTGTTGCTTGTGCCTCAACAAGGGAGTGAGGACTGTCAGTAGCATTTAGAAGAAAATGCTGGTATCACCTTCAACCTGTGGTACCAGGGCTGTTGTTTTTTTTTTGTTGGTGGTACGCGGGCCTCTCACTGTTGTGGCCTCTCCCGTTGCAGAGCACAGGCTCCGGACGTGCAGGCTCAGCGGCCATGGCTCACGGGCCCAGCCGCTCCGCGGCATGTGGGATCTTTCCGGACCGTGGCACGAACCCGCGTCCCCTGCATCGGCAGGCGGACTCTCAACCACTGCGCCACCAGGGAAGCCCAGGGCTGTTTTTAATTAAAGATATCTTACCCCTAAAAATCCATACTGACACCTCAGTGCCTCACCACCAGGTCCAAAATGGCAGACTCGGTGATTAGGATGCGAATTCCTTCGTGGGCCATTGCTGTTTTGCCCATTTGAAGCCAGCTTGTCTGGGTTTGTGTGTCTGCCTTGTGAAGCGTCTAGGAACCCAGCTTGTAACTGACCAAAATCAGGTGGTTCCTTCATAGAACTCTGCCCTAAGCCAGGCGCTGTGCCACTTTCTTGGTTGCATGTACCCTTGTCCTCAAAGAGCTCATGGTCGGTGGATGAGGATGGGGGCTTGAGAAGCCATGGAAGCCAACTTTGGCCTGTTAGGGACTGTTATCACATTAGGTCAGTGCTAGAACACAGCACATCCTCCCTCGTGCCTAGGATGTGGACCTGAGTGCCTCGCTAGCCGTCTACACAGAGTGTGAGGGGGTGGGCTCTTCATTTCTTCAAGAAACATTTTGTTAACTGGGAGAATGGGAATCACAGTGGGTGACCCCAAAGAGATGACGAGTCTCAGGAGGGTCTGACAGTGTACATATGCTTCTTTCTGTCTGGAGCACCTCCTTCCATAGAGGACATGGGTGTTGGGTGCTCTGTGATCTGTCCGTTGAGGGGAACATTTCTCTAGGCCACATAGCAGATACAGACACACACACACACACACACACACACACACACACACATATACTTTTTAGTTATTCGTCTGGTTCTCTGTGTACTTTTTCATACATTTTCTCTGACCTGTTATATTGTAAACTCCTCAGGAAGAGGGTCATATCTCAGACACAGTGTCTCCAAGTGGATGTCCAGGACACGCTTGTTCAAGTTGTGAATGGTGGAGGTGGGGCTTCCCCTCAATACATCGAATGGGAACAACTGAGAGTTCTCGCCAGGCCTCCTCCTCTCTGTCTTCTCTGGAGCCAACCACGGCTTCCAGCTTTCCACTCAATGCTGCTCCACATTCATTCCTGGGGGATGGCCCCTTTTCCTTTAGCCTAGTAAACCTTTGTTTGGACATGTTCCTTCTTCCACTTTGCCCTCCTCTTAGGTTTATTAAAGTTCAGTGGTCAAATAAAGCTCTGTGTTTCCCTTGTCAGGGAGTGTTCTCTGACCATGTCTGGATAATAGCAGTCACGGGGAATATCTCCCCTCCTGTCCCATAAATCATCTTGCGGCATTGGCTGGCTACATCATGCAGCTGACTTTGGGAAAGCTCTGCAGTACTATTTCTGAATAATAATAAATGGAGCTGAAGCCCAGTAGCCTTTGCTCTTTTCCGCTGGTTCTGCAGAGCAGAGATGTGTGTCCTCAAGGGGCGCAGGTTATACCTCCGGGGTGGCCATTCTAGCAGTGGGAAGCAGCTTCCCTATCTGCCTCTCCTTTGTAGGCATTGCCTGGTCTTTTTTCCTCAAGGGACAATTTGCTGATCTGAGTGGAGGATGCTTTCAACTATTCAGCTCCAGCGCTTTGCCTGGTCTGTCGGAAAGCCACGTGATTACAAAGGGAGATGACTGCTGGCTGGATGCCAGCCCTTAAAGCCAGTCCCACACACTGCTGTCCTCCAGCACTCATTCCCTGCACGGCCTTGGCCTGAGCAGCTTGCCTCAGCCAGTCGCATGTGTAGAATCCCAACCCGTTCCCAGCTCCCAGGTTTGGGAACCTGTTGGCTCACGTCCACGTAGGCTCAGCACCTTGCCATTGAGCTTGCTTCTCTCCTTGACTCTGATTAGGAGTCTTTCTCCAGTGATCCTGCTGGAGGTAAGTCTGCCTCCTGGTCCGACCTGGCCCCAGGACCCTCACCTCTGCACATATCCCCCATGGATAATGCTCCTTCTGGATTCACTTTCTTGGGAAGGATCTGAAGATTTGCACCCATGGGGACAAGGCTCTGGGCTTTCCAAAAGGAAAAGATGGGAACACCCACTGGCCAAAGAGATGACCCTGGACTGTGTGTAAGAACTTTCATGTCCTTTCTTTTCTGCTGCCTTTTATCTTGGGCATCCTCCATGAATTCTGATTTTCATATTAGTTTTGATGGCTGTCACTATAGAATATAGCTTTGGCCATGTTCTGAACCCCAACTTTTATGACATTTTAATCCTATGACCCCTCGTGTTCAATTTTGCCTTTATTGCACCACAGTGGCACCTGGAACCATCCCCTCCTTGCAACATGGCTAGAATAGCTTACAGATATTGGACCATTTCTGACTTTGGAGATAGAAATGGGGCTGGAGATACCAGTGTTTCATGATGTTTACCAGCTCTTAGTGTACTTCATATAAAATGTTAGCCCTATGGAGATGGAATATTTCAACGTTCACCTGCAATTTGGTAGCTGTCCCCAGATGGCAGCATGAAAAATCAGCAAAGGTACAGTACATCACTGGGCCCAGTCATTATGACAGACTCTTATGTTGTGAGAGCTGCAAACATCTTGAGGATTATCCTCTTACTTAATGAAGGAGGTTTTTTTACAATAAACCCGGAAGCTGCTAATCCAGCCTAGATGCTTGGCCCATAGTAGATACTCAGTAAACAGTGGTTATTATTTTAAGATTCAGTGACCTACCTATTTCTCTAATAGATGTGATTTTTGTTAAAATGACAAAGTAAGCTACTCAGTGATTCACAATAAGAAAGTCACAATAGGGAGACATACTATAAAGAAAAGTTTATCCACTTGTGACTCATGGGACTTTCAGGTCTCTCTAATAGAAACCTCTATGGGATGAGATACTAGGCTTCTGGTCTGGCAGGACTGTTGATGCTCTGCCCATAGTAAAGCACCACATAGAAGGAGCTAAAAATTGGGTTAGGACTAGTGTATCAGTAAAGCTGCCTGCACAGAGAAAGACAGAAGTGCAGGAGTCCAAGCCACAGGATAAAAGAGACACGACCCCACTTAGGTGAAAGTCATATTTCTTCCTTGCCAAATAGAACTCTTATCCTTCACTACTTTATCAATCTTGACATTCTTTCACTCTTGGGAAATGTTAACTTTCTCCCCCTGCTCTGATAGCTCCTGGGCACTGAAAGACATTTTCTAGCTCATAGATTGAATAAAAGAGGCCCTCAGAGGGCTTCCACTTGTGGTCTGCATTCATTGCTTCTCTCTAATTTTTCTAAGGAGAAAATATTGTCCTTTCCTGTTCTGCGGATCTTGGAAACTGGACTCCCAACAAATAGCCCTCTTTCTTCCATGTGGTTCTCTTTGCTCTAAATCCTAAAAAGTCATGCCGTGTGGCTGGAGGAGGAGGAAACCCCAAGCCAAGGCATCACGTGCACAAGCCCTCCCCACCCCGATCACCCCCACTTAACCCCCAATCCCGGGCAGCGAGACTTACCCTCTCCACTTCCACCGAATTTCTTCCAAAGTCTAGCCATTTCAAATCCACTTTGAAAAGGATTTATCTAACTGGTCTCTGCTGAGGACATAACCGCAGCCTTCGTTTTGTCTTCAGAATGATTTAAATACAGTTGGAACAAAATCAAATGATTTTTAAACAATGATGCAGTGATTTCCTCCCATGTCTCCTTCATAACCTAGAAAACTAAAACAAAGGAAGGAAGGGGAAGAAGAGATACCCTATATCCACCCTGCCTGACTGACCGCCCGAACCCCACACACCTCCTCCCGTTACCCAGCACGGAGCAGGTGGGAAATATGAGGGACGGCCAGCGCCTGCAGCCAGGTCCCCCGACTCGGGGCGCAGAAGCGACAGGTAACCAAGTCAGGCTTTTTCATGTTCAAACTTCTCTGAAGAAGAAGGTGTCTGGACCACATGAAGTGTACTAGTGTGGGGAGGTGGGGGTGGAAAGGAGACACACAGCACGGCAAAGCAGTTCTGTGGCTGAGAATCTATTCCCCAGTTGCAGGCAGGACCCTGCCACCCTCTGCCTTCTGAAAGAGACCTAGGACTGGGAGTAGAGTCAAGGTCCACTGAGGGCTGGGTTGGGTGTGTCTGGGGCGTGTTCAAGGTGAGGCCAAGTCGTGGCTGGCCGAGTCACCAGCGTGGGGTCAGTGATGGTTGGGGTCAACAGGAGATCAAGGTCGAGGTGAAGTCAGAGTTAGGTTGTAATCAGAGCTGAGATAAGGCAGAGTCACACTTGAATGAGGATATGGTCATGAGCATAGAGTTTGAGAGCTGGGTTAAGTTTGGGTGGAGCCGTGTTTCCATAAAGTCAGACTCTCCTTAAATCTCTAGCATGGAGTGTTCAACCCACGCCCTTGGGTGCTGTTTGCCCCTTAACTCCTTCAGGACCCAGGCTCACGCCAACCTTTGAGTGTTTTAGCACTTGTTCCTGTTCCCGTCTTGCTGTATTTCGTGTGCATTGCTTTTCCCCTAGGGATGGCACAACAATAAAAGCAGCTGAGTTGAATCCAGCTGATCTAGCCGCCTGCCTGACCCATCTGCAGATAGATGGTATGGGCGGAGGTGTGGGCACTGAAGCCCAGGTTCCCCAGGGAATGCAGTGATCGATGCCATCCCCATTTCCTGGAGCAGAGATAATTGGCTCCGTGTTGCGCATGCATGCACTCCCTCCTTTCCAGAAGAAACACCCCGTCTCACAGGGAGGCTATGCGAAATGGGAGCACCCTCCTCTTGCTGCCAGGCATTAGCTTATCATCTGCCTGGCATCCCTGGGCATGGGTTCCTCGAAATAGGGAGGCTGCCTGGAAGGGACTCAGTGTCGTTTCCTGGATCCTGCACGTGGCACACCATTCCCTGGGAACAGGTGCTGGGAGTCAGCAACAGAAGCATTTTCTCTCAGCCAGAGCCACTGAATAGAAGAATGAGCTGCTCTGTGAGGTACTGAGTTCTCCGGGACAGGAGATAATCAAACAAAGCAGGAACTCCTTATCAGAAATATGGTGTGGTGGATTCACACAGCAGTGAAGGATTGGATAAGCGGCCTGTTGAAGGCCCTTCCTGTAAGATGCTCTGGGAAGGATGTCTCAAGGTCAAGTGCTTGATTACAGGTATGCCTTGGTTTTCTGCATCCCCCTCCACTGTCCAGGTCCTTGCTTCTAGCCCTATGTCCTATCGTGTCCTCCACACCACGTTTCAGCTTTATCATCCCTTCTGCCCTAAGGAGAGCGTGATTCTTTCTAAATGACCACCGTTCTTTCCTGGTTCCAAGGCTCACTTTCTTCAGGGGAATGTCTGGGGCAGGGAAAAGAGAAGCGCCCACCTTCCAGAGCTGTGCTAACTCCAAAGAAAATCAAACATCACACCATCCCTGGGGCCCACAGGGACACCTGAGGCTCCTTGTCAGATGCCAGCCGCACTACAAGAGGCCTTCATATCTTCCCGTTTCCCTCCTGCAGTCTCTGTTCCTGCCTGCAGCTGCAAGGCAGGTGCATCACAGTGTCGCACTTCAGGTTTGGAAAAGGACAGAGACTTCGAGTTCCCCAAGGATTTTTTGGGATGCTGGCACTATCCGTGAAGAGGAGGACTTAGGCCCCGGGATGATGCCCTGTGAAGTCCTTCCCGGCAAGCACTGTGGCTGATGTCCTGCATCTCACATGACTCCGTGCACCACTCAGACGCCTGCGGGCACCTTGACAAGAGGAGCTCGTTATCTTGCTCTCAGTTGCTTTGAAGTTCTGCTCGGCATGGCAGCCAGTCAGAGGAAGCCACCCGCCATCAAAGCCTGGCTCCATAAGATAAAAGCAGTTTATGATTCAAGACAAACTGTCATCGCAGATTAAAACATGTCTACACCCCTGATGATGATAGTTATTTTTCCTGAGAATGTTGAGTACATTGCTTACATTTCACAGGCAAGAAGGAAAGAAATCTAATTCTACCGGGCTGGATCATTTAAAGGCAATCTACGTTCTAGAAACACACTGAAGAGTAGCGTTCCCAAGGTGATACAAAATAAGTCACGCTTGTGTGATTCTTCTGTTGCCTTACTATTTGCTTTCCAGTGCTCCAGCCTGATTCTTCTTTACATGGAGAATTCCATGCCAGCCACATGTGATGACTTTTGATTTACTCAATATGTAAGCCTATGTCACACCTTCTGGCTTTGGTCCATGCTATTACTCTAACTAGAAGGAGAGTCTCACCTTTGTCCACCTGGCAAACTTCTCTTCATCCCTCAAAGCCCAACTGAGATGCCACCTCTCCTGTAAAGCCCTTCTTTACTCTCACCAAGACTAAGTTGTTGGGAGTCCCCTGAGCTGTGTGTCCGCGCCTCTATTGTATTGCACTCGCCATTTAGGATGGAATTGTTTTGTCTCTTGTCCTATCTGTCTCCTCTTGGGCTAGGAACTCCCCAAGACCAGGGACTGTGTCTCTTCAGTGCTTAGTGCCCGGCATATAAGAGGTTCTCAATAAAAGTTTGCTTAAAGTGCTTTTTCTACTATATGCAAAGTAACCCACCCTCTTTCTTGTTTACTACTTTAAATGGGGATATTAAACACATAAAAGTGAAATGTTTGATGAAAATAACAGAAAAGACTATTCGCTAGTAGAGGGACCCTAGTATTCTTGTTCCTAGAAGATGTGTTTTATGTCCAGAACGTCAAAGGGGAACCTGGAGTGGTCCCTACTCATCCTCCTCAAGCCTCACAAGAGGCAGCACAGTTAGGACTGGGGCCTGAGCCTTTAGAACAGAGAGCCAGGAACAGCCAGCCTGACCGTGCTGCCCAGCACCAAACCCTGCAGGGAGCTCACACTACCTGTGGAATCCACGCTTCGCCTCCCTGCCAAATCATTTATTTGCCACATTCAGGAGGCTGATCTGGGTTTGTGTGTTTATTTGTTCATTTCCCATTGAGGAGAAGAGTTATTTTCTCTGTCCTCTGGACTCCCAGGCCTGGAATTTCTGAGGTCAAACACATCATGATTTCCCAATCCTCTTCAGGATTGCAAAGGATCCAGAAACACCCTTCCCCCTGACTGTAAGGGGTTTGGAGATCTGCAGTAGGTCAGGTAGAGGTCCTTTCAGAGAGCTGGACTTGTCTGCCCTACTGTTTACATCCCAAGAACTTAATTTCATCAATTTAAGGGGGTGTGTGGGGGGGTTGTGGGTGGGTGTGGGTGTGTGTCTGAGTATGTCTGGGTGTGTTTTAAACTGGCTTCATGGAGGAATGTGGACAGCTCTCCAGTCCTGCAAATGGTCCCTTGAGTGTTTTGATAGAAACGAGAAAGAATTCGTGTGATGTGGGTGAGCTTTGTGCAGTCCCCTCCCGGAGACAGGAGAGAAGCACTCCTTCTTCTTTTCAAAAATCTTTTCTGGATCACGTTCTCTAGGCCAAGTTCAGTCCTAGACACCAGAGCTATAACTGAGGAAGCCGTGGGCACAGCCCTCAAGGAGCTTTTGATCTAGTCGGCGAGACAGACTAGGAAACACTGGAGTATGAGGGGAAGGCATCCAACCTAGTCTTTGGGGGATCAGCAAGGCTTCATAGCATTGCTGAGCCCCCAAAGGGAGAACTTTCTGAGACTTGAAATTAGGCATCAAACAAGCAAAAGTGAAGAAGGAGCTTAAGTGTACTGTGAAAACTTTAAGTGGCCTGAAAGCTTTGGTGTGTGGGATTCTGGGGCCCTACTGGTCATCTCTGAGACGAGCGTAGCCACCTTTACTCGCCTCCCCTGTCCACTTCCAGTCTGTGTTTTCCCATCTCTTAGAATACACACTAACTGATGGAAGGATCTTGCCGCAGGAAAACTGTGAGGACATTATGCTGCTGTTCAAAACTGTCCCGCAGCTCCCTGTCACATGACAGCTTAAAACAAGGCAGCAGCCTCACAGCTTGCATCTTCCCTAATCAGACGCTATCTGCCCCCTCTGCTCACGACTGCCTTCCTGTGTCCTGTATCCGAAACCCATCTGGGTTCCTGCCCCAGCCTACCTTTAGCCATTAAAGAGTGGGGCGCTTATCCCCACTCCTCGCACGAATTCAGAGTTTATAGCTCTTTAGATCCGTAACTCAGTGGTATAAACTCATGACATGATTCCAATAGAGGGGGACGGGCAATAGATAGAACCAGAGCTGGACATGACCTATTCCAAGCCTATTTTGTGACCATTTAGCCAACTTGAGTCAAGGCACGATTAGCCTGGTGACAGCACAGATTTTCCTAGTGACATCAGAGCTGGGAATGACAAGCATATTTAAGAATGGAAATGGGTATGTGGAATCTTAAAAAAGGGTACAAATGAACTTATTCACAAAACAGAAATAGAGTCACAGATGTAGAAAACAAACTCACGGTTACTGGGGGTATGGGCGGGGAGGGATAAATTGGGAGATTGGGATTGACATATACACACTACTATATATAAAATAGATAACTAATAATAACCTGCTGTGTAGCACAGGGAACTCTACTCAGTACTCTGTTGTGACCTATATGGGAAAAGAATCTAAAAAAGAGGGGATATATGTTTATGTATAACTGATTCACTTTGCTGTACACCTGAAACTAACACAAAAGTGTAAATCAACAATACTCCAAAAAGAATTAAAGAGGGGCTTCCCTGGTGGCGCACTGGTTGAGAGTCCGCCTGCCGATGCAGGGGACGCGGGTTCGTGCCGCGGTCCGGGAAGATCCCACATGCCGCGGAGCGGCTGGGCCCGTGAGCCATGGCCGCTGAGCCTGCGCGTCCGGAGCCTGTGCTCCGCAACGGGAGAGGCCACAACAGTGAGAGGCCCGCGTACTGCAAAAAGAAAAAAAAAAGAGAATGGAAATGAGATCCAAAAGCTGAAGTCTGGGGACTCTACCCAGGTACCAAATACAGTGAATCCCCAGGTGCTCATCATCATGGGTCTCATCTGGACTCTTTCTCTTTCCCCCTCCCATGCATCTGAATGAAGCAAGCCTCCGGAATAAATGGGATGATGACAGCAGCAAGTGATTCCAACTTGTGTTTTGGATGCTGGCCTTTATAACTGGGTTCTTGCTTTTCCTGTGTGACCAAGCCCCTGACCCCTGGTCCAGGTAGATAAGCTGTGTTCTCTGCTGGAGAGTCTTCTATTTGAGTTTTCAACTGTCGTTGGCTGTCAGCTTCCTAGGATGGGATTCATGCCGTACCTGCCCTAGGTACCAGCTGCAGACCTCAGCTGTGCCTTCCTGACACTGACAACAAGCTGGGACCTTTGCCCTTCAGCTGCTGCCAGGCTCCCCCGAGGCTACATATGCCTGATTCACCTTCTTCCTCCTCTCTGCTTCTGGGACCTTCCCACGCATCCAAGGCCAATGGGCATTTCTCACTTCAACTTCCATCCCTTCCCACAGGAGCTGCTACAGGGCCAACAGGATATTTTGGTTCTCACTTCCTGTCTTGTGCACCTGAGTTGAGAGCACAGGTACACGGCTTCCAATTTTATGTCTGTAAAGTGTCCCCTTGTTAGATTTGACCCATTCCTTCTTGTTAAAGGTTTTTTTGGGGGTTTGGGGGGTTTTTTTTGGATCTATCACAATTCCCCCCACCCTCTTATCAGTGACAAATTTTGATGTGTACACCTTCTCTATCTAAGCTATCAAGAAAAAAATATATATATCTGAGATGGAGCTAAAGGCAGAGCTTTTCACCTGCTGCTAGAAACCCCTTTCATGTTGATGTTGAGCCATGAATCAATCCCTTTAGACATAGTTATTCAATTAGTGACTATTTCACTTGATTGTATTTCAAGCATCCAGTCCAGATGTTTCACAGTGGTGGCTTTCTGGCAAATGTTTTGTTTGGTCAGCACAGCATTGAAAAACTTTGAACTCGTATTAAAAATCAGGAGATTTCTCACCAAGATATCCAGATTTCCGGCTTCTCTTGAAAAATACTTAGTATTGATAATAGTCAGCTGGAATTGGGTAGCAGGTGCCTTTGTTAGACAAGACATGTAGTCTCTGGTTTGCTACCTTCCCTGATTACTTTACTCATTAATGTTTTGAGTTTACAACCTTTCCAAAGCATAGGAAGGGAGACTTTGTATTAGTTATCTACTGTATTTAAGTTATCACTGTATTAGTTATCTATTTCTACATGACAAATTACCCCAATCTTCACAGGTTAAAACTACAAACATTTATTATCACACACAATCTTTGAGGGTCAGGAACCCTGGCGCGTCTTAGCTGGGTGGTTCTGAATCATGAGGCCGTAGGCAAGGTGCTGGCTGGGGCTGCAGTCATCTGTAGGCTTGATTGTGGCTGGAGGGCCTGCATGGATCTTTCTTCCTGTCATGCCAGCTGGCTTCCCCCAGAAGGAGTGATCCAAGAGACAATGACCAAGCTGCGATGTTTCTCATGACTTAGGCTCTGAAGTGACACACTTCCACTTCTGCCGTATTCTGTTCATTAGGAGCAGGTTACTGAGTCCAGCCCACACTCAGGGGAAAGGAATCAATTTCCATTTCCTGAAAAGAGAAGTATCACAGACTTTGTGGACGTATTTTACTGATTTTTTTAACATCTTTATTGGAGTATAATTGCTTTCAATGGTGTGTCAGTTTCTGCTGTATAACAGAGTGAATCAGCTATACATACGCATACATCCCTGTATCTCCTCCCTCTTGCGTCTCCCTCCCACCCTCCCTATCCCACCCCTCTAGGTGGACACAAAGCACCGAGCTGATCTCCCTGTGCTGTGCGGCTGCTTCCCACTAGCTATCTATTTTACGTTTGGTAGTGTATATATGTCCATGCCACTCTCTCACTTCGTCCCAGCTTCCCCTTCCCCTTCCCCGTGTCCTCAAGTCCATTCGCTGTCTGCGTCTTTATTCCTGTCCTGCCCCTGGGTTCTTCAGAACCTTTTTTTTTAGATTCCATATGTATGTGTTAGCATACGGTATTTGTTTTTCTCTTTCTGACTTACTTCACTCTGTATGACAGTCTCTAGGTCCATCCATCTCACTACAAATAACTCAATTTCGTTTCTTTTTATGGCTGAGTAATATGCCATTGTATATATGTACCCCATCTTTTTTATCCATTCATCTGTCGATGGACACTTAGGTTGCTTCCATGTGTGGACATATTTTAATACCACCACAGTCCTTAAATTGGATAATGCATGTAAAATCTTTAGCACTATGTAGTTAATGCATAATAAATGCTCAATAAGTTACTAACAATAGTAATAATAGGTAACACTAAGTGTTGAATACCTGCCAGGCACTCTTCTAAAACTTTACATGCATTAACTCTTTAACCTCACAACAGCTCTGTAAGGTAGTTTTTATTATTATTTCCATTTTACACCTTAGACCGCATGTCCAGTGAGGTGGAACAAATATAGGCCATGTTCACACACTAGTAAGTGGGGAAACAGTACGCATGCACAGATCTGTCCACGTAACCATTATACTACACTTGCAGAATTTTGTATTGTTACTGTTTGTAGTCATTATTATTTATTATTATTACTATTTATGTTTCCCTGAATTTCCCTGACCTGAGGCACTAACAAGGCTTAATGGAAAGAAATGTGTTCCGTTTAGTGTTTTGTTCTGATAAACCTGTGTTGGGTCCTAGGAATCACCATTTCATGAGGTAAGCTCTCAAAACCCACCCTCTTCCAATCTTGCTCCTTGCTCTTTGGATCAAGACGAGCCTCTTAAGCATGATGTACAGGGTCTGCCCCTCCCTCCCTCTCACTCACTCCTTCTCACCCCCTCCACCCGGGCACCGTCTGCCCTGGCTGCAGGGGCTTCAGCCAATCTTAAGCACCATACTCCTTCCATTTTCAGGATACGTACACATGCTGGTTTTATGTGCCTGGAACATCTTTCTTCCTCTCTTAAAAAGGAAATCTTACCTGTGCTTGGTATTAAATCCAATTGCCTGCAATGTGACCAATCCTTTCCCTTTCCTTGGGTTGAAATCCCAAGTGTCCATCTGGTTTTCCAGCCCCTTTCTTCTGTATATTAGTTCAGTGATATGGTCTCTAGTGGATCTCAGTGCCCTGAGTTCTGGTGTTTTCGGCCGGGAAGCTGGAGTTCCCTGGGAGTAGTCAGGCACTCTCTTCACATCCATTTTTAGTAAACACCCAGAAAAGACCGAATGCCTGCTTTCAAAACTTAAGCTTGCCAATTATAAGCTGGTGACTTACCCTGATGCCTCTGTACTTCAGTTTTCTCATCTTTAAAATAGGGACAATAATTTAAAATAAACTTCCCTATCAGCTTGTTGTGAGGAATGAATGGGATAGTTGTGGGAAATGCCTAGGAAGTGCTCACTGGCCCACAATTGGTGTCTCCTGGGGTGACTATTTATTCCCTCCTGCACTTCCACCTACTGCCCAGGGAGCTCAGGCACAGCTGGCACAAGGTGGTAATGCCCAGGGCAGCGGTCCACGTCATGACCTCTAAGGTTTACAGAGGGGAGGCAGTGGGCATGGCAGAAACTCACTTGGGAGAAAGACATATACGGATTTGAATCCAGCCTCTGCTGCTTATTAAGTATGCAATCTTGGGCAAATGCTTAAAACCTCAGTCTTCTCATCTATAAAATGCAAATACCAATAGCTCCTTCAGGATTGTTTTGAAGATTAATTAATGCCTGTAATGTGTGGAGCAGTTTAGTGTGGGATCATAACAGTTATTTAATAAATGTTAATTTCCTTCTCTTCCCTTAAAATCAAGCATTATTCTCGAGGGCGCAGAGGTGAGCTGCAGAATGGAAGCTAAGGAGCCATGCTTTCTCTTGGACATCTCATACAAATGCCACTGGCCCCAATCACAGGCCCCTTCTTATTCATCTTCTTAGCTCTGCTCTTGAAGATCCCAGTCAACTGTGATTTTGGATCTCCTATTTTCTCTACACAGTCTTTTTTTTTTTAATTTATTATTCTTATTTATTTATTTTTGGCTCAGTAGTTGTGGCATGTGGGCTTAGTTGCTCCACAGCATGTGGGATCCTCCCTGACCAGGGCTCAAACCCGTGTCCCCTGTGTTGGCAGGTGGAGTCCCAACCACTGCGCCACCAGGGAAGCCCCCTACACAGTCTTTTAAAAATAAGAGCCCCCTGAAGGTTTCCCCAGGGTCTGATTTTTCTGGGATTGCTGTGTTCTTCCTGTTTGGATCATCACTTATTGTACAAGCAGAATTTTTGTTCCAAGGGCTTCTTTCCAAAGCTGTATTCCATGAAATCACAGCTCTTTTTCCCATCGACTCTTGGAAGTCTGTCTACTAAAACTCAGCCTTCAGGTATACCAGCCCTGCCCTCTCTACCAGGCGCTGGGAGAAGATACAGAACTTTCCACCAAGATTCCCAACACTCCACCAATTCCTCACAGTTGATAGGAATTGATAAGTCCAGAATAGCAAAGGTTTTTTAAAAAAATATTTATTGCTCCCCTACCAAGTATCAAGTACTGTCTCAGCACTAGAAGTTAGTAGAGAGAAAAATCCCATGCTTATATAGATCTGACATTTTAGTTGTAGACACAGACAACATTAAAATAACCAAATAAGGATTAATGTAATTTTTAGATAGTTAAAAATACTTCCAGAAAAACCATACAAGGTAGGCGATAGAACACATAGGGATGGAGGGGAGTGGATTGGAGGAGTGGTTTGATGAGGTGGTCAGGGGTTTTAATCAAAGCCCGTAGAGTCCTAGAAGAACCATGAATGGTCACTGGAGACTTCCTGACCCCCTTGAAATAGGCGGTGTCTATGTGTTTGCATGCGTGCATGCGTGTGTGTGTGTATGCATTTTTTTTCAGGGGAAAAGACCTGTAGGTTTCATCAGACTCTGAGAAGATGCACAAAGGGTAAATAACCATGGCATCGTTCCCTCTGGCCACAGGGGCAGAGAATTATTAGCTAGTTGTCCAACATCCTGCTTTGAATGGGATGCAAGCCTTTCTTTGGTGTCTGGGCAGCCAAGGCCCTCCCTACCAATCCTGGGATCTGGGCCAGAAACAGCCTCCCTCCGGCTCCATCTGGTTGAAGCACCAATGGCAGATGAGAGAGCCAGAGCTCTCGCCTGCATTCTTGCCTTTCAGCCTCACCAGACACTCGCACCCTTGGGTTAGGTGGTGCCAGGCGGGAGTTAATCCCTCCCGCCGCAGCAGCCCTGTTCCCTCAGCCTCAAGTCACGTGCACATCTCTGCACTCCCCGTGGGGTCATCGCCCCGTCTGGAGTTCTCTTTGCTCCTGACCAGGCTGTCCATATTGCTAAGCAGGCTTCGGAGACAGAAGCTTTGTTTTCAGCTCTACCGCGGTAGTCTCCTCCTCTGACTCACGGTCACCTCCCACACGTGCACCCTCTCTCCACCCTCCCTGCTGCTCTCCATAGTAACCGGTTCACTCATTTCTTCTCTGGCATCACTTCATCTCTGAGCAAACCCCCTCTCCCTCTCCTCACGCAATGTCGTCCTGCTCGATCCAGCTTTTGTGGATTCCAGGCCAGAATCAAAAAGCCAAACGATGCTTGTGAATACCATCAGCAGACCCAGCTGGTGTCCCGCCAGCTTTTTGCTCTTTCAGAGTCAGTGGGAAAAAAGCAATAAAAGTACCACTCAACTATCCTGGTTCCTCAGTGTCCCGCCCAGACTTTAGAGACATGCCTCTGGGCGGGGTTGTCCAGTCCCAGGTGGATTAGCAACAAAGGGAGGTGGCCACAGTTGGGGAAGACTCAGCTGTCCCCCGGGAAGGGGCATCTCTCCCACCTGGCTGTGCCCGCAGCAGTAAATAGCAATGCTGTCCTACCCGCGAGTGCTGGGGAGTCTCCTTGGAGTTGGCTGAGGTTCACATCAGGGTTAGGTGGACGTGTTTCGCCTACAGAAGGTTGAGGTTTCCTCTGACATTTTCTCAGTGTTCCAGCTCTCCCCTCTGGCAGGAGGACCCCAAACTCTCTGAGGTTCCTGAAGTTGCCCCCTCACCTTCCTCCTAGCCTCTGGGTGCCAGTTGGCCCATCTCATGGGATCACTGTGAAGATGAAATGAGATAATGTAGAGGAAGCACACAGTAGGTACTCAGACAGTCTAAGTTCTCTTCTCCTCCTTCCCTTCTCTCTGCTTCCCCCAGAGCCACCTCCTCCTCTTTTGGTCACAGTCACTTCACTATGACCGGGCTTCCGTGCGTGGCTCTCTGGGCTATGGGCATCTTAAACAGTCATAGGGATGCAGACTCCCATCCCTACCTGGAGTTCTGATACGACACCTTTCAGGGCCCGGCTTGACAGGGACTGAATCTTATCTGAGGATGGGTGTCTGACACTATGTCCTCCATATTTTCACTGAATGAGTGAATGAATGATTCAAGAAAGATGACAAAAAGCCCAGATGCTGAAGGTGGAGACCAACACAGGCTGCTGCTTACAGGACTGATTCTATGTGCTGAGTTCTCTGCAGAAGTCTGGGTACCAGGCCAGATCCTGCTCAGGGACCAAGCTGGCCTCACACCTAGGTGACACATGAGTTATTTCCATGTTGAGAGCATCAGGCCTGGCTGCTTTAACTCCAGATGTTCTGGGGGAACAAGGAACTCATCACGTGCCAGGCAAAGTCAGCATGTGGTCAGGATGGGTTTCAGTGGCCCTGGAGGAGGCCAGGCCCACCTTCGGGCCACCTCCTTCCATGTCCTGCTGGCTCAAGCAATGGTCCCCGGCCCTCTTTAGAGACCCTGGATAGGCCTGATTGAGGCTTGGGGCTGGATGAAGAACCCATAATAATAAATAATAGAATGACTTGTATTATTTGGGGGGAAAAACAGAAACCTCACTTGCTTGGCTTTCTGGAAGGGGGCAGTTCCTTTTGCTGCTACGGTACACTTTTAAATTAACAAATGGATAAAAGGCCCTTCCTGACATTTCAGCTCATTTCTCACAAGCTCAGAGACCTTCAGGTGAGAGGACACCAAGTAAAGCTTCCTTATGACTTCCTAATAGTTTTTGGCCCAGCCTTTAAGGCCCCTTGCAACCTGCCTACCACTCACATACCCAGTGACCTCTCCCCTCACTAAATCCACACCCCCATGCTCGGCCATCACCCACATTCGGCCGGCCTGCCATTCACCACTTGGCCAGATGTGCACGTTCATGCCTCTTGGCCTTTATGTATGCTGTTTTTCTTCCTGGGACACTTTTTTTCTGTCCCCTTTACCTTCCTATAGCAGAGCCCCCTCAAAGTCAAATGTCATCCCGTGACGCTGGTCCCATCCTGCACTGTATTATCAGAGCACCTCGTGACAACCACTTTTAGAACATATTTCAAGGCACGAAAGTGATCTGTTCGGTTATTTCCTCCCACTGCACTGTGAGCTTCTTGAGGATGGAGCTCTGACACGGTCCGCATGCTCAGCCCCGGGCACCAGGCCTGCCGCGTGCCAAGCACTCTGGAAGCTTCTGCCAGTGGAACACGTGAATGAAAGGAACACGATGTGACATGAAGTGAGAAAGCGCGACGTGGTCAATATTGGGGGCCTATCAGGGAAGTAATATTTCTTGGGTTTTCTGAAGTAAGTCTCGCTAGAGGAATATGATGATATATTTGCTGAAATAAAGGGGTCTGAACAAAATCACTAATTCCGAGAGGCCTGCAGGAATCACACCGGCAGCTGCCAGCTGTGAAGGTTGCAGACTTTATAGGGGGCAGCTCTTCCGCAGGGCTGTTCACCGCCCGGTCCTGCAGTCTCCTGCCAGCGGTTGAGGCACCTGTACTTACCTACATCCTGCATTTTGATAGCATCCCCTCAGCTTGGCCTTTGGTAGCTTTAAAGGAAGAGGAAGGCCAGTGCAGGGTGAGCAGGGAAGCCCAGGAGCCGGCCGATGTTAGCTGTCCGTGTCAAGATGCTGGCAAGGGCCTAAGTCCTAGGCGCTAACTTAAAAACAAACAAACAAAAAACAATGCTTCCAGCAGCTAATTGTGTTTTTGTTTACACTTGCGATCCAGCACAGCCTCAGCAGACCGGAGCATTTAGCGAGTTTTATCAGATGGCTCCGGCCCACCCAGAACCCAGGCCTGAATTTGAGCCTCTTCCAGTCCCACTAGCACCTGAAGCATGGATGGAAAAGGCTTGGCCTGGGGCAAGAGAGGAGGGGGCACCACTGGGCTGGCCCTCCCCTTCTCAGGCCCCATCACTGCTCAGTTTCAGGGCTGAGGCCAGGCATTCCCTGGCTGAAAGGACCAATCTTCCTGGGAGGGATGGGTGGGGGGCAGTCCTACCTTCTAGGGGGCTGCCTGCTCTGTTTGTATGGTCGTGCCATCCCAGGCTGAACAAACACCTCACTCCACTTCTCAGCCCGGGGCCTTTCCCTGAAACCCAGCCCCTTGCTGAGACCAGCCCACAGGCCTAACCTTTGCTGGGTTTTCCCCCCGAGATCCACAACTGTGTCTCTGGCTTCGCAAATGCCCGCAGCTTCCTCCTTCATACTGGACAGATGACATCACTGCCCCTCCGTGGTTAATATTACCCCTGCCTGGAGATCACAGTTGCCAGGTCCCCTCTTCCATCACTGTTTGCCCCTCACTGTGCTTGCTTTTTTCACATACACAAACTCACTGCCTGACATCATAGAATAAATCCGTGTATGTATCTATGTATTGCGGGTCTCCACTAATAGTCTGTGAGTCCTTGAGGGAAGGGAGCTGGGTTTCCTCTCTGAGCTAACGCACTATCTAGGCAGTAGCTGGCCCAGAGGATGCTCTGTGAATGAGTGAATACTCAGGCAACACGACGTCTACCCCTTGAGCCAGAGTTCACTGTGTCCATTTTGCCCCAAGAAAGGTTTGTGTTCTAGGGGACTGGATACTGGCCCTGGACTTGAGTCAGAAAGATGGGATTTGGGTCCAGCCTTCACCACTAGGCATGTGATGTTGGGCAAGTTGAATCTGCTTTCTCAGCGGTGAAGTGGGCATTGTGCTAGTTCCTTCCTCCCAGGTCCGGATGAGGACTTAGTGTGACAAGTCAGGTGAAGGGCTGAAGACAGTGCCTGGTGCATGTACACAACAGCCGGGAAATGTTGGCTCTAAAATATTTCCCGACACCGTGGTCGGGACGGGGTCGGGGGGGCAGGGAGTGTGGTCTGCTCAGCTTTCTCTGAGCCCCAGGAAGCAGCAGGAGGGCTGCTGGGGAAAGGATGACACATTTCCCAGGCTTATTTCATTTACCCTTGAGGGGACTGAGCAGGCAAAGTTTCTGAGGAAGGTCAACAGTGACTTTGAGGAAAAGTCACTGCCAATCCAGGATGTGGCAAATCCTGGATTCTGACCTGCCTCCTGCCCCTGGGATTGAGTCTGGGTCTTGCCATTCATAAGCTATAATGACTTGAGGAAAGAATCTTCATGTTGCTAAGCCTCAGTTTCCTTCTGTGAACGATGACCACAGTGCTGTTGACTGTGGGGGACTGACTGGGACGATGTGTATGAAACACACCAGCGAGCCCAGGAGCCCACCATCTGTCAGCAACTGTGTGGAAACTTCAGAAAGTGGGTTCCAGACAAAGAGTGGTTTTTTTAACTCCTAGGTAGGCTTAACAGAAGCACCACTGTGTTTTTCTGGGTATTTTCCAGAAAAATCTCCAAACCTTAGTCCAAAGACTTCTGTTCCAGGTACTATGCAGCCAGCCAACAACCCTCCGGGCTGTGCTGGACTCTCTGGGGGCAACAGGGAAGAGGAAGACCCCCATCTTGCAATATTTCAAACCCTCACCAGCAAAAAGATTACGACTTGCTGAAGGCTCAGATGACAGCCTTTTTTTTAGCAATAAAGTATTTTTTAGCAATACTTTATTTTTTAGCAATACTTTATTTAGCAATAAAGTATTTTAGCAATAAAGTATTTAGCAATAAAGTATTTTTTAGCAAAAGTATTGCTATAAAAAAATAAAGTATTTTTTATAGCAATAAAGCAATAAACATACACATTTTTTAGACATAATGCTATTGCACACTTAATGGACTACAGTAGAATGTAAACATAACTTGTATGTGCATGAGAAACCAAACAAATTCATGTGACTCGCTTTATTGCAATATGTGTTTTGTTGCAGTGGTCTGGAACCAAACCCATGATATCTCAGAGGTATGCATGTATTTGAACTGGACAAGTTACTTAACTTCTTTGTGCCTCAGTTTCCTCACCTATAAAATGAGTTACTAGTAATCCTTACCTAATAGAGTTCTTTTAAGGGTTCAATGATTTAATAAAAATAAACCCTTGCATATAGAAATTGCCCCAAAAGGGGTTGTCCAGTAAATGGATGACACGTTAGGATAGGAAGGGAGTTGGGGATTGAATATGGAGTGGCCAGATGGTCAGTGGCCTCCAAAGGGGGACAGCGGTATCCTATGCCTGGGGAAGTCCCAGGGCAATTTGCTGCAGGCCTGGCTTTCCCAAATGATGCAGGGGTCTCTGCTCCCAGCCTAGCCCCCTTCCTTCTGAAGGGAGGAAGGGAACAAAAGGGTTCAAGCTATTGAGCAAATAATAGGACCACTTATTAAGTATTTATAACATGCCAGGCATTACCTCACAGAACCCTACAGCAACCAGAGAGGTAGATAACATTATTCCCATCTCAAAGATGAGGAAACTGAGGCTCAGAGAGGTTAAGTCACATGCCCAAAGTCACACAGCTGATAAACGGCCACGCTAGGGATTAAATTGAGGTCTGCCTCTCCTCTGAGCCCCTGCTCTTTCAATAAAGAAATAAAAACTTAAAGGCTAAGGGCAGAGCGCTTGGGTTCTGCCTTGTCACCCACCCCTTCACGGGGTCCTTCCCTTTGAGAATAGATTGCCTGAAGGTGTTCTGGAGCTGAGGAAAAGAGCATCAAACCGCCTGATCTGACAGGCACCGACAGTGGGCTGGGATGTAAATATGTGTGTGAAGCCCGCTGGGTCTCCTGAGTCGTGAATCAGCCAGGCTGAGGCTGCCGGTCACACAGCCTGAGCAGCAGTGATTTGCACAAGTACAGAGCTGACTTAATGCCTGGAGGAGCCTTTGCTCTTCTCCTGGAGGATGCTCAGGGCTGCACCAGCAGGACTCGGACCATAAAGCCTGATGTCAGTCCTCACTGGTTGCCTGGAGCACATCAGTGTTTCTAGCACCCTGTGTCTGTTTTCCAAGGAGAAAAAAATCCCCTCCTTTCCCCTAGGCTTTCCTTCCAGTTGGAGAGCTACAGGCAGGGGAGGGAAGGCTTTCTGAAAAAACCGAGCTGGGTCAGATGAGGCAGAAAGACTGTTCCAAGCAGCGGGAGTAGTTCGTGCAAAGGTACTGTGGCACCACTGAGCTTGGCGTGTTTGGGAACATGGCTTGTGCACTGTCTGGCAGAGGAGGCTGAGAAGCAAGGGACCCTGTATGCCAACACAATGGCAGGGGTCGCAGAGTGGGGGGTGAGGATAGGAGAGCTGTTACTGTAAGCATTTACAGAAGCTTAGATTCCTAGGATCTCAGGATCATGGGCGTTAGCATCTGAGAATCACAGACTCTAGAGATACTGGACTCATAATCATAAAGTCTTGGGCTCTCCTTCATGAGATTTTGATCATGAATTTTCTGAGCTAGGCAACACTCTTAACCTCTCCAAGTCTTGCAGAGAATAAGTTAGAAGTGAGCACCAAAATTCTGGTTGGCCTGTGACTTAACTGCTAATGGCAACTGTCCTTCCCCAGTGCCGGCACGTAGGCCTGGCCTTCCTGGGATCACCTTTGCCTTATGGGACACCAAGAGAGCCTGTTCTTAGCTTAGATTTAACCTGTGGTTAAAGGCTGGAGTCCAGCATTTCCAAGGCTTTGAGTTCTTGGTCACGTCCTCCCTAGAAGCTCACAGAGAGCTTACCTACCTAGTACTCCTGAGCTGGAGCAGCTGGGCTGGAGCAGTGTCTACTCTGCCTGGACACCTGGCATTAATCACTCATCATGGCATTTTTTAATAAGTCTTGGGATTCCTGCTGAAAACCATCAGAGCAGCAGGAGTATTTTATGCCCTTCAAGCAGTTTCACAGCATCTGGGCTGCTTCCCACCTTTACTTTACAGGGGTTTCCTCCTCACATGGCCCCAGGGAGTGCAAAGGCAAGCTGGCCCCTTTCCAAGGTCATTTAGTCCATGAAGACAACTGAGTTCTGTTAGTCTATTTTTCTCATTTTCATTTGCTGAATCACTCACAGTGGATAAATAGAGAGCGGGGTAGACTAGAGAGCCTGGCACTCGGGCCCTGGGGGAAGAAGAGCTGGGTTCTCTTCCTGGCTGTGCTGATTTGGACAAGTCTGGGTGTGTCAGGAGCAAAGAGGGCATGAGCATTCAGAAGTTGCTGCCTGGAGCTGAAGACGGATTCAGGCAACCTTATGTCCCCGGCGCCACATTGGATTCCCTGGGCATGATTGCACTGTGAATCCAAAGGTAGGTAGCAAGCACCCAGACTTAGGCCCTCCTCCCTCATTTATTGATCTTGCTTGCTCCAGGATTTGTATCCCAGAGAAATTGGATTTTGTGTGTAAATACTCTATTGGCCCTCCCATTAAAAGGAAGCTGCGTTTGTCAGTCTAATTCCTTCCCTTGGGTTCTAAGCCTACATAGTTGTAAAAAGAGGACATTTTCCTCCATAAATGAATCTGTGATCATAGGATGCTGTTGAAGCCTGGGACATGTAGCTCCTTTGGCAGGCTGTGGGGCAGAGGGACAAATAGCAAAGTCTTTAGAATCAGGCAGATCTGAGTTTGAATCCCTGCTCATTCCTTACCGTCTGTGTCATTTTGGGCGTGTCAGTTCAAGTCTGATCCTCGAGTTTTCTCCTTTGTCATTTGGAGATAGTAATATGTGGGATTAAGGACATGGACTCAAGCCAGGGTGCCTGGGTTTGCATCCCAGCCCTACCCCTTCTAGCTCTGTGAAACTGACCGAATTCTTCCACCTCTGTGCTGTGGTTTCCAAATCTATGGAGTGGGCATAATAATACTGCCTACCTTGAGTAGTATTATGGTTGTTGAGAGGATTGAATGAGTCATATATAAACCCGGTTTGGAACAGTACCTGGAACATGGTAAGCACCAAATAAATCCCCATTAGCTATAAATGTCATTGTTTGTAGGGTGGTAGTGAGATTTCAGTATGATGAGAATCTAGAATAATGTACGGTACTTCATGTGTGCTTAATATATAATTGCTGAATGAATGAATAAAGAATGGGATGGACAGATGTAAGGCACTGAGCACGGTACCCATTATATAATAAGTGAAGGGAAGCACCCACAGAACCACAGCCTTTCTGCCTTGGCTACTAGAGCCAGTGTGCTGGGACTGACCTGGGCTGTTGCCAGCTGGTCATGCGCGTCCTTTCCCAGCTCTGCACATCTCTTCCCAACTTGAAGTCAGTGGCATCAGGTTAGTAGCCTGAAATCAGCTATGGTAGGAGGGCATTTACACTGTAGACACTGGCAAATGTTACAAATCAGGTTTTTGTTTGTTGAGAGAGAGAGAGAGAGAGAATGTTAAACATTGATTAGCACCCAACACACATCCCTGACTGTCCAAGGGACCATTTCTACATCATCTGCCACAATCATCTTTAGAAACCAGTTCTGACCATTTTGTTGCAGGTTATAGGGTCTTTGGGAAAATAAGTCATTTGGGAGCAGATAAGAAGGTGTTAGTGGATGTTGAGAGCCTGGCTTTGGAGAGCCCACTAAATGAAGTGTGCATATTTCATGTGGGTTTTGGTGGTCACTAACGGCTGGCTATGACACGAAAGAGTACTCCCAGAAACAAATGGCTGGGTCTGTTAGGTGATAATTCTGGAACTTGGAATGGCTGAATTAATGCTTGGAACTTCCCAGGAAGATTGTGTCTTCCCAGGAAGACACTCCGCCTGGACCCTGTAGCCGTACTGTATATGCCATCTGTGCAGCTCCTAGGGGGAGCCTTTCTCCAAGTCCTGAGTAAGGAGAACTCTTTAGGTTCATTCCAGATCTACTTCAGTATGAATTGACTTTGAAGAAATGCAGCTATTAAAAGGGGCTGGCCAGAAGTGCAACTGTTAAGTATATGGGACAGAAGAAGGAGCTGGTTGGAAGGCATTTATAAACTCCCCAGGGTTTGAAAGCTTGTCTGGAGTGATCTTAAAGAAAGAGCAATCCACAAAACAAGGCTGCCCCTGGGCTGGGGTCTCAGGCTGGTCTATACTTCTGGGGTCACAGCTGTCCAAACCCAGCTCACCATCATTCATCAGTAGGACAAACTGAGTCCACAGTCGCCCTCCAGATTCTTCAGGAGGGCGGTGGGTGTGGGCTGGCATCTCTGTTTTATTTTTTTGATCCCCAAGTGAGTGGATGATCAGCTAGTTTTGACAACCATTACATCCTAATGAATAATCTCTCTTTTAAAGTGTGTTGACACATCATTTGTGTTTCAGTGGCCCTAAGTGGCTTTAGAGGAAAGCCAGTTAATCTTCTGATCTGAGGAAGACCAGCTACTATTCATTCTTAGAGGAATAAACAGAAATGTGCTGTGTTTTTAATCTTCAAATTAGCACCATTGGCGACTAGCAATTATCAGCACTTCTCAGCGGGGGTGTTTACCCTCTCCTCCCAGGCAACTGGAGGAAGGGGGTGGCAACTTTAATGCAGGCTGGGCTTTGGGGGACAGCATTGAGCTAGAGGCAGAGCTGGAGGGCTGAAAATGGGGGCGTGGGGAGAGGGGACAAAAGGCAGTGCCTTGTGCAGAGAACAGCTGGGGACCTACAAGGGACAGTCCAAACCAAAGATGGCCACGTAGAGAAACCAAGTGCTAAGTGAAGGGCTTCCAATGGAGGGCAGCAAGATGGAGCCCATGGGTTTGGGAGAATGAAGAGAAAAACTATCTGGCCAGGTAGTGGGGGAGCCTTTCTCAGAGTCTCTATTATGGGCTGAAACTACACATAATTGTAGAGGAGACTCCTTTCCCACCTGTTACGAAGCCGATCTTCATTTATTTCAGTTGTTACCAAGCTTGGCTGCCCCTCAGAATCTCACAGGGAGTTTATACCTATTACAGAATCCTTTTATAGGGGCAACCCCTACTCAGCTCCAGCCAGTTGTTTTCAAGCAGGATTGCCTTGCAAGCCAAAGAAATATGTCTCTGAGTAGATGCAGCCCCAGAGCTGCCAGTCTGAAAACTCATACGTGCTCAGATTTCCAGAATGGGACCTCCATTAACTAAGAGCTCTGCAGGGTTTCTTGGCACTGCTGATGCTTTTAACTGGATAACTTTTGATCATGGCGGTCTGTGCTGTGCATTGTAGGATGTTTAGCAGCAGACATGCCCAGGAGCACCGTGCCAGTTGTGACAATCAAAACTGTCTCCAGATATTGCCAGATATCCCCTCAAGGGATGAGAATGTGGCAAAATCGCCCCCAGTTGAGAACCACTGGGCTAGGAAAGTAACAGAATGTAGGTCTTCTGGCTTCTGACTTCGGCTCATGCCGCTCTGTCTTCCCACCAACTGCACCAAGCACTGCTTCTCAGGCCCAGGAGGCCCAGTCATTTACGAGCCCTCAGTGTCAGGGAACACTGAGTCAGTGCCTGAGATTCTTTTTCAAAAGTCTCCCCCTTGGGCTTCCCTGGTGGCACAGTGGTTGAGAGTCCACTTGCTGATGCAGGGGACACGGGTTCGTGCCCCGGTCCGGGAAGATCCCACATGCCGTGGAGCGGCTGGGCCCGTGGGCCATGGCCGCTGAGCCTGTGCGTCCGGAGCCTGTGCTCCACAACAGGAGAGGCCACAACAGTGAGAGGCCCGCGTACCGCAAAAAAACAAAAAAAACAAAAAAACAAAAAATAACTCCCCCTTTCTTGCCCCTGTTCCCCATTCTGTCTCCCTGCATCCTTTTCCTCCTCCTTCCCTCCCTCTCCCTTTGTTTCGCTCTCTCTCCCCCCATCTCTACCCAGTCCCCTTTCTGTGTGGGGTACATCACATGCCGTTTAAACATCCAGTAGTAGGAACGCTCCATAAGTCCTGTCCTGTTCACAGCTACAGGCACAGCAGCTAGATCAGTACCTGGTACAGAGTGCGTGCTCAATGTTTGTTGAACGAATGAATGAGTGGCCTCTCCCTTCATTCCTACTCCCCCCAAACCTAGAGCAGACATGGGAAATGATCATCCGATCACTGAGAGGTTGAGGGACTGGACCTGGTTCTCCGTGGCACGGCTGAGCAGACTGTTTTACAAGGATGCCTGTGCAGTCACTTTCCAAAGAATGAAGCCCCATCGGCTGTCAGTTTCCTGATCCTTTTTTTTTTTTCCTTTATGCAAGAGATAAAGAGGATCTCATTAGGTGTTTAAATCAGATGAACAGCCATTGTTACCAGACTTCTGCTCAGCCTGCATTATGTTTCTTTTAGGGTAACCCCACAGAGCGCATTGCTTTTTATGGGAGGGGTACAAGGGGCACATATAGGGAGGGAAGAAAGGGCTCTGTTTGACCAGGCTGGTGAATTTTGCATTTTTACTTGGCGTCTAAGTCTGAAGGGGGAGAATAACAGTCTGCACTTAGCTGGCTCTGAGGGAAGGCACCACCTGGCGATGGTGGGGAGTGGCCTGTGACCTCCTAAGAGAAGAATGGTGTTTCATCAGCATGGCTTCCGGGAGCCCCGATTTACAGAGGTCGTTCAGATGTCAGCAGAGCAGGGATTTGTGGGCAGCAGGAGACGACTGGAGGAGCAACACAAGCAGGATGACACCTGGCCCCATGCAGGGTGCAAATTGTATTTCTCTGTCAACATTGGCTAGTTACAGCTCTGCCATTGATTCTAAATCTGACAAAGTCACAGAGGGCAGAACCCCTACCTCCACTTTCCCCAACACATTAAAACAAACATGAAATACAGCCTTCCCCTTCTTTCCACAATTATACTCTTGTCCAGCTCTTACCAAGACACTTTATTAAAAGTTATAGATATTTCAAAAGACAGTTTAGTGTAGCTACCAAAGGGGGAAAAAAAAGGTAAAAGACAATGCAGCTTTTAGACTAGAGCTTGAAAATCAAAGCTTTAGCAGAAGTAGACAAGCAAAATTGCTGATAGAACCCTGTCGTTTGTCATTATATTGGTCTCTGAGCTTCCTGGCAGCCTTGGCAAAAAGGTAAATATGACAGGTTATGTGTTTGTGTTTAGGTATAAAGAAAACCACAAGTTCTTTATACGTTTTTCTTGAGCTAAATTCTGAGAGGTATTTATCATATATATACTATGCAATAGGAAATATCTTACACAATGTTTTTCCAGCAAATGGAGAAGTCCTTTTGATATAGTTCTTTCTTGCTTTGGCAACTGGCAAAAGTTAAAGGAAAACATGAAAATCTAATTAAGTAAATGGACTTTGCAAAGACTGAGCCAGTGTTATCCAGGGTATTTCAGGCCTTAAAAAATTTTTTTTAATAGCAGTTGTTTGGTTAAGTCTAAGTGAATCCCTCTCTTCTAACCAGTAGCTAATATTTGGGATGCAGCTGGCTGAGAACAGAATTTTTTTTCCTGGCTGATCCACCAGAAAACTTTATTCTAGTTCACTATTAACAGAACTCAGAGGTACAAGGGGGCAGGCAGCTCCTACGAGAAGCAAAGCCTTTTCATCTCTCGCTACCACCTTCTAAGCTGGCTCTTCTGCGTCTGATTTCACTTCCTGCGCGTCAGGAGTTCACAATCTTATTTTAACCCCAGCACCGTTCCAGGACAATAGATCCTGTTTGGCTAGACTTTGTGTATAGCAAACCACCCCAGAAATTCATGGCTTAAAACAACACCTGGCTCACTGGCTGCCTCTGCAATAAGGGCAGCTTGTCTCTGTTCTACGATGCCAGCTAGGATATCATTCATATGTTTGCAACCTACTGGTGGTTGAAGGAGCCAAGATGGCCTCACATGCGTAGGGCCTCAGTGGGTGGCCTAAAGGACTGGGGACTCCCTGGACCACTCATCCTCTAGGAGGCTGGCTCCAGCTGCCTTACTTAGGGTAGCAAGAGAGTGAAAGCAGAAGCTGCAAGGGCTTCTAAAGCCTAGGCCTGGAATTTGCACAGGTCCCGCTAGCTGCATCCTGTCGTCCCAGGGTCAGCTGAGATTCAGTGTGCAAAGCGGCCACCCAGGATGTGAACTCATTGAGGTGGGATTCGTGGGAGATCACTTGGTGGCAATGACCCACAGCCCTGTCCCATCAACACCTCAGTAACAGTGGTCCCCATGGGCAGTGATTCTCACCTGGGGGATGGGGAAGGAGACCAGGGAACAGGTCTGTCCTCCCCGGGGGCAGGGGGGGGCGGTCATTTGGTACTAGCCCAGTTCTCATTCCAAGTTCTGTGCACTCACCACTTAACGGCCACCATCAAAAGCCCAAATATCTGGGCTTCCCTGGTGGCGCAGCGGTTGGGAGTCCGCCTGCCGATGCAGGGGACGTGGGTTCGTGCCCTGGTCCGGGAAGATCCCACATGCCGCGGAGCGGCTGGGCCCGTGGGCCATGGCCGCTGAGCCTGCATGTCCGGAGCCTGTGCTCCGCGACGGGAGAGGCCACAACAGTGAGAGGCCCGCGTACCGCAAAAAAATAAAATAAAATAAATAAAGTGAGTTTCTTAAAAAAAAAAAAAAAGCCCAAATATCAGGCTTTATGAGCTCTACTTAAAATTTCAGAAAGGATATATGAAGAGTGGACCTTTGAAGTGATGAAACAGTAAGCATTTCCTCCTGGCAACCACACTCGAAGACCTTGTAAGCGTGGGGTACGCTGGGCTACACCACTGTGCTGCCAACTTCCTGCCATTTGTGAGACAGCAGCATCCCCAGGCCTCCCCAGTCAGGGGCACCAACAGGAGAGCATGAGGTCGTTTTCTTATTGGCTAGAGTGAGATGCACTGCGTGTTGGTGGTGACCCAAAAGTCAGCTGAATTTTCTCCAAGCTGGATGAGAATGCCTGACAGCCCCCACTGAACCTAGCTTCAGACAAGGGTCACACTATTTAAAAGGGTGAATTGAATGACAGCAAAAGGCATGTGCACACCACTTCTGCAGAAGCTGAAAGCTGAAGGGCTCTATAACAAAGACACTGGATAACAGAATCAGGGGAAAAACATTTTTACTTTAGAGAAACATTGTAAATCTTTAAAAAGATTGGATTTAAGGGGAGTAAATGAAAGATCCTGTTTTGGCTCAGAGCACAGGAGTACATGCATGCACACACACAAGCATCCTTGAAGAGATGGGCTGGAGGAGGCCTGACTTAGCAGCACCGTGTGAAAAGAACCTGTTAAGTGTGTGTGTCTAGTAAGGTCAATTTGTGTCAAAAGTAGGCAGAGTTAATGTGACCTTAAGCTATTAAGATATTGATGGGTGTATGGATGCTAGATTAAGGGAGGTGATTAGTTCCCTCTATTCTATATAGCTCAGTTTACTCCAAAAAAAAAAAAACCAGGCCAATTTCTAGCTTCATAATTTAAAAGTGTTAGAGAAAAACTAACATATTTAGGGAGAAGTGCAACACGATAAAAGAACTTGAACTCACGAGATAAGGAGGAAATACAAGGAGGAACTGAAGACATTTGACCTAGAGAAATTCTCAGCAAGGTCTTAAGGATGGTCTTCAGCTCTAAAGCGTTGCCAAGTGGAAAAGGGACTTGATCTGCCTTCTATGGCCCCCAAATAAGTCTTGGACCAATGAGTGGAAGGTTGAGGGACTGTGGCACTTGGAGGGTAAAAGAAAAATGAACATCTAATAGCTGGAATAGATGGCACAGAGTTCTCCGTCATCGCAGGGGCTGGACGATCACTCAGCGGGATACACAGAGGGCATTCAAACCTTAGATGGGTAATTGGTTCAAAATGAACTTTCAAATCCTGTCTAACTCTGAGGTCTTGGGATTTATAGGAACTTGCCCAAGGTCACAGAGCGAGGTAGTAGCTGTCCAGCACAGAAGTTTCCTTCCTCCCTGTCAGCATGTTTCCCTCGGATTCACAGTCTCCTCATCTCCTTGATGATTAACTCAAGCAGTGGTGCACAAAGCAGCCTAGGGACCACAGCTTACACACCCGTCCAGACTTATTTGTTTGGCCAGCATCACGTGGTAAAAGGCTTGAAATCAATATCTGTAGGAAGGCGCACCAACTCCGGCTCCACGCTCCATTGCCTTCCCTGGGCGTGAGGCCACTGCACACATTTGTGTCTCCTGGCCCCTGTGGCCTTGCTTCTTGCACACTTTGGACCTAGGGGCAGGGCAGAGCAGGAAGAGGTGGTCCTGGACCAGAGCCTATGAAGAGGGCCTTGTCAGCCAGAGATGGATCCCCCAATTTCTAGGGACAGTCAGCTCCCCCATCTCTTACAACTCCCAGCATGGTAGAAACTACGAAAAGGAGAGAAAGTGCTATGCACTTTTCACACATGTCAGTCCCATTTCATCCTCATAACAACCATGTCAGTTTCCTAGGGCTGCAAAGCACAAAGTACCACAGACTGGGTGACTTAGCATAAATTTATTGCCTCACAGTCCTGGAAGCTAGAAGTCCAAAATCAAGGTGCTCCCGCTAAAGGTGGTAGGGAGGGATCTGCTCCAGGCCCCCTCCCAGCTACTGGTACCCTCAGATGTGGCTTGGCTGCGAGATGGCCATCTTCTCTTTGTGTCTCTCCACACTGTCTTCCTTCTGTGTATGTCTGTCTCTGTGTCCAAATCTCCCCCTTTTATAAGAACACCAATCGTATTAGATTAGGACCTAATGACCTATCTTAACTTGGTTAAATCTGTAAAGATTCTATTTCCAAATAAGGTTGTATTCTGAGGTCTGGGGGTTATTAGACTTCAGCATATCCTTTGTGGGGAAACAATTCAATCCATAACAGTCCACCCTCTGATCCCCCCCCCTTTTCGTGTCCTTCCCACGTGCAAAATACATTCACTGCATCTGAACATCCCCATGGACATCAAGAACTAGTAACAGGTCACAATGATAATACATGGAAAGCAGAATTAAAATGCAGTGTTTGTGGTGGTTTTTTTTTTTGGTATAAATTTATTTATTTTTGGCTGCATTGAGTCTTCGTTGCTGCACATGGGCTTTCTCTAGTTGCGGCGATCGGAAGCTACTCTTCGTTGTGGTGTGCAGGGTTCTCATTACGGTGGCTTCTCTTGTTGCAGAGCACGGGCTCTAGGAACATGGGCTTCAGTAGTTGTGGCATGCAGGCTCTGTAGTTGTGGCTCGCGTGCTCTAGAGCGCAGACTCAGGTGTTGTGGAGCACGGGCATAGTTGCTCTGCGGCATGTGGGATGTTCCCGGACCAGGGCTCGAACCCATGTCCCCTGTGTTGGCAGGCAGATTCTTAACCACTGCACCACCAGGGAAGTCCAAAATGCAGTGTTGTTGACTCTGAAAGCTGTCCTCTTTCTACTACACTGTGCTCCTGCCATGAGGTGCACCTACCATGTGCCAGGACCTGTGCCAGCTGCCTCATGCCCTTTTCTCACTCCTAGTGGGCTGCCTGTCTGGTAAGGCCCCAGACTGGGCACCAGGGGACACGCAGGGCTCAGCCCAGGTGGGTCTGTCCCAGGGCCTGGGAGTGGGCACGCTGGGAAGATGGGGGGAGGGGCGATTGGAAATTAAGTCCTGGGGAGGTGCTGTGGTTGGAGGTGGGTGAATGTGGCCCACTCAGGCCATCATCTGGGGAGAAGGGGGGCACACAGGGTGTTGCCTGAGCTGCTAAGGAAAACACAATGAATGTGGCTGCTCAGGCCCTGTTCGGCTGCTCAGGCCCCATATGCAGTTATGAAGAGGCAGGGGAATCAGATGCTTAGCCAGGTCCAGAGACAGCCAGCAACAAACCAATGCCAGCCACTTTCATAGACACAGCTCTTGGTCATCCACTTCCTGGAAAGGTGATGTCCAGGCGAGGAGTGGGTCCTGGGCTATGGTCTTTGCAGATGGAGCTTTCTCAGGGGATTAGAGGAGGACTGGTGGAGAGCACTGAGGAAGAAGGAAGTCCCTCAATAGATGAGAAGAAAGGGGCTTTTGAGCTCATTAGACCTGGCTTGAACTGAACTCCCACTCACAAGCTGCATGGCATTGGACACATTGATCAACCCTTCTGAGCTGCGTTTTCCCAGGGGCTTGTTGTGAAGATTAAATGCCCATTCTAACTGTGTGTGAGGCACGTGACCCTCTTCGTGTTGCTGGACTCAGTAAATACTGTTTTTGCCTCTATTTTTTTGTTTTTTTACATCTAGAAAGTTCTCAGCTATGATTTTGTTTTTTGGGTTTTTTTGAATTTTATTTTATTTATTTTTTTATACAGCAGGTCCTTATTAGTCATCAATTTTATACACATCAGTGTATACATGTCAATCCCAATTGCCCAATTCATCACACCACCATCCCCACCCGCTGCCGCTTTCCCCCCTTGGTGTCCATACATTTGTTCTCTACATCTGTGTCTCAATTTCTGCCCTGCAAACTGGTTCATCTGTACCATTTTTCTAGGTTCCACATATATGTGTTAATATACGATATTTGTTTTTCTCTTTCTGACTTACTTCACTCTGTATGACAGTCTCTAGATCCATCCACGTCTCAACGAATGACCCACTTTCGTTTCTTTTTATGGCTGAGTAATATTCCATTATATGTATGTACCACATCTTCTTTATCAATGGACATTTAGGTTGCTTCCATGACCTGGCTATTGTAAATAGTGCTGCAATGAACATTGGGGTGCATGTGTCTTTTTGAATTATGGTTTTCTCTGGGTATATGCCCAGTAGTGGGATTGCTGGATCATATGGTAATTCTATTTTTAGTTTTTTAAGGAACCTCCGTACTGTTCTCCGTAGTGGCTGTATCAACTTACATTCCCACCAACAGTGCAAGAGGGTTCCCTTTGCTCCACACCCTCTCCAGCATTTGTTGTTTGTAGATTTTCTGATGATGCCCATTCTAACTGGTGTGAGGTGATACCTCATTGTAGTTTTGATTTGCATTTCTCTAATAATTAGTGATGTTGAGCAGCTTTTCATGTGCCTCTTGGCCATCTGTATGTCTTCTTTGGAGAAATGTCTATTTAGGTCTTCTGCCCATTTTTGGGTTGGGTTGTTTGCTTTTTTAATATTGAACTGCATGAGCTGTTTATATATTTTGGAGATTAATCCTTTGTCCATTGATTCGTTTGCAAATATTTTCTCCCATTCTGAGGGTTGTCTTTTCATCTTGTGTATGGTCTCCTTTGCTGTGCAAAAGCTTTCAGGTTTCATTAGGTCCCATTTGTTTATTTTTGTTTTTATGTCCATTACTCTAGGAGGTGGATCAAAAAAGATCTTGCTGTGGTTTATGGCAAACAGTGTCCTTCCAATGTTTTCCTCTAAGAGTTTTATAGTGTCCGGTCTTACATTTAGGTCTCTAATCCATTTTGAGTTTATTTTTGTGTATGGTGTTAGGGAGTGTTCTAATTTCATTCCTTTACATGTAGCTGTCCAGTTTTCCCAGCACCACTTATTGAAGAGACTGTCTTTTTCCATTGTATATCCTTGCCTCCTTTGTCATAGATTAGTTGACCATAGGTGCTTGGGTTTACCTCTGGGCTTTCTGTCTTGTTCCATTGATCTATCTTTCTGTTTTTGTGCCAGTACCATATTGTCTTGATTACTGTAGCTTTGTAGTATACTCTGAAGTCAGGGAGTCTGATTCCTCCAGCTCTGTTTTTTCCCCTCACGACTGCTGTGGCTATTTGGGGTCTTCTGTGTCTCCACAGAAATTTTAAGATTTTTTGTTGTAGTTCCGTAAAAAATGCCATTGGTAATTTGATAGGGATTGCATTGAATCTGTAGATTGCTTTGGGTAGTATAGTCATTTTCACAATATTGATTCTTCCAATCCAAGAACATGGTATATCTCTCCATCTGTTGGTATCACCTTTAATTTCTTTCATCAGTGTCTTATAGTTTTCTGCATACAGGTCTTTTGTCTCCCTAGGTAGGTTTATTCCCAGGTATGTTATTCTTTTTGTTGCAATGGTAAATGGGAGTGTTTCCTTAATTTCTCTTTCAGATTTTTCATTATTAGTGTACAGGAATGCAAGAGATTTCTGTGCATTAATTTTGTATCAACTTTCTTCTGATTTCCATTTGCATGGAATATCTTTTTCCATCCCCTTGCTTTCAGTCTGTATGTGTCCCTAGGTCTGAAGTGGGTCTCTTGTAGACAGCATATATATGGGTCTTGTTTTTGTATCCATTCAGCAAGCCTGTGTCTTTTGGTTTGAGCATTTAATCCATTCACGTTTAAGGTAATTATTGCTATGTATGTTCCTATGACCATTTTCTTAATTGTTTTTCGGTTTGTTTTTGTAGGTCCTTTTCTTCTCTTGTGTTTCCCACTTAGAGAAGTTCCTTTAGCATTTGTTGTAGAGCTGGTTTGGTGGTGCTGAATTCTCTTAGCTTTTGCTTGTCTGTAAAGCTTTTGATTTCTCCATCAAATCTGAATGAGATCCTTGCCGGGTAGAGTAATCTTGGCTATAGTTTCTTCCGTTTCATTACTCTAAGTATATCATGCCACTCCCTTCTGGCTTGTAGAGTTTCTGCTGAGAAATCAGCTGTTAACCTTATGGGAGTTCCCTTGTATGTTATTTGTTGTCTTTCCCTTGCTGCTTTCAGTAATTTTTCTCTGTCTTTAATTTTTGCCAATTTGATTACTATGTGTCTCGGCATGTTTCTCCTTGGGTTTATCCTGTATGGGACTCTCTGCACTTCTTGGACTTGGGTGGCTATTTCCTTTCCCATGTTAGGGAAGTTTTCGACTATAATCTCTTCAAATAATTTCTCTGGTCCTTTCTCTCTCTCTTCTCCTTCTGGGACCCCTATAATGTGAATGTTGTTGCATTTAATGTTGTCCCAGAGGTCTCTTAGGCTGTCTTCATTTCTTTTCATTCTTTTTCCTTTATTCTGTTCTGTAGCAGTGAATGCCACCATTCTGTCTTCCAGGTCACTTATCCGTTCTTCTGCCTCAGTTATTCTGCTATTGATTCCTTCTAGTGTAGTTTTCATTTCAGTTATTGTATTCTTCATCTCTGTTTGTTTGTTCCTTAATTCTTCTAGGTCTTTGTTAAACATTTCTTGCATCTTCTCAATCTTTGCCTACATTCTTTTTCCGAGGTCCTGGATCATCTTCACTATCATTATTCTGAATTCTTTTTCTGGAAGGTTGCCTATCTCCACTTCATTTAGTTGTTTTTCTGGGGTTTTGTCTTGTTCCTTCATCTGGTACGTAGCCCTCAGCCTTTTCATCTTGTCTGTCTTTCTGTGAATGTGGTTCTTGTTCCACAGGCTGCAGGATTGTAGTTCTTCTTGCTTCTGCTGTCTGCCCTCTGGTGGATGAGGCTATCTAAGAGGCTTGTGCAAGCTTCCTGATGGGAGGGACTGGTGGTGGGTAGAGCTGGTTGTTGCTCTGGTGGGCAGAGCTCAGTAAAACTTTAATCCGCTTGTCTGCTGATGGGTGGGGCTGGGTTCCCTCCCTGTTTGTTGTTTAGCCTGAGGCAACCCAACACTGGAGCCTAAGGGCTCTTTGGTGGGGCTCATGGCAGACTCTGGGAGGGCTCACGCCATGGAGTACTTCCCAGAACTTCTGCTGCCAGTGTCCTTGTCTGCACGGTGAGCCACAGCCACCCCCTGCCTCTGCAGGAGACGCTCCAACACTAGCAAGTAGGTCTGGTTCAGTCTCCCCTGGGGTCACTGCTCCTTCCCCTGGGTCCCAATGCTCACACTAGTTTGTGTGTGCCCTCCAAGAGTGGAATCTCTGTTTCCTCCAGTCCTGTTGAAGTCCTGCATCAAATCCCACTAGCCTTAAAAGTCTGATTCTCTAGGAATTCCTCCTCCCATTGCCCGACCCCCAGGTTGGGAAGCCTGATGTGGGGCTCAGAGCCTTCACTCCAGTGGGTGGACTTCTGTGGTCTAAGTGTTCTCCAGTCTGTGAGTCACCCACCCAGCAGTTATGGGATTCGATTTTACTGTGATTGCGCCCCTCCTACCATCTCATTGTGGCTTCTCCTTTGTCTTTGGGGTATCTTTTTTGGTGAGTTCCAGTGTCTTCCTGTCGATGATTGTCCAGCAGCTAGTTGTGATTCTGGTGTTCTCACAAGAGGGAGTGAGAGCACGTCCTTCTACTCCGCCATCTTGGTTCAGGTCCTTTGCCTCTATTTTTCCCTTCAAAGCTGAGCTCGGAAATGCCAAGGAAGACCTGGGGCAGGGACTGGCTCCTCTTGCCTGTCTCTGGGGGTCAGCTCACCCTGAGAGTGTGAATGTGTTGATTGCCCCAGCCCTCAGTGTGCTAACGGTGCATTTTCTCCCTCACAGAGGAGCTGAAGGAGAAGCTGTCAGAGTATGTGGACAAGGTGAACGGCCAGAAGCCAGGCTTCATCAAGGTCGTGCGGCACAGCAAGCAGGAAGGCCTTATCCGCTCCAGGGTCAGTGGTTGGAGGGCCGCCACTGCCCCCGTAGTGGCACTCTTTGATGCCCATGTGGAGTTCAACGTGGGCTGGTAAGTGCCCATCGGGAGCTGAGGAGGATGAGTCCCAATGTGTTCCAGGGGCTGTGGCTCAAATGGGTGCAAAGCCTGCTGAGATCGCAGTCATGGTGGGGGAGAGGAGAGATCTGGGTGTACGGGTGACCAGGCCACAGGGCTGGCCCTTCAAGGTAGGGGAAGGTCAGGGATCAACAGGTCAACACACAGTGTCTCAAGTGTTGGTGGCATCAGGTGTGACTCACGCTGGTGTGGTCCTCTAGGAGACGTGATGGGAGAGAGGGATAAATGCTAAGGGCAAAGCGAGAGTTCCAGCCCAGCTAAGGACCAGGATGCGACCCCCGGGAAATGGAGAGCTGGACCAGACACAAGGCAGAAGCCCAACCCCAAAGACAGGAACAGGACCGAGGGGGCAAAGGGAGCCAGGGTGACTTGACGTTGTCACAGGTGCCCTGGGATCCCCCAGATGCCAGGCCAGAGGTAGCACAGAACCTCAGATTCTTTCTACTGGTAAAACTAGGTCTAGAAAATCTTTCTCTGTCCAGGGCTGCTCAGGTGCTAGGTGGGGCAAGGCCCCAGTGGCTTCAGCCAGGCAGGTACAGGGTACCTGACGCCAGCATCCCTGCAGGCTGGAGGGCGTTCTGTGGCCCACTGTGTGTGGCTTTGCAGAGAGCCTGGGCTTAGGGGGTCCCAGGTGCTGGGGATGGCCGAGTGTACCACCGTAACCACTATGCATGATGGCACTGGGGTCTGCTGTCCCCCATCCTAGACTCCAGGTGCCACCCTCTGCCTCCCTGGAGTGGGGTGAGGTGGGCCCTTTAGCAGGAAGGGGCAGCGAGCATGCACACAGCAGGACTGGGTGGAGGCATACTTTTCCATAGCAGGCCCGAATTAAGGCTGTAATGCAGCCATTTTTTATAGGTGAAGTCACTGCTTGCCATTTGTGACTATTTAAAAAGCATTTTCACTGGATTTATGGCCAGAAGAGGAGAGGGACACTTGCTATTTCAAGCTGATTTGGATAAACAGTTGTGCAACAAATGCATTTTTAATGAGAAGCTTATCATTCCTGTCTGCAAACATTTTACTCGCCTCGTGCCCCCAGGGGTTCCGGGCTGCGTGGAAGCCCGACCCCCCCCACCTCTCCTTGGGCAGTGGGGACGCGTGGGGTGCGGGTGGCATGTCTGGAAGGACCGAAGCAGCATCACACAACGGGTGGAAGTAGGTTTGTTCTCACCTCCGTGTCTCTGCCGTCCTCACCTGCCTTTTCCTCCTGGTTGATGCGCTGCATTTTAGCAAAATCAAAGCCCAAGTTGAAAGCTTCCCGTGGAACCTCAGATCTGTTCCTTTCTTCTTTCTTAAGTCTTGATTTCTTTTCTTTCTAATGGAAAAAGGGAAATCAAGCAGACACCGGGATCTGAGGCACTAAGAATCTGTCAGCTCAGCCTGGGACATGCTGAAGGAGGGGTCAGGCCTCTTGCTAGCCCGGAAGCATGGGGGTGGGAGATGGAATACGGACTCTTTCCCAGGAGGCAGAGCAGCTCTGCCCTGGAGGAGACGGCCAGGAGTTCCTTCCTTCTTCTGTGGGGGAAGGAGCTTTAGAAGGTGCCAGTTTCCCCTCTCTCCCTCTCCCCTGCCCAGGGCTGAACCCGTGCTCACCCGCATTAAGGAGAACCGGAAACGGATCATCTCGCCATCCTTTGACAACATCAAATATGACAACTTTGAGATAGAAGAGTACCCGCTGGCCGCTCAGGGCTTTGACTGGGAGCTGTGGTGCCGCTACCTAAACCCCCCTAAGGCCTGGTGGAAACTGGAGAACTCCACGGCCCCAATCAGGTAAGGAATTCTTACCTGGGGGTCTCTCTGTCTTGTCTTCCAGGCAAGGGCTCCCCTCCCAGCCTGACCCTTGTTTCCCAAACTCCAGCTGCATCGGCAAGTGACCTTCAGTCACAGCTTACAGCCTTTGACGATCCCTTTTAAAAGAGCTGTGGCACCCAGAATCCATTCAGAGCCTCAGAGTTACTCATTTCAGCACATCGCTCTGGGACACTTGCTGGGCGCCAACTGCTGTGCTGGGGATACAGAGTGATCAAGACTCGATTCCTGCCCCCAAAAGCCTGGAGTATAGTGAAAGCAGAGAAAACAATTGGAATAAAATAAGTGGGATCACAAATTATTCCCCATGCTGGTGGAAAGTGCATGAAAATTGGGGAGAATCCTTTTCGGAGCCTGTAGCATTCGCATTTGTTTTTTCTTAAGGGCAAGTAGGAGGTTGCAAGGTTGGGTCAGGGACACTCATATTCAAAGGAGCAGAGTGAGTTCATGGACACAGAGGAAGTTCAAAGGGACTGGAAGGAAGGAGGACAGTGAGGGGGGAGCCCCAGGCAATGAGGCCGGAGGGGTGGAGAGGTCTACGTGCCCTCTATTTTATGGGTCAGGACTCCTGAAACAGCCATCCCTGCCAGCCTTTATTTCTATCTGGCTAATCACAGATCAGGTGCCTTCATGCTCCCTTCTGATGCCACACAGATGGCATCAGAAGGTGGCCTAGGGGAGAGTTCCTGGAATGAAAGAAGAGATTAGAAACTGTTGTTGCTTTGTGTTACGTGAGGGAGAAAGATTACGAAAAATTTAATTGAAAGTGAGAGATTACTATCTGAGATGGCATTTTTCCTTGCCAGAAGGAAAAAACTGTATTCATGTTTAAAACAGGATAGAAGGGCTTCCCTGGTGGCGCAGTGGTTGAGAATCTGCCTGCTAATGCAGGGGACATGGGTTCGAGCCCTGGTCTGGGAGGATCCCACATGCCGCAGAGCAACTGGGCCTGTGAGTCACAACTACTGAGCCCGTGCGTCTGGAGCCTGTGCTCCGCAACAAGAGAGGCTGCGATGGTGAGAGGCCCACGCACCGCGATGAAGAGTGGCCTCTGCTTGCCACAACTAGAGAAAGCCGTCACACAGAAATGAAGACCCAACACAGCAAAAATAAAAAAAATAAATTAATAAACTCCTATCCCCAACATCTTCTTTAAAAAAAAAAAAACAGGATGGAAGAGAACCCCACCTAGCTGTCCTGCGGTTGTCTCTGTCACCTGTCTGTTAGGCCTCTGCCACACTTACGTGGTTAAATATTTGCTGGGAGGTCGCTGTGTACAAGGGCCTTTTACACACATTGTCTCATCTGCTCTTCATCATAACCCGATGATAGCTCACTCATTGTGTCATTCCAGTTTTACAAGTTGAGGAAAGAAAGACTGACAAAGGGGAATGACCCTGCCAAAGGCTCCAGCCAGTGCAGCCAGGATCCAAACCCAGAGCAGCTAGATTCCGTACCTAGTGTCATCCTCCTAGGCACCCACTGTTGAGCTCGGAACTGTTGTGGCTGAATTCTACCCCCAGGTCTGTTGACTGCTATTGGAGGGAAATATGCCATAACACAATGAGCGGTCTTGCAGTAGACTGCACTGGTATTAGCTGCTTCTGTTCCGGGCATCACTAAATGTATCAGCCTAGACTTAGTCAGTAGACCCACATTCTAGGTCCTTGACAGAGAATATCATCTCAGCCTCAAATATTCCATGACCTAATTTTTATCAAAAATCCTAACTGAGAGAAATTATATTAATGGAAGATTTTGAAAGAACATTCTTGGTTTATACCTGGATGAAGACAGCCCACAGAAAGCTGTGGGTTATACAAGTGTATCTTGCCCACCTTGGAGCTGCGCTTTAGTGCTTTACCCCCACATGATGTAAGCTGTAAAAGGAGCCCAGAGATATCTTCTGTTACGTTCTAAAGGGATGGCTTTAAGATTGTTGTCTGCTACATTCCAAAGTGACCCCTTTAAGAAGACTGACATGAGAAATTTCTTTCAAACTGAAAGGACTGCTATTCCTGAGGAATTAGTATGACATTTCTACATGGGAACTATAAATCTTACTTCTAAGACCATATGTGTTCATTTTCACCTTGGCCACCAGGAAGCTCAGGGTCAACTTTGTGGGTCCACTTTAAGAATCATGAAAGAAGACACATGCATTCTAACCAGCCTCTAATTTTTGGTGGAATTTTAGTCTTTTCAGACATTTATCTATTTTTTTCAATGTATTTTACATTCTCTTGCAAGCTATTTCTAACCCTTTTGGGAATCAGAAGATATAAATCAGAAACACTTTCAGGCTGAGTAGGTCCACTTAATACCCTAGGCAGTTAATAAATAATGAAGACTGAGGGGACCTGTGCTCTTCTCAGAGTACTGTTTTAGATTCTGTTCTTTCCCTGACTGGGTCTGGCCGTTTAGGGAAGGCCCCCTACTCTGTATCCCAGAATGCCCTGCCCTGCTCAACATTTGAGATATGGGGATATATGTTTATGTATAACTGATTCACTTTGTTATAAAGCAGAAACTGACACACCACTGTAAAGCAATTATACTCCAATAAAGATGTTAAACAAAACAAAACACATTTCAGTAACATCAAGGAAAAGGCGGAGAGTCCACTCTGCAGCGCTGATGTTTTAAAACCACCATGCATTTAGAGGGGGGATTGTCTGGGCTTCTTCAATGTGCAAGTGCATCTTTTAAAATGATCTTTTGAGTACCAGTTATGTCCCAGAGGTTTTCAAGTGCTTTACATTATTTAATTTAACCCTTGTGAGGTTATAGTTGACTCTGTTTCATAGATCTGGAATCAGAGGCTCAGAGAGTCTAGGGAACTTCTTTCAGAGATGCACAGGCAGAATGGGGAACCTTTCCCCTAGCACTCACCTCTAAAGCCAGGTCACACGTCCCCCCCACCAGAGTAGGAACTCAGCCTAAAGGAACAGTGGCTTGAGGTGGATTGACTGTCCTGGATGCCTGCGGTCTGTGGAAACTGAGCCCATTCAGAATAAAAGGCTGTAATTTGAAAGCAGGAGGGGCAGGGACCCCAAGGCACCAGTCTCTGCCCAAGCAGCCTCCTGCATCAGCATTCTCCAAAGAAATGGCCTGCAAAATGGCTGTTTCTCCACCTTGATGAGATTACAATTTCAAAGATGGGTCCATTTGCATTTGAGTGACAGTTTTCTCATCACTAAGGATTCTTCATTTCTCCTTTTCTTTCCCTCCAATTCCTCAGCCACCAGCTGATAAAATGCTACTCAGGGGCTAGAAGCGGTAGCAGCGTGCAGTGGAACAATTCAAAGTAATTTGTGTAAGATGATGCTTTCAGCAGAGAAGCAGCCCACATGTGCTCGTGCTGATTCACCTAATGTTAATCTCTCCTCGTGACGTTCTGCATCGGATGTCTGTACACAGCCATGAGTCCCGCGCTTACACTTGCTAAGGAAAGGCCTTCCAGCTTCTGGACCCACAAGCTGTTGACGTGTTGCTCCAGCCTAAGATCCCTGCTGAATTCCAATCCAGACCAGCTAGCTAGGCCCTGCCGGTTAGATATCTCCCCCTAGTGACTCACAGTCACTTTAAGATCAGTTTTCCCAGCATGGACTCCCTCTTCCTTCTGAAACCAGCTTCTTCTCTATCCCCCCTATTGATGGGTGGTCCCCACTCCACCATCACCCAAGCAGAACACCAGCTGGCATCCAGATTCCTCCCCTTCTCTCATCTTCATCGTTCATATGTTTCAAAGTTCTGCTGCTTTTACCTCAAAATATGTCTTTAAATAATCTCTGTCTCCGGTCCTGGTACTCTGGTCCAGGTCTTCATCATTGCCCATCTGGATATAGCAACAAGCTTCCCAACTGGATTCCTCGATTTCTACCCAATCTCCTCCAATCTCAATCACCCCACAGCTGCCTGAGTATTCTTTTTCCAAACACAGATCTGCTTATACCACTGTCTGCTTAAAATTCTTCTTTGACGCTCATTTACCTACAGATAAAATCCAAATGATTTACCATGCTATCCAAAGCCCCAACTCGTCTCTCTAAAGGGACCAAGGTGAAGGGTGGGAAAGTTGGTGTGGGTGCCCGGGTAGAAACAAAAACTGGCTATGCAGTTCAGAGTGCAGGGGTCAGGGCAGCCAGAGATACAGTCATGCAGTGTAGACTGGTAGGCTGAGCACTACTTCTCTGGGCTGACATACATGCAAGCACCACCAGAAGTGATGGCTGGTCCCAGGACACAAGCTGTCTCCCACTGCCCTGCTGAAACAACCTCCCTGGAATAGCTGGTGAGGGTGGACCCAGGAGGGCCACTCGGAGAGCAAGGCCCACACCAGTTCTGGCAGCAAACGAAGGGAGAGGACCAGATCCTCCTGGCAGGAAGGCAGCACTGCTCTTACTGCTCTGGCGGCCCCCATGAGACAGCCCCTCTGCTAACCACTGGCCATGTCCCCGTGCCCTGCAGGAGCCCTGCACTCATTGGCTGCTTCATTGTGGACCGGCAATACTTCCAGGAGATCGGCTTACTGGATGAAGGCATGGAGGTCTACGGAGGCGAGAACGTGGAGCTCGGGATCAGGGTGAGCAGGGTTTCCCACCCATAGGGCGTGGCTCAGCTCCCCAGAGGGTGAATGAGTCCAGGAGTGGAGAAATGCGGCTCAGGGTTGAAGGTGGTGGACTGATTCTGGACGTCCAGTGCCTAACCTTGGTCCATGTGTATGTGATCAGGGCTGGTGGGGATGGGATAGAGACACAGGTAGGGAACTATAGAATTTTCAGGAAGAAAAGAACATCAGAAACTACTTTGGCTGGGGTGGGGACATGGGAGATTTGAGCTCCCAAATCAAGGGTGACATCTTGGCTAAAATCAAACACAGACTTCTCAGGGATGAACAAAGGGGTGCTCCAGGAAGGGGCTGCTGAGCAGGAGGGACCCTCAGAGTCACTTTCTTATACTGTCACCTCCCTTTGGGATTTCTCACTCTGTTATTCTCCATCTCCTCCACAGTGGCCAACAGAGCCTTCCTAAAGACTTTGTCAAGAGAGGGCTCCAGAGAAATAAACCCACGGGGAATAAACAGCAAAACACAGCCAGGCTCACTCCATGTGGGTTTCTGACCCACCACGTGTTGGTCAGACCCTCAGGCCCGTACATGCCTCATACTACTTTCCAGAGACATCTGCCGTCCTGCCCCAAGGTACAGGGCCCTTTGCAGTTATCAACGTGCGGTGTGAATCCACACCAGGTACAATTTAATCTCTCATCCTACAGGAACATTTCCAAGGCTCTGGCCCCTTTCCCTCGGCCCATGCAAAGATAACTCCAAAAGGAACCCCATCCCTATGACTGAGGGACACATTAGGTCCCTTGGCAGGTGACAGAAATGTGATCATGGATACGAGGAAGGACCTTGTCCACTACAGGGAAGCCCACCCCTCTGTCTAGGCTGTGGTCCTAGCCTCATGAAGAAACCAACATGCAAGCTGTGCTTGTCCTCACAATGGCCCCCACGGTCCTCTCCACAGGGCTCTTTAAGCAGCCTGGCACACCATGCACTACAGGCTCGCCAGCCCCTGGCCAGCCCTTGTACCTGCTGGTGTTCATGGCAATCATCTGAGATGTTCCCCCTCGCTGCCTGCCCCCCATGCAGTCCACCCAGTATCTGCCTGGTTCCCACTAGTGACCCCATTCTTGCCCCTTTGGCCTTAGTGTCTGTATCTGGCATCTCTTGTTCCTAATCTTTGGTGTCCTCTCAAGGACTCCAGCTCGAGTACACCCTCCTTACCTCCTATCTCCAACCCACTGGGCAGTCAGCTGGCCCTGGACAGTCCTCGCCCTGCCCTGAGGGGAGACTGGGCACCTCCAATGAGCATCTCACAATACCTCCAATAGCCTGGCAGGCAGTGTGGGCCTGACTTGTCACCCAGACTTAATACTAGGGCTTTGAGGTCTGGCGGCAGGAGCAGGCTGCCTGAAGCCGAGCTTAGGAAACGCTTCCAGACACCTGTTTTCACTGAAACCCAGAGAAATCTCTTTGGAGACAGTCAAGATGCATGGGCTTATTGGGGAACTAATATATTCATAGAGGACAGAGGCTGCATTATCACCCTGGCTTCTCCGCTCTCCCTACACTGGTCATTTATTCACCATTTGCATCCTCACCATCTCATTTCCGCGCGTTCCTGGATAAATGCTTGCCCCCAAACATAATATTTTTTACTAGGAGCCGCTGCTGGGAATTGGCTGAGCGGGCAGGACCGCCTCCAGTCACTTATGTTCTCTGGGTAAAAATGTCTAGGAATGGAGAAAGGAATTAGATTTGTGAACTGTGCTTCCAGCACGTATGTGAGTCGATCACGGAGTGGTGGGAGGCTCCTGGGTTTTCCTTGCCTAGATTATAAAGCTGCTCTGGAGTGTGGGCCTGGGTGAGGCTTTCAAATACTTGTTTAAAATTTGGGGGTTTGCTGCTTGGGGTGTCAAATACAGTATAAAATGTTGCCTGGCTTTTTTTTCTCTGTCTCTTCCCTCCCCTTTGACAGAGGTGAAGTATCATGGAGTTGAAGGAAAGGTGGCTCTTAAAGCAGGGACCCAACAACTTGTTGGCTGGCAGAGCTGAGGACAGAGGGAGGGGCTAGTTAATTTGAATTTCAATTCCAGGTCCCCGCTAAAGGGATACAGAACCTCCAGCCATCTTCAAAATAGATGTTCACATTTTGTGTGGTTATTAGTGTTTCTCTTTCATGTTTATGAGGTAACATCTCAGTGCCTCACTTTCTCCATCTAGGATCTCCCTTCGGTGACTCCCCAGGATTATATGTAAAAATGAGAGACATTGCTTTCCTCCCCTCATTTATTTAGAGGCAACTTATTCAAAGTCCTTACCCATTTGGAACACAGAAATAGAGCTGTTTGCACAATTATTCATTACCTGCTCTGGCACTGTACTTATATAATCCATCTACAAAACACCCTAAAAAGTAGCTGTTATCATAACACTCCTTTTTTCAGATGAGAAAATTGTGAAATAAAGAGCTTACATAATATGTTCTCAAGGTCATATGACTTATAAGAGGTAGAGAAAAGATTCAACCCCAGATCTTTATGATTCAAAAGCCTTGCTAGCTAGATATACCACAGTGACCTAGGGATAAAAGTCCTTTGAGCATTCCCAAAAGAGTATTACAATGTCCATGCAGTAATTTTCTTCTACTTTACTCACAGTTGTGTCTACTGAGTCCTCATTTAAAGCCTTATTCTTATTTTGCACTCAATTCTAGTAAGCCTTTTTTTTCCCCCCAGTTTATAAGTCCACAACTCAGTGGGGAAAAGAAGAACTGCTGTGGGCAAGCAGAATGAAAAGCGTGAGAAGTAAGAGCTGACATTGAATAGGAGACAGATTATACAGATGATGGCTATAAAATACTAGAATATATAAGAAAGTATTCAAGAGCTGGCAAGGAATTAAGAAGTTGTTAGAAACTGTTATCTGTTCAGTTGAGTCCCCTTTAAAATATGTTGAAATTCTAACCCCCTGTACCTGTGAATATGATCTTATTTGGAAATAGGATCTTTGCAGATATAATCAGGTTAAGATGAGGTCATACTGCATTAGGGTGGGCCCTAATCCAATATAACTAGTGTCCTTATAAGAGAAGGAAAATCTGGGCACAGACAGACACAGAGGGAAGATAATCATGTGAAGATGGAGACAGAGATTGGAGTTATGATGCCACAAACCACAGAATGCCTGGGGCTACCAGAAGCTGGAAGAGGCAAGGAAGGATCCTCCCCTAGAGGCTCTGGGGAGAGCATGGCCTACAAATACTTGATTTCAGACTTCTAGCCTTCAGAACTGTGAGCGAATACATTTTTTGTAGTTTTAGGTGATCCAGTTTGCTGTGCTTTGTATAACAACCCAAGGAAATCAATACAGACACAAAAACCTAAGTGAAAGTAGGAATCAGAGAAAGCCTGAGTCCATTATATTTGAAGAACGTGATGATTTGAAGTTTGTGATTTCCCAGTTTCATGGAGTATACAGAGGACAGGATACAAAGCCTAAAGCTTGACCAGCATTAAGAATCTAGTAGAATATTCCCTACCCTTTACCTCCCATAAAGCTGGAACTGCAAAGGCCCATTATCTGAGTATAAAGATGGGCTAGAAATACTCCCACCCACATTTTCATCATTAGAGTGAAAATTGCCTGTCTCAATCTTGTGCTGGGAGGAAAGGAAAAATTCTCTTCTGTGAATCCCTCCCTTGGATCTATCATTCAAAATCAAAATACTTCGTGGTTCAGAAAATCTTGAGAGGAGAATTTAACTTAAAGCTGTTAGAAGTTCTTAGGCATCTGCAAAAGTGTACATGAATCCTCTCTGGGAAAAACCCCTTTAACCCAAGCCACAAAACTTCTCACAGCTAGAGTTCCAAGGAATGTGAGTTCAGTTTTTTTTTTTTTTTAAATCATGAACCAGACAAGGGAAAAAGAAAGAACCAAGAGCAAACACCAGCAAAAGCATTAGATAGCCAAATGTGATCTACAAAGTCTTCAAGTATTGAATCTATCAGAAGTAGGATATCAAATAATTTGTATAATATATTTAAATAAATAAAAAGAGATTGAAATTATGAGTAAGAAGCAAGGGACTATAAAAAGACCAGTCATATTAGTATAAAAATAGAATTTCAAACATGAGAAATATAAAAATGTGAATTGAAAGCTTAATGGATGAATTAAACAGCTAGATGGATATTGTTAAAGGAAAAAAAATTGAGTAAACTGGAAAACAGAGCTGAAGAAATTATTCAACATTACCCCAGGAAGGCAAAGACAAAAATATGAAAGAAAGAGGTTGAGAGACATGTAAAAATGAGAGGGAGTGTCTTAATATCTTAGAATTCCAAATGGAGATGATAGAAAGAGGATTAGACAAAAGCAATATTTGAATATATAATGACTGAAAATGTTCCCATACTGATGAAAGACACCAATCCTCAGATTTAGGAAGTCAACCTATCCAAAGCAGGATAAATACAAAAATATTCACATTTAGACATATCATAGTGGAACCACAGAAAGCCAAAGACAAAGGAGATCTTACGGCAGTCAGAGAGAAAAGATAGACTACCTAAAATTTAATGATAATTAGAATAACAGTGGATTTTCCAATGGCAATAATGGAATCCAGAAGACCATGAAATAATATCTTCAATATCTGAGAGAAAATATCAACTTTTATATGTATACTCAATTTAAAAAATCCTTCAAAAATAGGGAAGAAGAAAGCCATTTTCTGACACACAAAAACTGAGTGTGCTACTAACAGATCCTCAATAAAATAAATTTTAAAAGACATACTTCAGGTATAAGGAAAATGAGCCAAGAAGGAAATCTGAGATAAAAAGAGAATAATTAGCTCATATATGAGTAAATCTAAAGAAATATTCATGGTAAATAATGTATTGCAAAGTTATAAAAACAAATTAAAACTACAGTGTATGATGACAATTGCAAATAAGTTGGGAGGGGTGATTGTAAATAAAGTGCCCTAAAATGCCTATATTATTAATGAAGATGGAAAAGATTCTGGTTGACTTTAAATTCTGATAAATTAACCATATTAAAATTTCTTGGGGGGCCATGAAAATCATATGTATAAAAAGTATAACTTCCAAAGTAGTAGAGGGGAAAAATGAAATATGAAAATGGTAAGAAAGAGAAATAAAACAGGTGATACAAGAAAAAAACATATAAAATTGTAGAAATAAATCCAAATATATCAGTAAATATGGTAAATTTACATGGGCCAAATTAAAAGACTAACATTTTTAGACTAGATTTTAAAAAATATCTGTAGGCTCTTTATCAATATAAACCTGAAATATAATAATATAGAAAAGTTAAGATATAAACGAATGGAAGAAGTCATAACAGGTAAATACCAATCAGAAGAAAGTTGCTGTAGTTATGTTAATATTAGAAGAAATACCATTACAAAATACTTTAGGATAAATAAGGAAGATTTCTACAAGATGATAATATGTTAAGCCCATCAGGAATATATAACAGTTGTAAGTTTTTATGTGCCTAATTGCACAGCTTTAACTTATATGAAGTAAAAATGGATAGAATTTCAAGGAGACATCAACATCACCACTAATGTAGTTGAGGATTTTAATAAATTTTCCCAGTAATTGATAGACCAACATAATTAATAGTTTGAATCAAATGGGCATATATATAACACTGCATCTAACAACTACAAAATTGAACAATTTCAAGGGAGTAACATCACATAAAACATGTTATCCGACCACGATGGAATTAAATTAAAAATCCATAACTAAAAAGTATAGGCAGAAGCCATATTTTTGGAAATTGTGAAACATTTCTGAATAACTCATAGGTCAAAGAAGAAATTATACTAGAAATTTGAAAATATTTTGAACTGAATGATAGCAAATATACTACATATTACGTTATGTGAAATGCAACCAAAATAGCACTTAAGAAAAATTGTAAATCAAAACAGTATGGTATTGGCATAAAATCAGACACATAGATCAATGGAACAGAATAGAGATCCCAGAAATAAACTCATGCATAAATGGTCAATTAATTTACAACTAATGAGCCAAGAATATACAACAGAGAAAAGATGATCTCTTCAATAAATAGTATTGGAAAAACTGGACAGCCATACGCAAAATAATGAAACTGGACCGTTATCTAACACCATACACAAAAATTAACCCAAAATGGATTAAAGACCTGAGCGTAAGACCTGAAATCATAAAACTCCTAGAAGAAAACATAGGCGGTAAGCTTCTTGACATCTGTATTTTCAAAGCTCTTTCCCTACAGTTATCCTGGTTAATGTACACAGCAATCAAGTGCTATAGGCAAGCCAGATATTATTACCCTAATAGTGTTATACAATTTAAAATGTTTATATTGGCCAAAAAGTTAATTCATTCTATGGTTTATTATCTTATTATTAAAATCATTATTTTAGCAACAAAGTTAACAAGAAATCAATTTAAGTACTCTGTCATCTATAAAGTGCTCTATACTAAACATGATCATATCTATTACTATTATACATGTAGATGTATATATTGCATAAATATATAACCATACGTTTCATATAGTGCTTTATTTTTTTAAGCATGCTTTAATTTGTAAGGAGTATTGTAGTCCTACTATAAGCAAGTCCCATTGCTTGGGGCTTGGTGACAGTCACCAAAATTCAGAGTACTGCATTAGAGCATACAGTTGGCTAAACCTAGATTATAGGCCCATGCTTAGTTGCCAGGGGTCAGGGACACTTTCAGGTTCCATGGGCCCAAGTATTACACATGATGTGGTCCCTCATATAGGGAGGGAATTTAGAACCTTAGAATTTAGGTACAAATGTCCTCTAAAACATGTAGTATAGTATCTAGGATATTGTACTCCATATCCCAAATATTTTATCATAAATAGGATTTTTTAAAAAAACTCTTTATTATGAACAACTTCAAACATATCCAAAAATAGAGAGAATAGTATAATAAATCCCCTTGCATCCGTCACCCAGTATCAACATTATCAACTCATGGACAATTTGGTTTTAATCTCTGTCCCTACCCAATCCTCCCCAACTCCAGTTATTTTGAAGCAAATCTCAGACATTATATCATCAAAAAAAATTTCATTATGCATTTAAAATAGAGAAGAACTTTTTAAAAGAAACATGATCACAATACTATTTCCGTCCTAAAAGTACTGAAAAGAATTCCTTAATACCATCAAATATTCAATCAGTGTTCAAATTTCCCCCAATTCTCTCATAACATTTTTTTACTTTGTTTTACAATTGTTTCTTGAATCAAGATCCAGTTGATTAATATATCTTGCAAGTCTCTAATAATCTACTGGATTTCTTTCTCCATCTCTTTTTTCTCCTTGTAATTTATTTTTAAAGACATCAGGTTATTTGTCCTGTGGAGACTCCCACAGTCTAGATTTTCCTGATTGCTTTCCCCTGATGTCATCTAACATGTCCTTCTGTTCCATATATTTCTTCTACATTGCTAGTTAGACCTAGAGATGTAGGTTCGATTTTGTAGCAAGAATGTTTCATAGGCAGTACACGTGTACTTTTATCACAAGGTACTTAATGTCTTGCTGTCTCTTTATCCTGTTTCATTGCTACCTCTAACATAAACATTTTGCTTTACTTTACACTTTAAAAAAATAAAAGGGAATATGTATATATTTACATCTCCTCTTTCTTAGGTAAATGGTAGTATGCTATGCACACTTTTCACTATTTTATTATATAAATTTTTTTCTGAAGACTACTTTCTAATAGTATATAGGGGTATTCCTTATTGTTTTTTCATAGCTGCATGGTATTCCAATGAATGCACATTCCATGGTTTATTCTACCAGTTTCTTGTTGAGGGCATAGTGCTACAATGAATTGTCTTGTGCATACAGTTTTTCATATTTTTCTGGATTATTGTTTGAATAGGTTCCTAAAAGTGAAATTGTGAGGTCCAAGGGCAAATGCATGTGTAATTTTGCTAGACATCATCAAATATCCTTGCAGAGAGGTAGTATTTTTCCCACCAGGAATGATGAAGGTGCCTGTTTCCTCACAGTCAACCAACAAAGTATGTTGTGGAATATTTGGGGTGTTGCCAATCTGACAGATGAGAAGTGGCTTTCAGAGTAGTTTTAATTTGCATTTCGCTTATTAAGACCTAGGCTGAACAGCTTTTCACATGATTAAGGCCATTTGCATTTCTTTTTTCCATGGGCTTTTCATATCTTTGGCCCATTTTCCTGCAGGATCGTTAATCTTTATTTTTAGAGTCTCTTTACACATTAGGGATGGTAATACTTTACCTATCATATACATTGCAAATATTTTCTCTCAGTGTGTTACTTGTTTTTTGTTACTTGTCTTTTAATTTTTCTTCTGGTGTTTTTTTGCCATGCAAGTTTTTGTTTGTTTGTTTTAATGTAAGCAAAAGTCTTTTTCCTTCTTGCTTCCAGAGTTTAGACAGAGTAAAGTTTACCCACTACAAGGAAAGAAAAATTCACCTATGTTTTTTTCTAATACTTGTAGGGTTGTATTTTTTACATTTTAATCTCTGACTCATTCAGAATTGATCCTGATGTATGGTGTGAGGAATGGACCCAATGTCTTATTTTTCTATATGGCCATCCAGTTATCCTAACATCTTCTATTTAAAATTACATCTTTTCCTCACTGGTTTGCAATACTACCTTTATCATAGACTAAATTGCCGTACATATTTGGGTCTGTTTCTGGATTTTCTATTCTAGCTCCATTAATCTGTGAGTGTATTCATATACTAATATCACACAATTTTAATTATGTAGCCTTTATATTGTTTGTAAGTTCAAACTTAAAAATGTTTGTAAGTTATATTAAGTTTGTAAGTTGGATTCTGGCTTGCCAACTGTGTATCATGGAGATCTTAGATTCAAAGGAAGAGAAGATCTGTGAGAGACAGAAATATCACCTTTCCCACTTCCTTCCTATCTAGACTTTAAAATACTTAATGTCAAGATGACTACTTAATTTTCACACTGATGCTTGGAACCTAGTATGTGCTCAATGAACAGGTTTCAAATTTGAAGGCCAGTCAAGTGTAAGAGAATTTTATTCTATATATCTCAGAAAGTTAGAGCCATGAACAGTGGGGTGGAAGCTGTAATGGATGTAGTTATCAATTCAATATGAGAAACAAATATTAGAATCATAAAAAGGAAGGGATGCCTAATGGAATCGTGAGCTCCCTATAATAGGACATGAACATGACCACCCCTCGGTATTACTAGAAAGAGATGAGATTTATGACCAAAATACTAATAGTTAATAGTAGTGTAGCAGTAATTATATGTGAGCTACTGTCCTAAGTGCTTTACATGTATTAACTCCCTTAATCCTTGCAGCAACCTTGTAATGTAGAATCTTTTATTACCCCCACTTCCAGGAGGGTATACTGAAGCACAGAGAAGTGATATAACTTGCCCTAGGAAAATGGTAGGACATATATACACTGCCAAATGTAAATAGCTAGCTAGTCGGAAGCAGCTGCACAGCACAGGGAGATCAGCTCGGTGCTTTGTGTCCACCTAGAGGGGTGGGATAGGGAGGGTGGGAGGGAGAGGCAAGAAAGAGGAGATATCGGGATATATGTATATGTATAGCTGATTCACTTTGTTATAAAGCAGACACTAACACACCATTGTAAAGCAATTATACTCCAATAAAGATGTTAAAAGAAAATGGTAAAGCTGAGATTTCAACCCAGGAAGAGTGGCTTCAGAAACCATTATGCCTTATATAGATAGGCATAGTGTAGTGGCTTTCAGTAAGAAATCAGATCAGATTTCTCATGATCTCCTTGTGGGTTCATTTATGTGTGTATTCATTCATTCATTCTTGCCAGTGCTGGGAAACTGAAGGTGAATGACATAGACCCTGTCTTTGAGTGGCCCTCAGTCTAGCGGGAGAGACAACCACCTCCCCATCTTCTAAGTATCAATACTAATCTAACAGATTATAGAAAATGTCATGAGCTTAAACAGGACGTTTTGACCCCTTCCTCCATTGTGACTTTAAGGACTTCTGTGTTTTTTGATCTACCAATGGCGACTGTAGTAAGTATACAACTCAGAGAAACGGCTGACACTATTTCTTGTGAGAGTTCTAAAAAAAAAAAAAAAAAAAAAATGCAAACTATTATTCTTTTTCCAAATTATGAGTAGTAGTAAAGATCATCAACACGAACTAAAGCAACAAACAAAAATGAACACAGTAAAAAAAATTTTAAAAGCTAAAAAATTGATTGAAGAAATGAATAGTAATATAATTTACATCTGCAAAATTTGATTCAGGAAAACTAAACTTGGTTGAAATCATGACCACAAAAGAAAACCCTGTGATGGAGGCCATAATTGTAAAAAAGATGTAGATTTAAAAATTGCTGATAGATAAGTCATATCTTAGTTGTAAAATCAATGCAAAAAAGTATTAACCCCATGAAAATAAGTCTAGTAAAATAAAATTCGAAAATTAGCATAAAAGGAAATATATTTTAATTACATTATATAGAAAATTGACCAAGAGAATTAAAGTCCCTTAATGACATTTATTCCAGAAAATACTTCCTGGATGAAAATTCATCATTGTGAATATAATTCGGATTGAAGCACTAAGTAAGGCATAACCCAGTGCTATGGACCAAAATGGCAAGGATGAAAGATGCTGTGTGCTTTACAGTAGCACCCAAGAGGGAGTGACCCCTCTACCCCTGGGAGCTGGCTGAGGCTTCACAAAGGAGGCAGCATTTAGGCTGGGCCTAAGCAATGAAGGTGTGTTATTCAGGTGGGAAGAGGAGGACAGGTGTTCCAGAGAGTTGAGGTGACACGTGCAAAGTGACAGCTGAGAAAGAGCATGACTGTGGCTGAACTCTAAGGCTGGGAACTGGGGATCTGTAACATGGGGCTAAAACAGAGGGCCAGTGACAGACAAGGTAGAGCAGTCAGATGGAGGAAAAGAGTGGTCATTGGCAATCCAGCGGGTGGCCTTCGGTGGGCTCTTTGCTCATCCTGGCTTGTCCAACATTTTCATCAATGACTTAAGTAAAAGGAAAAGGTGAACTTATGGTGGGTGACCTATTACTGGGAGAGTCCAGACAGACATTTCCTTGGTTTCTAACATTGGCCTTTCTAGGTCTGAAATGTCTAAGAGTTGGTTTAGTGACAGCAACTCTTGGGCAACAGAAGATTATTATTTCATGAAGCAGATACACGCTCCACAGTTGGTAGCGGTATTAGGCCACAAGTCTGGAAGGCGATGATAAAATTATTAATCATAACAATAACGAGTGGAGGAACTTCCATTTATTGGATGCTATTGACCTATCACTCTGTTTATATTATCTTGTTAATTTTTATGTAAGTCCCATGAGGCCTGTGTTGTTATCCCCATTTTGTAAGTCAGGAAGCTGGAAGTAATAGGATAAAATGCCTCCCCAAATCACTCAAGATAAGAACCAGCCTGAGTGGTTTCAAGGTTCATACCTTATCACTGTGTCACGATGCTCATCCACCTCTGCCTTCAGGGTTTAAAATTGTCCACGGCATAAAGTTTAATTTCAGGAGCTAACCTGGGTCAGCATCGCTTTGGAAAAGGACCACAGTACTGTTTCAGTGCTTGAGGTTTCAGCCCAAATCCCTCATGGGAGACGGGGCCTGGTTCAGACAGTACCGCGCAATGTCTTCACCTGAGGTCGCAGGAGACATCAAAACTGGAGGGGGTGACAGAGACAAGAGCTGAGCTGAAAGCCAGAGTCCAGAGTGTCAGAAAGGAGGTAGATTGAGGAACTGCCAAATGAGAAGAGCTGGTAACAGGAGGTCAGAAACCTGGGTTCAGGGAGCCAGAGACACAGAGGAGGAAGAGAAAGCAAAGTAGGGGATATAGCAACTGCCCAGAACAGGCATCGCCGTTATTTGAAACTTTTACAAAATATATCTAGGGTTAAAGGGCTAGAGACTTTGCTAGAATTACTAGTGAAAGAGGCTCAAGCAAATGTATGTGTGCTTGTTAACCCTGCAGGATACTGAAGCCCCCGAGGGACCACACGGTTCTCCCCAGAGGGCTTAGAAGGCTGAGTGAGCTCATTGCTGACATCACCCAGCCTTGGGTGAGAACAAGGATGCTAATTAAGAACACTTGGATACAACGATTTTAGGTACATCAACTAGTCTCTGCCAGCACAGTGACAGAGACGTGAAAGGGAAGAGAAGGGGTGTGGACACCAGTGTGCTCGCTCAGCTGGAAAGGTCTCAGGAGACCCCCAGAAGCAACATCTCATAGAAAGCCTACATGCAGATTCTCTGACCCACCCCCCGTCCCTGGAGACAGAGAAAATTAAACACCTTAAATTGGATTTTAGTCTGTTGCTTCTAAATGTTATGGTTGGTCCAAGCCAGCTGGAGCTAGAGTTCAGAATAACCCGCAAGCTTAGAGCAACACGTCCTTCGGGGGGGGGGGGGGGGGGGAGGGGGGCGGGGGATGGAGGATGTCATGGGCTGCCACCGTTTTGTATCATTCTTTTGTGAACTGGGATCTGCCGTGGCATTGTCCTTCAGCTGCTGTCATGGGGTAAATAAAGTCCACAGGAGGCTGCAAGCCGTACAATGGAATAACTGTTCCATCTATGCCATCTTCTGAGGCCAAGGATTTCAAGACATGAGACGCAGGTTTCAAGGTTGGGGGCTTTTGTTCTTCCTAAGGGCATTTTCCCAGTGACTCAAAACTTTTTTTTTTTTTTTTGGTACGCGGGCCTCTCACTGTTGTGGCCTCTCCCGTTGCAGAGCACAGGCTCCGGACGCGCAGGCTCAGCGGCCATGGCTCACGGGCCCAGCCGCTCTGCGGCATGTGGGATCTTCCCGGACCGGGACACGAACCTGTGTCCCCTGCATCGGCAGGCGGACTCTCAACCACTGCGCCACCAGGGAAGCCCGACTCAAAACTTTTGCTAAGGCATTGTCCATGTGTTCCCTTAGCGCTGTGTTAGATGCTAATAGTGGTCTGAGTGCTCATTGGAGGTCAAGACGTAGCTTTTCATGGTCCTTATAAATGAGTTATTAAAGTTTGACAAAGATGGCATTGAGATTTCAAGCCCAGATGCTGAGAGATTTGGGGGTACCATTGACTAAGAAAGGGGTCTTTGGTGTAGAGAGTTGGTTTGTGGGGAAAAATGGGGCAAGTTTGATATTAGAAATAACAATGGAAATAACCAGAAAGCTCGCATTGTTCGTCCATCTGTTTATTTACACAGTAAACATTTATTATGCTGCTTGTGTTCTGCACTTGGCATTAGGGGAGAAAGGTAATACCCAGATCTTGACTTCAGCAAGAAGCCAGAACTAAAGGTAAAGAGAAGATCTGGAGGTGAGACAGGGGATCAGGTGCCCTCTGTGTGCCCACGGAAGGTACGAGGATGGAGGAGCCCAGAGAGGATGAAAGTCTGAACTAGAAAGAGATTTTAGAATTGAGCATGGGCATAGGAAATGGGGCAGGTGGCAGGGTGGTGCCCATAGTTACAGAGAAGAATTGACTAGAAAAATAAGAGCTGAGTTGGTGGAAAACCACAGATGTCATGGGAAGCATTTCAGGATTGCACTAGTCATGGTAAGATGACCACATGATAATAGCTACCATTTATTCATTGTTTACTTTGTGCTCGGTGCTTTTGTTTATTTGATACTAGACACTGTGCTGAGCGCTGGGCATACAGTGATGAACAGGATTGTCTACATTGTACCCTCTTAGAGCTTACATCCTGGTGAGTTTTATGCTGTATGTCATTTCGTCCTGAGAACCACAAGAGGCTAGAATTATTATCCTCATTTTACAGACGAGAAGACTGAGGCTCAGAGAGGTTGAGTCAGTTGCCCAGGTCCCACATAGAAAGAGTTTGGTGGAGCTGGGATTTGAACACGGTTCTGTCTGATGCCTAAGCCTCTAAAGCCCTGTACTGTGAGAATGTGAGTAGAGAAAGGGCATCCCGATGCGAGTGGAAGAAGCCTTTGAGGGGACAGTTGGGGGTCAAGGGGTGGTGATAGAATACAGATTTCAAAGGAGGGATTGAGGGGGCAAGGAGTTTAGAGATTTTATTTGACCAAGAATGGAGGGAGGGCTTCCCTGGTGGCGCAGTGCTTGAGAGTCTGCCTGCCGATGCAGGGGGCACGGGTTCGTGCCCCGGTCCGGGAGGATCCCGTGTGCCGCGGAGCGGCTGGGCCCGTGAGCCATGGCCGCTGAGCCTGCGCGTCCGGAGCCTGTGCTTCGCAACGGGAGAGGCCACAGCGGTGGGGGGCCCGCATACCGCAAAAAGAAAAAAAAAAAAAAAAGAATGGAGGGAGAGGGATTCCTTGAAAACTGCTTGCAGGCACAGGCCAAGTGCAAGGGCCCTGGGAAAATATGGACTTGACCTTAAGAGAGGAGTTAACATTGTCTTTCTAGGTGGTCAGCTGTAGCCAGCCCTGCTCTGTTGGAGTGTGTGCCACTAGGCGTGGCCTCCTGGGACCGTGGGGCCTGAAATTCCCAGGGCCCTTGAGATCTGAGCATCCTGGGGCCTACGAAGCCTAAACCTCCAGGATCGGGGTCTTCTCTGCTTGCGATCGCTATATGGAAGGGGAGCTTAGCGCCCCAGGCAGCCCAGAACCAATTATTCTGCCATGCTGGGTAGGCAGAAGGTATCTGAAAACATTGAGAGGAAGGTTCTTTGCCATAGCACATTATCTTTAGCTCACCAGCCACGCAGTGACTCTGCAATTACAAAGCAGCCGTGGAACAGACACAGCTTAACAGTACGTTGTAAGTTTTACAGTTAGTAAAGATAAGTGCAAAATTTATCCCCAAAGAACAAAGCAATTAAAAAAGTACATAATGAAGCAATTACCTAGAAATGGTGGGGAGCAGAAGGAGAGGACCCATGGACAATTGTATTCTGGAAGGGTCTTCACACTTACGTTTCTTTAATTGTGTTCAATGAGAGAGCCATAGCAAAGTAAGATTAATAAACTGCACAGAAGAGGTAACAATTGATAAAGGGGTTTGAGAGCCAAGCTGAAGAAAATGTTACCTTGTTAAAAAGTTAGGACCAAGGTGGAAAATAGCTATAAAGGCCATTATTGGGACCATTAATGAAATTTGATTATAGGCTGTGGATTAGGTAATAGTAATGTCTCAATGTATAATTTCCAGATTTGGGGAAAAAAGCAAGAGCAAAAGTGTAAAAAACCTGGGAGCCAGCAATGGATGTTAAAGCTCCAGAGAGTCAGTTTCTCACTCCTTTTCTTATTCGTTTTTTGTTTTGTATTTTGTCTTTCTTTAATTGAGTCTGCCTGCTGCTTTGTGTTGTGCCCTTGGAAGGTAACTTCTTTGCCACCATTACATCGTGTTTCCAATTTTCCAGGAAGGGACCACCAGGCAAGGCCAGAATCAGCTCCTCAGAATGACTGATAGAAACTAAGCAGGGACTGCCCCCCACTTCCTTCTCCCGCCCCTCCTCCTCTTTCTCCTCCCCTTCCTCCCCCTCCTCTCCCCTTCCTCTCCCTCCCCTCCCCCTCTCTTCCTCCTCTCCCTTCTCCTCCCCTCCTCCTCCCCCCTCCTCCTCCCCTGCCTCCCCTTCCTCCTCCCCTTCCTCCTCCTCCTCCCCCTCCTCCTCCCCTTCCTCTCCCTCTCCCCTCTCTTCCTCCTCTCCCTCCTCCTCCCCTCCTCCTCCCCTTCCTCCCCCTCCTCCTCCCCTTCCTCCCCCTCCTCCTCCCCTTCCTCCCCCTCCTTCTCCCTTTCCTCCCCCTCCTCCTTCCCTTCTTCTCCCTCTCCTCCCCCTCCCCCTCTCTTCCTCCTCTCCCTCCTCCTCCCCCTCCTCCTGCCCTTCCTCCTCCCCCTCCTCCTCCCCCTCCTCCTCCTCTTCCTCTCCCTCTCCTCCCCCTCCTCGTCTCTTCCTCCTCTTCTCCCTCCTCCCCCTCGTCCTCTTCAGCATCAGCATCTGTCTCATCATGATCACCATCCAAACAGTGTTGTGGTTTGCTTTTGAAAAATCCTCCTACTCACAAATCTGAAATTGCAGCAGGGGAATTAAGAGACATCTACTCCCATTGCAAATGCTCTTCACTTTGTAAAGCGATGCAAGGGGCAAGATCCTGATGAGTAAAATTTCCCAGTGCTTACCAATGATGGTTTACAGAAATTATCCCTACACACAAGTTTTTCCATCAAGCGGGCTTACCTGCACATAAATTCAGCCCTGAAGATAGTCACCCCAGTAACACCCCCAGGAGACATTTACTCCCCAAGGTCCTGTCTCTCTCTGTGTCTGGGCTCTCTCTTTAGTTTTGGATAGTCTAATGAACGGGACCTCTTTCCTTGCTTAGTGCTGGCCACACTCAATGCAGTGTGTCTGGCTTTATTCATTATGCCTACTTCAAATGCTGCTCATCAGTGAGTGAGGTCTTGACGGCGTGTGTCATTTTCACTGCCTTAGAATTGGTAGTCCTATAAAGAAATCATGGCGTAGGGGAGAGAAAATATTAGTAATACTGTGATTTCAAGGCAGATGCTTATCTTGGGTTTCAGTGTTTCTAAAATCAGGTTGTGCCTGATAAATTTGGCATATATAGATAAATAATAAATATATAAATAAATTACAATTTATTATCCAAATCAGAACACTTTTGAGAGTAAAAGAGGATACCACTAACTGTTACACTGGACCAGCAGGCATGAACCAATGTTGTCATGGGCAAACCAGGACACGATCACTTAACTTATAATTTTATGTACATTTAATGCAATTTCATTCATTTGACATTATTTGGTAGGCGCCTGCCATAGGTGACATTGGGCATACAATGTTTAACATTGAGCATGTAATGCTTAAAATTACATGCTTAATATTTGGCATACAATGTTTAAAAAGTAAACACAGCCCCTTCCCTCTTGAAGCTGATGGTATAATGGGACAGACAGCTGATAAAAGGGAACAAAGAATAGATGTATAGTTACAAATTGTAATGAGTGCTGTATTAGTCAATTCCGGCTGCCATAACAAAATACCATAGACTGGATGGCTTAACAACAGAAGTTTATTTTCTCACAGTTCTGAAGGCTGAAAGTCTGAGATCAGGGAACCAGCATGGTCAGATTCTGGTGAGAGCTCTCCTCCTGGCTTCCAGACAGCCACCATCCTGCTGTGCCCTACATGGTAGAGAGAGAGCTCTACAGTCCCTTCCTCTTCTTATAAGGACACCAGTTGTGCCTGGTCAGGATTCAGTCCTTACAAACTTATTGGACCTTCATCACATCCTTAAAGGCTCTATCTCCAATACAGTCACATGGTGGGGGGTTGGTGATAAGTCTTCAACATATGAATTTTCAGGGTTGGAGGGACACAATGAAAAGCACAGAATGTAAGTTCCAAAAAGTCATGGGCTTTGTAGGTTTCGTTCAGTGACAAAATTCCCATCTCACATTACAGCCCCCAGCACAAAGGAAGGAAATACTAAATAAATAATGGTTGAATTGAATTAAAGCGGAGAAGGGACATGATCTGATTTATAATTTTAGAAGATGGATTGGATGGCAACAAACTTGCAAACAAGCAAAAAAAACTTGTTAGAAGGCTATTGATAGGCGGAGGGAGGGGACGCGGGCTCATTGCTGTGTGTGCCCTGCAGTCTGTCCCTCACTCGCCGCTGACGGCCTGTCTCGTCGCCTGCAAGCCGTGCCGCCGCCCCACAGAAACGTTTCGATTACCCTCAGTCCTTCGCCAGATGAGGCCAGTGTCCAGGGCACTGGCTTCTCATCTCACTCGGGCTTATGCCAAAGATGTAAAATTTGGTGCGGATGCCCGAGCCTTAATGCTTCAAGGTGTAGACCTTTTAGCTGATATCGTAGCCGTTACTATGGAGCCAAAGGCAAGGACAGTGATTATTGAACAAAGTTGGGGAAGTCCCAGAGTGACAAAAGATGGTGTGCCTGTTGCAACGTCCATTGACTTAAAAGATAAATATAAAAATATTGGCGCTAAACTTGTTCAAGATGTTGCCAATAACACAAGAGGGTGGGGATGGTACCACTACTGCTACTGTACTGGCTCTATCGCCAAGGAAGGCTTCGAGAAGCTTAGCAAAGGTGCTAATCCAGTGGAAATCAGGGGAGGTGTGATGTTAGCTGTTGATGCTATAATTGCTGAACTTAAGAAGCAGTCTAAACCTGTGGCAACCCCAGAAGAGATAGCCCAGGTTACTACGATTCCTGCCAATGGAGACAAAGAAATTGGCAACGTCATTTCTGATGCGATGAAAAAGGTTGGAAGAAAGTGCGTTATCACAGTAAAGGATGGAAAAACACTGAATGACGAAATTAGAAATTATTGAAGGCATGAAGTTTGATAGAGGGTATATCTCTGCATACTTTATTAATACATCAAAAGGTCAGAAATGTGAATTCCAAGATGCGTATGTTCTGTTGAGTGAAAAGAAAATTTTGGTGTCCAGTCCATTGTTCCTGCTCTTGAAATTGCCAATGCTCACCATAAGCCCTTGGTCATAATTGCTGAAGATGTGGATGGAGAAGCTCTAAGTACACTTGTTTTGAATAGGCTGAAAGTTGGTCTTCAGGTTGTAGCAGTCAAAGGTCCAGGTTTTGGTGACAATAGAAAGAACCAGCTTAAAGACATGGCTATTGCTACTGGTGGTACAGTATTTGGAGAAGAAGGGCTAACTCTAAATCTTGAAAATGTTCAGCCTCATGACTTAGGAAAAGTTGGAGAGATCATTGTGACCAAAGATGATGCCATGCTCTTGAAAGGAAAAGGTGACAAGGCTCAAATTGAAAAGCGTATTCAAGAAATCATCGAGCAGTTAGATATTACATCTAGTGAATATGAAAAGGAAAAACTGAATGAACGTCTGGCAAAACTCTCAGATGGTGTTGCTGTGCTAAAGGTTGGTGGGACAAGTGACGTTGAAGTGAATGGAAAGAAAGACAGAGTTACAGATGCCCTTAATGCTATGTGAGCTGCTGTTGAAGAAGGCATTGTTTTGGGAAGGGGCTGTGCCCTGCTTCAGTGCCTTCCAGCCTTGGATTCAAAACTCCAGCTAATGAAGATCAAAAAATTAGTATAGAAATTATTTTTAAAACACTCAAAATTCCTGCAGTGACCATTGCTAAGAATGCAGGTGTTGAAGTTGAGAAAATTTTGCAAAGTTCTTCAGAAGTTGGTTATGATGCTATGCTTGGAGATTTTGTGAATATGGTGGAAAAAGGAATCACCGATCCAGCTAAGGTTGTAAGAAGTGCCTTACTGGATGCTGCTGGAGTGGCCTCTCTGTTAACTACAGTAGAAGTCGTAGTCACAGAAATTCCTAAAGAAGAGAAAAGAAGAGAAGGATCCTGGAATGGGCGAAATGGGTGGGATGGGAGGTGGGATGGGAGGTGGCATGTCCTAATTCCTAGAATAGTGCTTTACCATCATTAATGAGATGTGAAAGGAAGCTCAAGGCAGCGTTCCTCACCAATAACTTTAAGAGAGGTCAGTTGAAGGAGATGACTGAAGAAAAGGCTGGCTGATGTTTAAGAAAATCACTATAACCATCAGTTACTGGTTTCAGTTGACAACATAGAATGGTTTACTGCTATCATTGTCCATACCTACAGATAATTTATTTTGTATTTTTGAATAAGGACATTTGTACATTCCTGGTTTAAAAAAAAAAAGGCTATTGATAGAGTTGTCCACACAAAAATGATTGGAGCAGAATGTTGTCTGTGCATATTGAGAGATGTGATTAAATTTAAGCTATATTTAGGAGGTAGAACTGACTGCATTTGCTGATGCATTACTGGCTGTGAAGGGGGAGGAAGAGGACATAATTACAGATGAGTTACATAATTATTTATGTAGGTTTCAGGCGTGGGCCATTAGACGGATGAGGGGAAGATGAAGGGACATCTGGGGAGGCAGGGAAGGAAATCATGAACTTGGTTTTGGACAAGGTAAGCTTGCGATGCCTGAGAGACACACACGTGGAGGTGACATGTAGGCAGGTGGATATATAAATGTCAAGCTCAGCAGAATGTGGTGTTTCCTCCTGCCCTGAAAAGTTCTTATTACTGCGGTGGTGAATCTTATCATCAGTGGAGTCTTACACTGGTAATAGTTATACCTCACACTTAGTGGGCTCTAAACTTGGGCTGGGTGTTGAAATTCTCTCGTTTGATCCTCACATCTACTTTTGCAATGTGTCATTTTTGTGACACGTTGCACAGACAAGAAAACTGAATATCAGAAAGTGAAATGAAATGTCTGAAGTCACCAATCTAGCAAATGGGAAATGTAGGATTTGACAGCAAAACTGTTTAACCTCTGTTCTCTGACCACAATGTCCTCCCGTCTCACAAGAGGCAGAGGTCTTGGAAACATTTCCTACTGTGCTTCTATATTATCATGTGACCTTGAACCTCAGGTGGGAAATGAAAGGTAATCTGTTAGTTCCCCTGCAGTTCTGCTATACTGCAATGCTGATCTCTTTTGTAAATCCCATTGTTTTTTCTTTTCTTTTTTTTTTTTGCGGTACGCGGGCCTCTCACTGCTATGGCCTCTCCCGCCGCGGAGCACAGGCTCCAGACGTGCAGGCCCAGTGGCCATGGCCCACGGGCCCAGCCGCTGCGCGGCACGTGGGATCCTCCCGGACCGGGGCACGAACCTGCGTCCCCTGCATTGGCAGGTGGACTCTCAACCACTGTGCCACCAGGGAAGCCTGTAAATCCCATTTTTTTTTTTTTTTTTTTTTTTTTTTTTGCGGTATGCAGTCCTCTCACTGTTGTGGCCTCTCCCATTGCGGAGCACAGGCTCCGGACGCGCAGGCTCAGCGGCCATGGCTCACGGGCCCAGCCGCTTCGCGGCATGTGGGATCTTCCCGGACCAGGGCACGAACCCGTGTCCCCTGCATCGGCAGGCGGACTCTCAACCACTGCGCCACCAGGGAAGCCCTGTAAATCCCATTTTTAATGTGAGTTTGCTGTAGGTATCTATCAGAGATGAAACCCAAGCTGACAATTCCTTTTGATGTGTATGAAAAGGGCAAATCTCTTTAAGTGAAAACCCAGCACACTAGCTTTCTTAATCTGAATTCCAGTGGAGTAAGAGGAAAACTCTTTAGAACAAATACTTCTGCGTGAGAAAATGTTCAGCATCTCAGATTTGTTTTATCATCTGAACGATAACCTCGAGCGTTCCTCTGAGCCGAATGTGGGTGTGATGCTTGGGCCAGACACACAGCTTTTCCTCTAATGTTTGCACCCAGGGTCTGCCAAACTTCCCCACCTGTGCTGTCCCAGTGACACATGGGTCACCTGTCATCTGGCTCCACCAGGCTGGGAGGTGACAGATTGTATTATACTTTCCTCTAGTGATTCTGATTGCCCTGCATTTCAGAAAGGACCCTCCTAACGTATCCTCCTGCCTTATCCTTTGAGCCAGGGTCACTCTTTTTGTATGTGTGTGGGAGGGGCATCTGGTATGGACAGTCAATTTGAATTTGATTGGAACACGCTAACGAGCCGTTCATATGGGGAGTAGGGGCTGTTTCTGATTAGATTAAGCTTCTGAGAGAGGAAAGAAACAGCCACTGATTAAAGACATAAAAAAGGAAACACATTAAATGAGTCAGTGGTTCATCTTCATATAGCAAAGTATAAATTAAACATAGTCCTGGGGATCAGCTTTGAATAGCAGCTGGGTAGAGCGAGCTTTTCTGGATACATCCACGGGAGAAGGCGCTTACAGCAACTCAGAGGGGCTTAACCCACCAGAGAGGGCTCTGAGAACTCCTGAGTAAATGGATGGGCTGCGTTATCTGATAAAAATGACTCTCACACTAGGGACGGGAAGGGTTTTATTTGGATTTCAGAAAATTGTTCCCTGAGTCCCTGTGACATTCAAGCTCATTATTATTCTCTACAGCATCAGTGATGGTAATGGAGCCAGAGATCTTAGTTCAAAACAAAAGATGCAATTAGAGTAGAGAGCACGCGTGTCAATGGGACCCTGATTTGGAACGTGGCCAATACTTCTGTCTCAGAGCTTGGGGCTTCTGTAGTTTTGGTTCTATAGAAACGCCTGGGCTGGAACTAGCCTTCTCGGCTTCATGCACGGGGAAGCTGTGAGGGTCAGCCCTGCTAGACTGTGTCACCTGACCAGGGCTGGCGGTGTGGCTGCAGCCCCGCCTCCTGCTGGCTCACACTAGGATCTGTGGAGCTGCCATGGGGCTGCTACCTGTGGCCGTCGGAGGAGCCCCGAGTCATGCGTGGTCTCCAAGCCCCTGGCTTCTCCTCTTTCAGCCTGCTGGCTTCTCCCTTGGTTTTCTGACTGCTGCTCTGGTTCTGAACTGGAACCGGACTCTCCCCTACAGCCTGTTTTGCAGGAGTCCTAATACCTGCCTACCCCTGGCAGCTCCCTCTCTCCCCCACTGGGGACTAAATCTCCTCTCTGTATCTTCAGTCCGTAGTGGGGACCTGCTCTGAGTGGACTCATCATCTGGACCTGGACAGTCTCTCCCCATGCCTGGAAACTTCTGCTGCAAAGTCTCACCCAATAGATTGAACCCCTTGTTATCCATGCTGCAGGGCCCAAGCCTCTCTGGTCACTTTGCCTCTCCACATGCCGGCAGCTTGTGTGAATCAGGGAAATGTTCACAGTCTGCAACAGCAGCCCCCAAACCCCAAAGGCTGAACCCAGGACAAGTTTATTTCTCACTCACTTCACAATCCTCTAAATGTTGGGGGGCTCTCCTGGCCAGCTCTTCTCCAAGTGGTAACTGAGGACTCAGGTTGCTTAGGGGTTCCCCTTCTTTGAACTTCAAGGTCATCTTGGCGTAAACATCCAGCAGATTGGGAGGAGAAGTGGTAGAAGTGTTCATGGGTTTCCCACACAGGATACTTACCCACCTGGGCCTGAAAGTGACAGCTGTAATTTCCTCTCTTATTTCATTGGCCTGAGCTGCTCACACAATCCCTTCCGACTTCAAAGAAGGCTGGGAGATATAGAGGAACACACAGATTTGTGTTAGGAGTCAGCCACATTCTTGGAGACCACGCTTCTCCTGGCTTCACTTCCCCAACCCCAGGTAGGACCAGGCCTGTCTTCTTCCTTTTCTTCCGTTCTGTCTTGAGTCCACCCTAGCCTGCATTTAGACAATAGTAATCAGGGCTGTTGGCTGCTATGAGTTTTAAGGTAACCATGTATAAGTTCACCTTGTTTGGAACCACTGAAAGAGGGCTTCTAATCTCAATGACCACGTGTTTGCTAAGCGATCCTCCTGGAATTTCCCATAAGGAAATGAACTTTCATGGTCCCAATCTTTAGAGTCAGAGCATTAGAGTCCAAGGAAAGCTGGGGCCCCTGTCTGTAATGGGCTGGTTTGCTGAGCTTGGCACCATGGCTGCCCCTGGGTTTCCTATAGGTAAACAGCTATTTCAGCAAATCTCAAGTCCCTGCAGAACAGCCTTTTAACTTTTTCTTCATGAAAAGTTTCCAGACATTCCAGCCCAGCTGGTCTCTTCTTGGATTCCTACCAGAGGAATCCTCCTGCTGCCTTCTGATCGTTATGAAGGATCCCTTTCAAACAGGGAAACTGCTTCAAGGGCTTCTTATGGCTGACCCAAAATCAGACCCCTTCAGGGACATCTTCCAAGAAAAAGCATCATTTTTTTTCCCCCCGAGCAGCAATTCTGTCCAAAAGACCTTTCGGCAGTGTTTTATTGTAAGAATAGGGCTTGGGAAACTGGATCCCCAGGGAGTGTTTTTCTGTGGAGTCTGATGGAAGAATAAGCATTGTCAGACTTTAAAAAATGTTTCCTTACACTTGAAAAGAATGAAATGTCTGCCTTTGGAAACCTGGGAGAGCACCGAGGAAAGTGCACAGGGGGATGACTCAGAACTAAGGCTCAACTCTCAATCCTTCATTCATGCAACTTATCGAGTATCTATCATGTGCCAGGCCCTGTTTAGGCTCTTGAGATTCCTTAAGAAGAGCAAGGTGGCCATGGGTCTTCTCTCACAGGCTGGTGTTTTGGGCCCATAAATAGGAAAAAATGCTCCATCTCACTGGTACTCAGGGAAATGCAAATTAAAACTACAGTGAGAGTGAATTTCACACCCATCTATGAACGATGCCAAACGTTGGCAAGATTGTAAAGCAACATGAGTGCTCATCTGTTCTGGTGGGACTGGAACATGGGATTCTCACTTTGGAAGAGTTTCACTCTCCCTGGGAGAGTTGAACGTGTGTTCTAACCTATGGCTCAGAAATTCCACTATGTGCAGATACACAGAGAGGTGCTCTCTCTTGGGTGCCAAGAGACATGTATAAGCATATTTGAAGGAGCACTGTTCATAATCCTGAAAACAACCAGACTGTGGGCCACCAGGAGAATGCGTAAATAAATGTCTGTACATTTATATGATGGAGCACAATGGTGATGAAAATAAATGAAGCAAGAGGCAAGTTGAAGAATGCAGAAAATACACTTCCATGTATACAGCATTTAAAACCAGGTAAAACTAAGTACGTAGTTGAGCTGGATGGCAAGGAAATTATTAACAAGATTCAGGATAATGGGTTACCTTTGTGGGTAAGGAGCAGCACACAGAGATTTCTAAGTTGCTGCCGATACTGTTTCTTAAGTGGGCGGTAGGTAAACAGTTGTCCCTTGTGTTATGTGTCTTTAAACTGTACATATACGAGGTACCCAGGCACCCAGCTGGAGGAGGTATGGGTGACACGGGAATGCAGAGCAGAGGCATTTACCAAATTCAGGGCAGACAGGGAAAGTAGGTAGGAATTAGCCAGGCAAATAAATATATGTGACAGGGGGAAGAGGCTGACAGCCTCTGGCTTTTGACTTAGCTTTGCCCAGGTTTGACCTCTCTTTCCTTCTCATTCCCGTGCACGCTGCTACTAGAGTGAGACGCATGTGGTGTCTAGGTGATGCCCTAGTCAGTGTCTTTGTTTGCCTGCATTTCTGACCCTACAGCCACTCTGCAAACACGTTGCTGGTCTTCTGCCAGCCATTCTCAGGCCTCAGCCTCCATCTTCCTTGTCTTCCTCCCCCCAGCCTGCCTGGGTTGGCTTTTGACTCTTGTCTCAGCATTTCACAGCCAAGTTAGGCGAGACAGCTACACATAAAAAGGTAATTAACAAGATGAGCCAAGAAATAAGGACCACTTGAGTGGTGCGAATCGTATTTCAGGACTTTGGAGGAACAGGACTAGGCTGGCTTTGGTTGGACGGAGAGCAGGAAGGAGGATGTCTGGGCTAAGGGAACAGTGGGAAGATTTTGCCAAGAGAGAAGAGCTCATTAAATGTCATAAGGAGATAAAAGCTGGACAGGATTTGGGATCTTATCCTGTGGACTGTGCTTATGAAGTACAAGACTAAAGTGCCACTGCCCTCCAATCACTTACCCTCGGTAGATATTACTAATAAATGGTGGCATGCTTTTCCACTAAGCCCAGATGGAGCCTCAGAATCCTTCTTAACCCAGTGCTTCAAAAGGACATTAACCAGTGAATGGATTTAACATGGCAGTGTTATCTGCTGTTCCTACCAAAGACTACAGAGTGATCACCAGACTCTGAGTAGGAGAAATGGTCACACTGTATCCTGATGTCTTGCCTCCAGTGTCTCCCTATTTTATAACTCCCAATTCACAACTCTACCAGTTGTCTCAAATACTGGGTAATATTTGAGGTATTGGCAAGAACACTTAGAACCACAGAATGCAAAAAGTAGAAGGTATCTAACATGTCACTGAGTCCAGCTCCTCCATTTGGCAGCTGGGAGAAACTGAGGCTTGGGAAGGAAGAAGGTTTATTTATGTAAGTGGCAAACATAGGACATAAACTCAGTCTTCTGACCCTGACCTTGTACCAGCAGCTCCCAGCCCTGGGAAGGGAAAGGAACCTGATCCTTCCTAAGAACCTACTAGATGCCTGTCTTTGCTAGAGGGAGCTTTTCATACAGCATCTCTTTTAAAGCTGCCAGTTACCCCAATAAAAAGGCAACTGACATCCAAGAACAGGTCCAAGTGAAAGGCTAATGTGGGACAGAGGCAGGATTCACACTCTGTCTACCAGCCCGCAAGACCTTCATGCTTTCTTGTAGTTCCCAGATGGAGGCACCAAGTTTCTTCAGAAACAGTCACAGGATTAGGGCTCCCTGGGAAGGGCTGTTGGTGAGTGTGACTCGCCCTTCTGTTTACAACAGTTCAGGTTCTCAGTCACGTCTGGGGGCAGCCCAGCAGCTCCTCCGTGGGCGTCTGGAAGCGTTGGCTAGGTGGGGGGCTTTCTCTACAGTGAGTTCATGGTTCCATAAGATGAAACCGCCTGCAATCGCCCAGGTTCATTTGATAACTTCCCGAGTTTTATAACGGTAATTCAAGTCTGCAGCCAAAGTAACTCTTCTCATTTGTAGCAGCATGCACTTAAATGTCAGAGCTTTGCTGAAAAACCACTTGGGTCTGAAGGAAGTCATTGTGTTCAGTAAAATCTGGCCCATTTTATGTTTATGGCCTTTAGTAGAGGAGCCAGCTAAGCGAGTTAAGCCGCCTCTCTCTATGGTGAATGAAAGCCCAGGGCTCTGGGATTGCTGGAATCACTCATTCAGATCACAGCTATTGAACATGTCCTGAGTGCCTGGTGTTGGTGTATGCAACGTGCACCTTGTCTTCCTGGAGCTTATACTTTAGCAGGGCAATGGAGGTGGAGGGCAGACATTGAACGAAGAAATACGTAAATAGAAGTATTGTGAATAAGCATTAATAAGAAAAAGGGTGGGGTGCTAAAGGTATTCAGAGGGGATCTAATTTAGACTGAGTGGGTGAAAGAAGGTAAGATTTGAGGTGGGTAACAAGTGGGGGATTTATTCCAGAAAGATGGAATAGCAGGTGAAAAGGCACAGAGACAGGAAAAAAATTGGTGTGGTCAGGAAACATGTTGCCCAGTGCCCATCCAGAAGCCACGAGGTGCAGCCTTGGGCTGACGTGCCACCAGGCATCCCCAGGGCCTGTAAGACTAGCACACGCCTCACTCGTTATGAGCCTGGTTCACAAGCGCACTAGGTAGAAATTAAGTTCTGCCTTGGTAGTGGCTTCCTGTGCCCTGCGACCCCTGCGACCTCATCTGCCATCTTGGTTGCTGACCCTTGGTCTTCATCTCTCAGCCACCCCTTTGGCAGCCAACCCTTGCCCTTCCTCCTCTTGGCACCTCCACCCCCTAGAACTTGCAATGCTAAGCCATCATTCTGTCCCGCATCTTTGCCCTCCCTCCAGCGGCCCTGCTTCTCTGGCACAATGCCTCCCGTCTGTAGCCTCTATCTGGTTTGGGTCTTGCCAAATCATGCCAGCTAAGACCTGTGTCCGAGGCCTGGATCCATTTTACTTCCTCATCCTCCCAAACCTCCATGGAAGCTTCATGATGTCATCTTTCGTGAGGTCCAAATGCCAATGATTTTCTTTCCTATCCTTTGTCTGCCATCCACGAGAGGGCCTCTGAGATCAGCTGTGGGTAAGACTTCTGAGATTCTCTCTGGAGCAAGCCATTGGTCAGCGGAGCTGCTCATCGTGCGGGGATCGTGGAGCACAGGCTCTCTCTTGTTTATTTCAGGGTCATTGGTCAGGGTCCGGAAGTGAAGGGGCAAACACGCCAAATACACATCTTCTGCTCCAACCAGAAGCTGCCAGGAACCCAAAGGCTATATCCGAGGCAGATGCTCACGATAGATGAGTTTCTTTTCACAGAAGAGAGGAGAGCGGAGACAAGCTCTAGGTGAACAGGTGCTTCCAGTCTCTGGAGAGGAGCCTCTCCCTGCCGGGCCAGGCACTCTGGAGGGCAGCACGTCTGTTGTCTGTTGGGCTTCAGCCAGACACGTGACTCCTCTGCAATCATTTGTCCCCTGAAGGTGGCTGTACAGGAGAAGCCACTAGCAGCAGTCATAATGGTTATTACAAAATAATAATAACAAGTGCAGGCTAATAAGGGCTTACAATATTCCGAGCACTACGACAGGGGCTTCCAGAGCCCACTGCTCAGTGTAGCAATCACTGTCATTTGAGTTTCATAGATGGGATGTGAAGTACCCCAGTGTTGCCGCTCAGCCAGCACATGGTGGGGTCAGAATAGACCCAGATGTCCTGAACCCACCTCGGCTGCCACGCATACAGAGCTCACCCGGAGGCAGGCTCGGGGTCAAACACCTACCTGCACTCCATCCCCTTCTTCTACCGGGCGAAATTGAGACTTGGGAGGAGAAATATCCTGCCAAAGGTGACACAGCAGCAGGTGGCAGAGGTAGAGACTGGAATCCACTTCTCACTGGCTCCAAAGCTGTGCTTTTATAAACTATGCGCTACTCCCACCCAGCTCAGCCATCCCACCTCTGCTGGAAACCCGTGATCTGTTCTAGGCACCATTTAGCACATGTCTAAAGGAGAATGTGGTGAAGAGCTCGGAGAACATTTTGAAAGAGGGAAGGAGATTAGTAAACCAGTACCAGTGTCATGGTCGGGAAAGACAGGGCTGGGACCACAGAGCATGACAGGCTCACCTAGTTGAAGGGGATACAGAACTGTGACGCTGAACTGACACCCCGAGGATGTCAGGTGAAGCAGGGCGGGGTGGGTATGCAATTGCATGTGCAGAAATCCAGAGGTGAGAGGAAACCCAGCATGCTGGAGGAAGTAAAAACTGTCAGCATGACTGCAGCACGGAGTATGTTAGGAAGCAAGCACGAGGCTGGAGGGGTGGGCAGGGGCCAGACCCCTGGAGCCTCAGGGGCTGTGCTGGGGAGGGCGCCGTGCAGGCGGGACGGGATCCAATGTACACCTTCAAAAGATCACTCTGGCTGCTGGGTGGAGAAGAGACTGGACGAGGAAGGCAGGAGGGAGGGCAGTTGTTTGGAGGCTGTTGCAGAGTCCAGATGGGACATGGCAGTGATCTGGATGAGGGCAGTGGCTACAGGATGGGGAAAGGGGAGTAGCTTCAAGAGGTCAGCAGTGAATTCACACGGCTCCTTTCACTGTGCAGCTAAGGGCAGAATGGGAGGTGCTGCCACCACCCTTCTGATTAGAACCAAGGCAGAGGCTCCCACTCTAAGATGAAATGGCGACTGACTCTTTGAGAGACAGGTCTTGGAATAAAAGAGCTTTGTTACAAATCATGTACTGTGGTGGGTCGCTGAAATATGTCAATTAGTAGCCTCCGTTCCAGTGGCACAAAGAATAATTACCCTGACTCCGTGTGTCATCAGTAACATATTCACAGGCTTTCCTTGAAAATCTGAGCAAAGTGAGTTGGAAATCAGCACAGTCCCCAGAATATATGGGTCATGGACATAAAGGTGCACACCCTAGAGCCTTCCATGGCTTCCTTTCCTGGTCCTCGGAACCACCCCTGGGTGTGGAAACTTCCTTCAAAGCATGGTCACCTGGGGAAACACTGGCTCTTCCTTGAGCTTCGGTCAGGCTCAGACTCATCCTTTTTTTTTTTTTTTTTTTTTTTTTGCGGTACGCAGGCCTCTCGCTGTTGTGGCCTGTCCCGTTGCGGAGCACAGGCTCCGGACGCGCAGGCTCAGTGGCCATGGCTCACGGGCCCAGCCGCTCCGCGGCATGTGGGATCTTCCCGGACCGGGGCACGAACCCGCGTCCCCTGCATCGGCAGGTGGACTCTCAACCACTGCGCCACCAGGGAAGCCCCAGACTCATCCTTTTGCCTTCGTACTGGCTGTGTGGTCCTGGGCAAGGGACAGCCTTGGTCTCAGTCTCCTCGTTTGGCATTGGAGACAATAATCACTACCTCACAGTGTTATTCTGAAGATTCTGCTGTGTATCATTTGTTCAGTAATAGCCGAGGCTGACTGAGCGCTAATTATGTGCCAGGCCTCTTTCTAAGCACTTTGTCTATGAGCACTTTAATCTCCTCAGCAACCTCTTGAGATGGGAACTCTTAGAATCCCCATCGGAGATGAGGAAACTGAGGCACCCTGAGATCAAGTGAATAACCCAAGGTCACACAGCTACTGTGTGTGATTTGTGCCGGTGCCTGCCACATAGTGGACGCTCAGTGGGGATGCTTGTTTCCTTTCCATTGGCCCTAAATATTAATAATATACTAAATGCAAGACAGGCTTAGGAAGTCAGTCCATTGCCTTCCAACTTCCAACAGGACCAACTGGTGTGAAATAGCTTGGTGGAAGAGAAGACATTCTCTTCCTAACTAGCACGAGGTGGGGAGGGGAATTAAGCTAAATTTGAAGCTGACCTTTCCTTGGAGGAAGACCTATGGTTGTCGATGGGTACACGTTATACGTGCAAGTGTCACCCGCCAAGTTGTCCAGTTGACAATACCTAATAAGTGACCCCCGCTGTCCATCAAGAGATCCTGATTGCTTTCCACCAGAAGCCTCACTCATCCTCTCTGACCAGGTGTTTCAGATTCATCCCACTTTTCTAAGCACCAACCATTTACTGATTGATTGTCTGGTTAGGCATCAATCATTTATATATTTATTCAACAAGTACTTACAAAGTACCTGTACGTACCAGGCCTTGTGTTCTGTGCTGGAGATGAGAAACGAATGAGATATGGGTTCTGCCCTCTAGCAACACAGTTAAGGCGAGGCTGACCTATTAGCAGGTAAGTTGTGGTATCAAGAGCTTTGAGGGCCAGAGGAGGAAGCTCTGCCCCAAGAATGAAGCAAAGAGCCCACAATAGTGTGGCTGGGTGGCCAAGATCTTGAGAGATGATATTTTTTTTCAGCTGGAGAAGGAGTAGGGAGGACATTCCAAAATTACAAATAGAATGGGCAAAGGCCTAAAGACACAAAAGGATGTGCACATTCCAGAACATTGAACTCCCACAGTGTCTGGAATGATTGTGGCAAGGGCTCCAAGACACTGTCCCTCAACGCTCAGGTTACAAGGTCATTTTTATTTTTCAAAATCAAATTGCATCCTGTCTAAGCTCCTACTCACCAAGGTCAGGGAGAAGTTTCATATTATTCCCTTCTTTTTTTTTTTATTCCCTTATTTATAGCTCCCCCCCCCCCACTTGGGTTCTGACAGAACTCAGAGCCCAGGAAAGATGGAGCTGCTGCAGGGCGCCTAGCTCTCCCTGTGGAGATCACTCATCTGTGTCCAGGCCCAGGTGGTCCATTTTAAGGTGATGTCTCTGTTGGGAGGCTCCGCTGGTCCCTCCATGTCAAGCACTGCTGCAGAGACCGTTATCAAGGATTTTGTTAACTTCTCCCCCGGGGCAAGAAGAACCCAGATAGCTGGTCACAAAATGTCTAGTCTTTTCTTTGGGGGAGGGAGGGTGGAAAGACTGGAGAGGGAGGGTGCATTACTTCTTTGCTGGTAAATCCACAGCAACTGGAGACAAGACACAAATTAATGACTCAATAACCTTCCTGTTCTAGGAGTAGAAATAAGGTACAGCTGGCTCCCTTTGCAGGCAGGAGAGGAAGGTGAGAGCTGGATGTCTGAGCTCGCGTTCATGGTCACCTATGGTCTGGGTTCCAGGCTCAGGGTCAGGTCTGGGCACTGATGCGTGGCCCGTGTCTTCCGCAGGTGTGGCAGTGTGGCGGGAGCGTGGAGGTCCTGCCCTGCTCGCGGATTGCCCACATTGAGCGAGCCCACAAGCCCTACACCGAGGACCTCACCGCCCACGTCCGCAGGAACGCCCTCAGGGTGGCTGAAGTCTGGATGGACGAATTTAAAAGCCACGTGTACATGGCATGGAACATACCCCAAGAGGTAGGAAGCCCCCGTGGGGGTGGGTTTCTTGGAGGTTGATGGGGGAAAAAAAAACAAACAAAACAAACCTGAGATTCAACCCTTCTTCCCAGGGGACAGCCAGAGTCTTGTTTGCCATGCTGGAGTGAATTCTCAAGCCCTAAGATACAAGATGTTGAAGAAAAGGGGCTGACTATAGGGTGCTAAGGCATCTTACCCACCCCGTCCCTGGTTACCTCCTCCTTGGAGGAGGGCTCCTTCCCTCCAGACAGCAGTGTCCTCATTCTATGTGAGAAGGTTGGACCAAGTGTCTCCAAGGTTCCAACATGCTCCCAGGTTCTCAGCTTCTCTGACAATAGGTATTTCATGGTCCTAGATTACAAATATCCCAGTAATTACCAAAATTCTCAAAATGCACCTTAATTTCCCTGTAGACTGGATTCAAACTTCTCCATCGAACCTTTGACCAGACCAAGAAGGAATATTCCTATGCCTTTGGGATTGCTTGAGCCACATGGATGGGGCTGGGCTACATTCCCACATTTTTTAGGCTACTTTTAACCCTCACAGAACCTCATCATCACCTGCCACTGTCCTCTAGCCCTCTAGTCACCCACACTTAAGAAGTGTGAGAGAGAAAGCAATGTTTCTTTGGTAGTTCTGTTCAGCCTTGCTGTGTGTCATATGGAAGTAACCTTGGACCGCTGGGTTGGGAGGACCCAACAGATGCCAGCCACGGGATCCCCACCTGCTTGCCAGCTGGTCTGCCTAGAGATCATTGCTTATGTTGCATTTTATGTGAAACGGAGCTGTTGACTGCAGGACCTCTTGCTTTCCTCCCAAGGCCATGGCTTCCCCTCATGAGTCCTTTAGAAAGCCTCTGCTGTCTCTTCCTAATAGGGCAATGATTGATCTTTGCTTAAAGTTTCCATATGAAGGCCTTCTTCCCCGACATGTCCACCAAGCTCATGTTTTGCTCAGGCGGAGTGATTGAGAAAGTAGGCTGGGTCATGGGTGGGAGCTTTCAGGCAACCCCCTCACTACCACGACCAGGGGGAGGGGTCTTAGGTTGATTGCATCCTCCTACAATCAGTGAGATTTCAGCAGTTGGGAAGAAGAATGAGGAACCAAGCAGTACCAGCGGGAGTGCAGCCAGCCCTGATGAACCAGCCCCGAATGCAGCTCTGACAGTGGGAGTGTTTCTAGGGAAACGGTGGTGCCTTCTAGCCCCATCTGCGGCTGTGGGCGTTGGATCACAGCATTCTGGGCAGGATGCTGAGCCCTGCTGTGGGTGTCCTCTGATAGCAAAATGTTAAGCACACTTGGAAACTCCCAGGAGCTCACCAGCGAAGAGCAGTGTGGATTCCCGGCTTCTGCAAAGGACTGGGATCCTGTCCGTTACTGTTGTCCCCCGTCTCTCTGCACCCCAAAGCTGCAAACTTGGTAGCCCTCTCCCCCCGATTGCAGCTGCCAGATGTTGAAATAGACAGCAAATCCAAAGAATAGTAGAGAAGTGAGTGAGTAGAAGTAATTGGAAAATGATGAAACTCAGTGTCTGCCTGTGACTCCTAGAAGAGTTCAAACCAAGTCAAGTGGGTGGGGCTGGGGGGTAACACAAGAAAGGCAGATGAGGGGTGGAAATGTCCAGGATGAAGCCTTAGGAGGAGAAGGAAGGGGTCAGCGTGTTTCCTCTTGACCCCCCTGTTCGCTTCTATGTCCAGACTCCCTCTTCTGCCTCTTTCAGGCTTGTGCAGAGTCAACACTTTTCCACCTCCCGTCCACTTCTCAAGTCACATCCCAATACGACCTCGAAGCTGCTTTTGGCAAAGTCATCATGGGCCTCCTAACGGCTGGATTTAATGGCTGTTTTAGAGTCTTTCACTTACAGGATCCCACCTTTTCCTTGAAACTCTTCACTCCCTTAGCTCCAGGATTCCACACCCCAGAACATCCTCATCTCTCCGACTGCTCGTAACTCCGTGTGGGCAAGGCTTACTTCCAGTGGTCGCTTAAGTGCTCCCCAGGGACCCGTCCTTGGCCACCTGCTCTCATGATATGCATCCCAGGGTAATCCCATCTGCTCTTGGGTTCTGCAGCACCTATACATTGAGGGCTTCCTAGTTACTCTCTCTAGCCTGACTTTTGCCTTTAGCTTCAGACTTTCAGCCACACATCTCCTGGGTGTTCCCACAGGCACTTCAGACTGAATCTGACTGAAACTGTGTACATCTTTTCCCCCCCGCCCCGAGTCTGCTTCTGTTCTTATTCTCTGTCTAAAGTCATGATACCACCATCTGACCAGACATGTGAGCTTAAACCTGAGTGTCTTCCTTTAATCGTCTTCCATTCCCAGTCCATCAACGAGCCCACCTTTCCATTCCTCTCACTTCTGAGTTCAGGCCTCGTCTCTTCCTTTGCAACAGCCTCTGGTTGGTTTCCTGGCTCAAGTCTTACCCCTCAAGTTTATACTCCCCACTGCCCAAAGTCATCTTTTTAAAAAACTCACCGCGACCATGTCATTGTCCTACTTGAAATCTTTAAACGACTCTCCATGTGCACAAGATCAGGCATAAAGTCCGGTGTTAGACATGGATCTAAGCTTTCTCCTCCACCCACGTCTCCAGCCCCACTGCCCACCATCCTTGTTTTGGAGGCTCTGTAAACAGCGTGGACTTAGGGGAACTGCCCTGAGCTCCCTGTTCACACCAGGCTGTTTCTCGTCTCTGTGTGTTGGCCCATTTTGTCCTCTCTGCTTGGAATTCCTCCCAAAACCTCTTCCCCAGCCTCTACCCTTACCATTTCTTCTCCATCGTTTTAGACTCAGCTCCAGTGACCTCTTTTCTAGAAGCCAGCCCCAGCTGGGAAGAAAGCCCCTTTTTGCCCGCGTGTCTCTGTCATTGCATCACCCTGTAAGAGAATGTTCCGTTGTCTGAAAGTCTCTCTCTCATTAGACCAGTGTGTCTCAAATCTGGCTGAACTTTGAAATCACTTGGCCTCCACCCCAGAGATTATGATTTAATTGGTTTGGAAGGGGACTTTTTTTTTTTTTTAAGAAAGCTCTTTGGGGATTTTAGTGTCCCTCCAGGGCTGAGAAGCACTTCACTAGACCATGGGCTCTCTGAGGACAGATTTTATTATTCATATCTGTGTCACCAGGCCTAGCACAAGGTGGGGCACGTGGTCAGGGCTCAGTAAAACCTCACTAATTCTTGTTAACAAATGAATCTGCTGGCCATACGTGTGATCCCTTTTTCCCTTGATCAGTGGCTCCTAAAAGCAGATCTACAGACCAATTGCATCAGAATCACTTGGAGACCTTTTAAAAAATACTGATTCTGGGTCTCATCCTCAGAGATTTTGATGAGGAGGTGTATAGTGGTAGCAGAATCTGTAAAAAGCTCCCCAGGTGCTGGTTTGGGGAAACCAGGTTTGGGTGACACTAGTTTAGCTAATCCTGCTTATCTTTCCAAACTCACCCTTAGCATCACCTACTCCAGGAAGCCTTCCTTGACTGCTCTCCTCCCTTTCCCTTTCATCCTCGCTGCCCCACACCAGGGGATGGACTAAGGGCCCCTCTTCCATTGTCCCTCAGCACTCTCTGCTTCCCGCCGTGCTTCACACTGTGTGCAGAGAGTCTGTTTACTTGTCTGGACCTTCCAGACTCTGCTTTCAGGCAGACTGTGACTTCTTCCTGTTTGTATGCATGATGTTTGGGACAGCTCCTGACCCAGTCTAGGCACTCAATAAAGATGAGTTGAAAAAGAAAGAAGAGGGAGGAAATGTGGGTGCTGCATTCCTCCATGTTTTCCCCAGTAATTTTCCCAGCTGCCCTTGATGTGGCGGCATCTCGATACATTCTCTTCAGTCACAGGCACGTGTGTTCCCAATTTACTTAACTTTTCGTCTACAGCATCCCAACTGCAGATGTAGAGCTGGAACCCTTCACCCCTGCCTAGTGGCTCCTTGGAGAATTAAATAAGTTAATATGTGGAAAGACTTTGATCAGTGCTTGGCAAATGGAAAGCACTAGAGAAGTGTTAACTCTTGTTGTCGACGTGATCACCTGCACCCTCTGCATTCCTGCCCCGGCTTTAAAATGCCCTTGCTGGGCAGTCATCCTCCCTCGCTTCCTTCTATGCAGAGTCCTTCCAGGGCCTTGCACTGGACAGAACCAGCTCTCTCACTCACTCCGTAATCACATTCAGTCCCAAGCTTTCGGAAATCCAGAGGAGCCTTCCACTCATGCAGCCTCTACTTTAATTGAAAATCAGTTTGCTTATCAACAAACAAAGTCAGTCTGCAGCAAAGCATCAATATTTCCTTACACAGGGTTCAGGAACTCTAGACGCGCCCCTGCTTCCTCTTGCCCAAAGACAGGCTGAGTGCCAAGGATGACTCACCACGGTTCTTAGGCAACAGCCCTTCTTTGGGTTTGGCTACAAGGAATTTTGTGTCCGGCTGCACACACAGGCAGGAATACTGGACAGCTTTTTGTGTGGCTAAGTACCTTAGTGTCCTAGGGCTGCCAGAACAAATTACCACAACCTGGTGGCTTACAACAACAGAAATGCGTTCTGTCACAGTTCTGGAGGCCAGAAGCCCCAAATCAAGGTGCAGTCGGGGCCGTGCTCCCTCCACAGGCTCTGGGGGAGGATCCTTCCTTGCCTTTTCCAGCTTGTGGTGGCTCTAGGGGTTCCTTGGCCTGTAGGTGTATCTTTCCATTCTCTGCCTCTGTCTCTGTGTGTTCAAGCCTCCCTCTCCTTTCTCTTATGAAGATGTAGGCTCATCCTAAATCCAGAATGATTTCATCTCAAGATCTCTAGTTAATTACATCCGCAAGATCCTATTTCCAAATAAGGTCACGTTTGGAGGTTCTGGGCCGACGTGATACTGGGGAGGGACACTATTCAACCCTGTACACTAAGTATTTGGCAAAGGGGGGAGATACATTTATTGTTTTCTAATAATAAAGGTCAAGGTGACCTTCTCTGAGAATGTTTGCTTATTTCTCAATTTCCTCCCCCTGCTCTGAAAAAGAGTTTGATGCAGTTTACAGTAAACACACAGTACAGATGTGCTGAACCGTTAAAATGGAAAGGCAAAAGTCCATGAATAAACAGGAAGAGGAAAGGGACGTGATATCCAGACACGTAAGCTGAACAAAACTCTGGTTCTTGAGTCTCCTAGAAGTTAAAGTAGAGACGGATTGTCTCTCTCCCACTTTTGATTAGATTGTAAGTAGGGAGGGAAACCTTCCTTTGATCCTGAATGTGGAAAGGAAGTTTTCCCATGGGAACCTAAATTTTTAGGAAAATACAGAGGCCTTGCTGAAGTAGGTTCTTCTAGTTGCTTTCCCTAAAAGCTGAGACAGTGTTAATTTGTCATCACATAAAGGCAAGTATAGCATGAAGTGAGAAGACCTGGGTCCAGGCAAGTAGCTTTGTGATGTGAGAATAAAGTGCAGAGAAGTTTAAAGAGTTAATACTTCACAGATGTCTTGGGGTAGGGGAGGGGTGAGCAGGATACATTTATTGTCAGTTGCTAAGTTCACTATTTCATAAATATTTTTTCACCTCGGTCTCATCAATATAGTTCAGGTGAAGCGCTAGACTGTGGGTACAGAGATCAGCAGAACATGTTTCCTGAGCGTCAGGGAGCCGGGGTCCAGCAGAGAAAGGCCAAGTAGCAGTTGCTGGGAGGGCTCCCGGCAGGAGCCAGGGAGCAGACCCATCAGAGAAAAGGTCATCAAGAAATATTCAAAAGGTATATCCTCTCTGAAATTGCACCCTAGGAGTCTGGAACTTAAACCTTCAGGCTGTGGCAGGTTCAAATTTTTACATGACCTGAACTCTGGTGGGCAAAAATAAATGTATTTCTTCTATATCTACATTTTTTTTGGCTCAAGCCCCTGTTGACTGATATCAAAAATGTGTTCTGATCATGTCCAGATACATGCAGCAGCCATCTTTGTGATTTTTCCCAGACATTTCAGAGTTAAACTGTCAATTTCATTATTTTCCAAACCCCCGTAACTTGATCCCGGAGTTGATGGCAGAACCAGATGGGGTAACACTGCCAGCACGTGGACTGCAGTGTCGGTGGGAGAGAGCTGTATGTGCTTCCCCATCCTCCTCTGTCTCTGCTGTGGGCTTATGTCTCATGAGATACCACGTGCCCCTCTGATCCCTGGCTCCATGGTGTCGTCCTCTGAGATGTCACCCGTCGCCATCTGATCCCCCACTGGAGGGACCCCTTTGCATCCTCTGCTGTGGCATCAGCTCTTTCTCAGCTGCTTCTGTGCCCCGTTCAACAGCTGGGGTGCAAGCCCAGGGCTTCCCCTCTGCTCTGGGACCACAAGAAACATAGGGGCTTCTCTCTCGCTCTCACTCAAGGACACATCCATGTCTCCATGTCTACTCCTTGTCTGCTGCATGTCGATGGCTCAAGGGCCACCTCTCTGGTACACCTGGGAAGTGAAAGACACAGTGCTGTCTATGCTAAGCCCCCAGGCCTAAAGAGATAGGCTGCTTCTCCCATAGGGACTTGGTCTTAAGAGGCAGAAGGGCAGGCTCCTAAAAATGCGCTGGGTAAATTTTAATGCACAAACTCCAGACCCAGGTTGATTGGGTTCAACTCTCAGGTCCACCACTTATTAGCTGTGGGACTCTGGGCAAGTCACCCAGGAGGTCACTGAACCTCCCTTTGTCTCAACACTTCATCTGTAAAATGAGGATTATATGGTACTCCCTCATAGGTTTAAATGGGACCATGTACATAAATTTAATATAAGTAGAATATAAATATATGTGCCTGTCTCGTGCAGAGCACAGCCTGACACATTGTGTTATGTAAGACTTAGCTGCCATGATCCTTAGGAATAGTAATGTAATTAGCATTATTCCATCTTCAACTCTTTCCCTTCCCTCTTCCTCTCCCCTAGCAGTTCAGAATCTCTCATCTTATCTCTTGAGGGAGAGAAAAACCTTAATCAGACTGTATTCTTCCCATTTCTTTCACTTATACAAAGACTACAGCTTTTTTTTCTTTTAGTAATTTTTAAGGATTTGCATCTTTATTTTCAATGGCCTTTGATGACAGTCCCCATCAGTGCTGATCTGATGTTTCACAGACCAAACGGAGACGGTTATGGGGCCAAGGCACACGTTGGGAAGTGCATGAGTTATATTCCCAGGTTGTCCCTTCACCAGACAGTCTCCAGAACCATGGTTGGGGAGGTTCAGGGAAAAGCTGTGGCCTGGTGGTGGCTGAATCTCTGTGTTTGCATCCTGTGCAGGACTCAGGAATCGACATCGGGGACATCACTGCAAGGAAGGCTCTGAGAAAACAGCTGCAGTGCAAGACCTTCCGGTGGTACCTGGTCAGCGTGTACCCAGAGATGAGGATGTACTCAGACATCATTGCCTATGGGGTGGTAAGGAGCTCGCCCCTCGGGGTTTCGCCCAGACGCAGACAGAGAGCAGAACCAGAGAGAGGTGTGGAGAGTCAGGGAGGGGAAGAGCCTCTTGTCCCCCAATATGGGACGTGTGGTAGACCTGTGGACAAGAGGCTGATTTCTGGAGCTGAGTGTGAGGCAGCCTATGCTTTCATAGCCCAAACCTCTCCATTCCCTTGAGAGAGGTGCTTAGTCTCTCCTTTACAGTCCTAAGCGATTCAGCTCTGGCCCCAAACCTGCATACCCCACTTAATAAAACAAAAACCTGAAGTCAGGTTAAGATTGCAAGACAACGTAACAAACTCCACTGTTCCTCAAGCATGGGTGCCTGAAGTTCTACCAACCAGCCTTCATGCCTCCCCCACCCACGGGGCTATGTCTTTCACTCACACAGAGCCTCCTGGTAAGGCATTCTGGGAAATATAACCTTCCTGAGTTGCTGTATTTTGAGGGATGTTTTAGTACCACTTATCGATTGGCAGCGAGCAGTTCTCCCAGCAGAGGCAGCAAGATGGAGGGACAGAGCAGAGGGTTTGGACCTGGTTCCTATCTTGACCCAGCCACTTCCTGGGCAAGTGTCTTAATGTCTTTTGGCCTTAGTTTCTTTATACGTTAAGTGTGGTAAAATAATACTGTCCTCGTGGGTAGAAGAAAGTCTCAGATACATAAATGTATTTTGTGTCTAAGGTTAAAATACTTTGAACATTATAAACTCTCCCATTCTTCCAATATCCCCAGGACCATACAACTCTCAAGGTATTTTCAATACCTGATTGATTTTTGGATATCTCACCTGGTTTTTGCTGACTGAACACATAAAGATTTTCTATGACAGTTAAGCCCTCAAAACTATCCCCTGGGGCCACCTGCCTTACCCCCACCCCCTGCTGTGTTACAGATGGGGAAACAGAGAGGCAAAGTGATTTGCCCATATTCACGCAGTTAATCAACAGTGAAACTGAATCTGAAACATCAGCCTCTGATATCACTGTCATTCCTCCCTTTGCAGTGTCCCCTCAGACCTTTTAGATATCCCAGGATGAAAATTTGAAGGAAGAACTGAGGCCTCTTCCTCTGATGACCTGTGCTCAGAACTGAGTTCAAGGCCTGCCTCGGCAGGAACATTATGGGTACAACGTCAGCCTGGGAGGAGAAGAATCCTTGCTGAAGCGTTGGCCTCAGTGTTCCCTGGGGGCCTCCCAACTCTCACATCCTAGGATTCTAAAGGAGACAGAGCCAAGGTCCCAGGAACTCCCCCCTTCCCACCCTCCTGCAGGGCCTCTGTTGTCCCCGGAGGCCAACCTGTAGGAGGGGGTCATATCTTCCCACAAGAGTCCCCATGGCATGGCTGACATGTCCTGAGAGAACCGCCCAGTAGCCTCTTGCCTCTCCACTTCCCAGGCTGGTATAATTCAGATGTCAGAAAACTCCTCAGCTGGCGCCGCCCAGCTGTTACCTGAGGCTCCAGATCCTGTCATCACCGTGGAAACACACTGGACTGTGAGGTGCCCATCAGTCCCATCTACCTCCCCAGAACCATCCTGAGGATGCGGCAGTTACTGGTACCCCTACACTCAGCCCATAGCAAGTTGTGTGTGCTGCTTGGCCACTGTTGAACCCAGCCCAGACAGAATAGTTATGCTACTGTGGCTCCAGAGAAACTATTGGCCCAGACCTCTGGGAGCCAGGGCAAGCTTCTGGATTCATGGTCTCACCAAGCTATCAGCTGTAGCTAAAGAATGTTAGCCAAACTCAGCCAGAGAAGCGGGGAAAGCAATACGGTGGAGGTGTATGCACACAGCCATTGAAATTCTGGGTCTTGGCCCAGGGCGTTCTTGTCTTCCAAGCAAAAGGGTCTCATCTTATGAGCACATACAGCAGGTTTACCATGTAGTCTCCTCACCACCGCACCCAGAAACCTTTGGTTGGTCAAATAGTGAGTGGCACATACGGGCTTGTGATCCAGATCCGTCTGAGTCCACAGCTGGGGCTCTGTTCACTCTGTTGTGCTGAAAAACCTCCACTTGCCACCCCAGAGGGCTGAGCTGTGGCAGCCGTTCCTGGGCCTGGTGGGGGTCTCTGACCCCCTGCATGTTCATCTGCCAGCTTCTGTTCAGGGCCCAGCCAGCCCCCCTCCCTCCTGCCTCCTCAACAGGCTGGGTTCTTACGTGAGCAGAGATATGCTTGCTCGTCCAGGAGCATAATGAACTCTTAATGGGGGCAGTAAGGTGACAATGGGCAGGGCAGGATGAAGCACAAGAGCAAGAGGATTTCTGGGGCTGAATGTTTCTTCCTGGTGATTACTTTTATTCTGAAATGGAAAGACCAGATGTCTTCTCAGGGGCACGTTGTTTTTTTTTTTTTTTTTCTTTTTCCCTTCCAACTCATGCCTAAACTGCATTGCTCAGGTCAAATAACCCCCTGGGATTCTCAGGCCATTGTCAAGTCTATATAACCCTGCCCATTAATCCAGTAATAGGTCCCACTGATGCCTCCTGCAGGCTGAAGGGCCTGTGGGCCCCGTTGTGTGGGCATGGGCATCCGCCTGGATCACCGAGCTCCGGGCCTGGGGGATGGCATGGCTCTGCATAATCCCAGCTCTGGTGCTGACCGTAGAGATAGAGCAGCATCTGGAAACAGACATGCCTGCTTCTGAACATTAGCTTTGCTACTTAATCACTACGTGACCTTGACAGTTTGCAAAACCTGAAAGGTTATTGTCACATCACTTCATGGGGCGTCTTTCACAGTCTCAGGGATCGTCTCCATTTGCATGATGGAAAGAGCTTGGACTTTGGAGACCGACAGACTCCAGCTCTGCCATTTGTCCAGCTATGATGCCATTCATTCACTGTTCATTTTCTTCATTCATTCACACATACTTACTGTGTAATATGTGCCAGGGCTGACCCACGTCGCAGGCAGTTAGAAAGCCTGAGAGCTAGTCTGGTGACTGATAGAGGAGACGGGCAAGTGGAGAAGTGACAAGAATACAGCGTGTTAAGTGCTGCAATCAGAGAAATGGAGGTGTTGGCCTCACACCCAGATGTGGGTCAGGAAAGGCTTCCAGAGTGACAGAGAAGCTGAGGACCACAGGAAGAGGAGGATTCAGTCAGGGAAAAGAGAAGGCCAGGGCAGAGGGTCCATGCAGTGGGAACAGCATGACAGACCGAGAGGCGTGCAGAGCTTCCTACGGTAACACACTTCTTGCACCCTTAAAAGAGATAGTATTACCGATCTGGCTATGTTATTTTGAGAATTAGGTGGGATAACGCATGGAAAGCACTTCACCTGGGACCTGGCACATAGATGCAGTCATAAAAGCTAGTTTCCCTGAACGGCCTTCAGAAAGGTTATAGCGGTAATAATAGTAGCTAACAATTATTGCACGTTTGCTATTTGTCAGGCCCTGTGCTGAGTACTTGTAGATATTGTTTCAGTTAATCCACAAACCTATGAGGTTGGCACTAGTATCATCCCTATTTGAGAGTGAAGGAAACAGACGAGGAATTATGTTGCTTTGTCCAAGGCCACACAGCTGGAGCCAGGATTCTATCTCAGCCCTCTCTCCCAGCTTCCTCAACAGACCACCTACTTAATGGGGGGTGGATGACACAGAGCCAAGGAGGACTTTATCAAAAGGCACCACCCACCCCTCATTCAGAGGCCAGCTTTGGGGATCCAGGGGAGATCCAAGTCTGACTTCAGGGCTTTCTGGAACTTTCTCTTTGCAGTAGAAGTTAGCAGGTCTCACTGATGGATTACAGTGTTCGGCTTCAAATGTGACACCCACCCCTCCATGGGCTGTGGGAGAAGTCCAGAGAGTATTTGCATATGCTCCTCCCACACAGGCCAGCCACGTAATTGGTTTATGATAGAGGATTTGCTGCATCGATGCTTCTGGGGCCCTGCCTAGGGAGCTGACACATGCTCATATTTCTGCAGAACCCCTAAACTTCAAGTTTGAGATTGAGCTGCTCTCACCCAGTAAAGGAAAGGGAGCTCGAGTGAAAATGATTTGCCTCTGTTCCTTGTCCCCTGTCAAGAACAGGGGTCGCATAGAGCACACGTGGGCCTCTGGTTATCTGTTCCATTTCACACCCCTTAACTGGGTTCACTGCACTCCTGCCACGTCCATCAGTACTACGAAAACTTAGCTGCTGTCTGCCTCTGGCCTTCCCCAGATAGATGACCCACCTGTGGCCCATTGCCCTGGTCTCCCCTGGATTCTGATCTCCAGCCTCCTGTTGTGAACAGAGTGCTTTGATTGCTAAGAAGAGCTTGAAGCTAGCTCAAGTTTAGGTGGGTAAAGATACCACAAACTCTCATGGGCTTAGGAACTAAAGTACAGCTGGACATGAGCACTTGAGCTGGGAAGCCACTCAGACTGCGGCGGGGGCAGGATGATCTCTCTTGTCTCTAAATCTATCTGCCTCCTGCCTCATCTCCTCCTTGATCACACTGGATTCCTCTGCTTGCACATGGCCCAGCAGATCCACCACACCCAGTCTAAATGGCCTCACCATCCTAGTGGCCAGCACCCACTGACCACGGTGTCTGGTCTCTCATCTGGACTCCTAGGACAGAATAAGAGGATCATGAGATAGTCACATTCCAGAAAGAGAAGGACCAGGAGAGGGGAGGAAAGAAAGACAACTGTTAATTCATTCTAAGCTATTTGTTGGTGCCTGCCACGGTCTACTCAGCTATGGCATGCGAGCAGGACCATGTGGACTGTAAGCTGCCCTTTCCAAAGGCTGAGAGTGAGCTTAAGCCGGAAGGGGACATTGAATACCTGCTTTCCTACCTAGATGTGGTAAGACATTGGTTCATGGTACCCAGACATTTGTTCTGTTGATTGCCATGTGCTTGTAGGTGAGGATAAGAGATACCTCTCTCTTTCCCTGCTCCCACTCTGGCCCCCCCTCTCTTATTCTCCCACCAGACCTCGCACTCTGGAGAGCCCTCATCAGCTGGGCCTCCGCTGGGGCCTGGCCAACCACTGCTGGATTTGCGGGAAGCAGAGAAGGCCTGGTCCTAGAGGATATCCCAGGCCCCCAAACAGCTGACATGTTGCCCACTTCCCCCAACCCTCAAGAACAAAGACTTCTATCCACGGACTTCTGAAGGCCATTATGCCGCCCTTGTGCAAAAGGAGGGGGTGAAAAATCTAGTAGCGTCGCGTGTGTGTGCACGCGTATCTTTTCTTTTTACCTAGACTATCCCAGCTCCGCAAACCCAGCTTGCTGTGTAACAGCATCCTAACGCTTCCCCTCCAGAGGAGGCTGGTCTTTCCTCAGCACCTTGATGCAAGGCAAAAGCTGGTGCTTGTTGGTTTCCATAGTATTCAGAGGGCCTCGGATTGCTTATGGAAGCAGAGCCTGTCTCAGTGGAATGCTTGTTTCTCCTGATTTAATGCACCTGTTTCTCTGTTCCTTTCTCTTCGGTGTGGCCGCCTCTCCTCTGGTGTTCAGCTGCAGAACTCTCTGAAGACTGATTTGTGTCTTGATCAGGGTCCAGACACAGAGAATATTCCTATCGTGTACATCTGCCACGGGATGACGCCCCAGGTGAGTGCTCTGAGAGATCCCCGTGCACGCGTGTGTCTGGTGTGGGGAAGGAAAAGCTAAACCCTGTCATGGCTACTCTGGGCCCAGAGGCCTTGGGAGCTTTTCATTAGGAAGTATCCTCATGAGCAAAAAAGCGAGTCATACCTGCCATGCCTGGAAGGAGTCTGAAGGAGCAGATGCTGGGTTGCCAGGACCCCCTGGGGTGGGGCACAAGGAAGGCGATACATCTCTAAAGAGGAACACCTGCCTCCGTTGGGGAGACTGTGCGTAAATTACAGCCCTGGCTCTTGCAACCATGCCTTTCCCTAGCAGGAGGGAACCCAAAGTTCCCCAGGCTCCCTGATGTCTCAGAGTCCCTTCGGAGTGCCACTTCACAGCCTCAGGCTCTGCCCTTTAGTAGATCATAGCTGGGACCAAAATTTATAGCCATGAGATCCTTTCTAGCTCCTCTGACTTTCTGGTGGAGAATAAAGGGAAGCTACCAGGAAAGTAAGTTATCCCCCCAAAATTCTCCATTCATAGCCTAGGCTTCAGATATCTGAAGAGGTTGTTGAGACACCGGCAAGAGAAATGGTTTATTCAACAGAGTACAGTGGGCAATTCTTGACCAAGAGTGCCGTAGACTGACCTGTTATGACTTGACATTTTCAGAGTTTACTTACCTTACCTCCAGAAGCGTACAATGATTTTTAAAAGATATCTTAGTATAGAAGATGCGTATATTCGTGCAATTGCAATTTAGTGCTTAAAAGAGTTGTTACCTGCCTAAACACACAGCTAAAGGAGATTGCGATGTGTGTGTACCCGGTGTACGATGCCGAGACTTCCCAGCAGCTGTCCACCGTGATCTCCACCACCTTGTCCTTTCTGTGGGCCAAGCTGCTGTGACATCACTGAGTGGTCAGTCACAGGTCAGCAGATCGCACTGCCTTCACACCACACAGTATAGCAACTCATTCTCCATTATTACAATGGTGTGACATTTTTAATGAGTGACTATTTTTATGTAAACTTTTTATTGACATAGAACATATATACAGAAAATAGACAAATGATAAGTGTACAGGATTAATGAATTTTCAGGGCAAACACACTCGTGTAACCAGCACCCAGATCAAGAAAAACCATTATTGCTTGATTTTGAATTTTATGTAAATGGCATCATAGGGTATATGCTTTCTCATGTTGGCATCCTTCTTCCATCATATCTGTAAAGTACTTCCTTACTGTTACGTGTAGTTGTAATCCGCTCATTTTTGTTACTATGTAGTATTGCATCTTGTGGATATACCATTTTCACTATATAGTCTACTGTTGATGGACAGTTGGACTATTGCCAGGTTGGGAGAATTATGAATACTGCTGCTGTGAACATCTTGTCCATGTCTTTTGGTGCACATATGTACTAATTTCTTTTGGATTTATACCTAGGAGTCGAATCACTGAGCCATAGGGTTGACATATGTTCCTTTTCTTTTTATTAGTTATCTATTTTATACATATTAGTGTATATATGTCAATCCCAATCTCCCAGTTCATCCCACCCCACCCCCCAGCTTTCCACCCTTGGTGTCCATATGTTTGTTCTCTACATCTGTGTCTCTATTTCTGCCTTGCAAACCAGTATATGTTCATTTTCTGTAGACAGTACCTACATTAGTCTGCTAGGGCTGCCATAATAGAATGCCATAGGCTGGGTAGCTTAAACCATAGAAATTTATTTTCTCAGTTATGAGGCTTAAAGTTCAAGATCAAAGTGCCAGCTGAGGGGCTTCCCTGGTGGCGCAGTGGTTGAGAGTCCGCCTGCCGATGCAGGGGACACGGGTTCGTGCCCCGGTCCGGGAAGATTCCACATGCCGCGGAGCGGCTGGGCCCGTGAGCCATGGCCGCTGAGCCTGCGCGTCCGGAGCCTGTGCTCCGCAACGGGAGAGGCCACACAGTGAGAGGCCCGCGTACCGCAAAAAAAAAAAAAAAAAAAAAAAAAAAAAGTGCCAGCTGTCTGCTGAGAGCTCTCTTTCTAGCCTGCAGATTGTCGCCTTCACGCTGTGTCCTCACGTGACGGGGAGAATAAGCAAGCTCTCTGGTGTCTTTTTTTTTTGTGTGGTATGCAGGCCTCTCACTGTTGTGGCCTCTCCCGTTGCGGAGCACAGGCTCCGGACGCGCAGGCTCAGTGGCCATGGCTCAAGGGCGTAGCCGCTCCGCGGCATGTGGGATCTTCCCGGACCGGGGCACGAACCCGTGTCCCCTGCATTGGCAGGCAGACTCTCAACCACTGCGCCAACAGGGAAGCCCTGGTGTCTCTTCTTAAAGGAACACTAACCCAATTGGATCAGAGCTGTACCCTTATGACCTCATTTAACCTTAACTTGAAGATTTGGGAAATTCTTAGCCTGTTCACTTTGCAAAAAAATGAGAAAGCTTCTTCTGGAGAGAATATCAAGAGTGTGACTGAACAACCATTTGATTAAGAGATCATGGGTGGGATTCATGACTTAATTAGTCATCTCACAGCAGAAGGCATCAGTAGAGATGGGCTTATACCAGCAGAGACACTGCCGGTTTGAACTAGAGAAAAAGTGGGGCAGAGTGAAGGAACGCTATTGGACTTCTTGGATTCTATAAGATGGGACCACATAGCTGTTCAGTTGTGAACATACACTATTCCTCAAGAAAAGGGAAGAATAGTACTGAAGGTGATGTAGAGATCATCAGGGCTGCCACTCCCACCACAGGCCCAGGGGTAAGGCCATTCCCTCAAAGGATAGGCCTGCTGCTCTGGTTTCAGTGGGCAAGGATGACCCAGTACCAGAGGGGTAGGGCCAAAGCAGCGAGCACCTTGGGTGGGACCACTCCAGAGAGCTGAAGGGGCAGGCGGCCCTGCAGAGACATGAGGGTGATGCTGCCACCCCAGTGGGCCTGGAGGGCAGAGTATCGAGACAAAAGATGATTATTCTTGAGCCTTAAGATCGAGTGGAATTTGCCTTGCTGTGGTTTGGGCTTGTTGGGGCCCATCGACCCTTTCTTCCTTTCAACTTCTCCCTTTTGGAACACGATCATCTATCCTATGCCTGTCCCACCATCACATTTTGAAAGCACATAACTTGTCTGATTTCACAGTGTCTTAGCTGGAGAGAAATTTTGCCTCAGGATGAATCACACCTTGTGTCTCACACATATCTGATTTAGATGATATTTAGATGATATTTGGACTTTAGACGAGTTGATGCTGGAATGAGTTAAGACTTTCGGGGCTGGCGGGATGAAATGAATGTATGTTGACTGAGAGAAGGAAAGGAATTCGGGGGGCCAAGAGCAGAATGCTATTGACTGAAATTGTGTCACCCCAAAATCCACGTGTTGCAGTGCTAATCCTGACTATATTCGGTGTAAGGAAGTAATTAGGTTAAATAAGGCCATAAAGTGGAGCCCTGATGTGAGAGGATTGGTGTCCTTCTAAGAAGAGCCACCAGAGAGCTCCTCATTCCCTGTCTCTCTCTCTCTGCCACGTGAGGACACACCAAGGAGGGAGTCATTTGCAAGCCAGGAAGAGAACTCCCTCACAAGAAACGGAATGCCAGCACCTTGGTCTTGCACTTCCAGACTCCAAAACTGTGTGAAAATAAGCTTCCGTTGTTTAAGCCGCCCAGCCTGCGGCATTTGGTTATGGTGGCCAGAGTCATCTAAAATACTGTCAGTTTTCCAAAGTCGTTGTGTTACTTTTTACCCCCACCAGCCATATATTAGAGTCCTAGTTATTCCCCGGTCTTGCCAGCATTTGGTACTGTCTGTCTTTTTAAACTTCTAGACATCACGGTGGGTGTATAGAGCTATCACATGGTAGTTTTAATTTGCATTTCTCTGATTATAAATGCATCCAGGCACCTGAGTCTTCAGTTGTTCTTGAGTGTGAGTCAAGACGGCCAGGTCAGAGGGAGTTGGGTCTTTGTGTAAATTCCCTCTCTGCTTTGTAATGCCTACGACCAAGGACACAACAGGTAAACTTTCTTTTAACAAATCTGTGTGGAAACGTGCAGGGTTGGTGCTTATCTAGGTCCCTGACCGAGCGTCAGGTGTTTCCTCCGTGGGGTGATGGCTGTCTGTTCAAGCAGAGGCTGCCGGTCTGCCAGGTGCAGATGATTCAATACGGGGCAGCCTGTGTTGTCAGGAGTGTGGATTCTGGAGCCAGCTCGCCTGAGTCCAGATGTCAGCTTTGGAACTTTCTAGTTGGGAACCTTCGGGCAGGTTTTTCCATCTGGGCCTATTTTTTTAATCTGTAACTTGTGGATTAATAACGGTATATACCATAACGGTTGTTGAAAGGATGGAATACATTTAAATAGTGCTCAATAAATGTTAGCTATTAGTATTGCTATCATGATAATATTATTATTATCACTGCCCATTGAGCCTTGCTCAGTATAAATACCCTCCAGTTTCTAACTCCAGCCCACATTGGACTGACTTTCCTTGGCCTCACGTGCCATGTGCCGTAGGTGCCTGCTCTGGTCAGAGCCGGCCCATAGACTACGAGAGCATTTTGCTACAGCAGCAGAAAATGCAGGGGTGTAGGGGCGAGGGCAGTGAATGGGGCGTGAGGAAGCCTGAGTCCTGGGCCTGGTCTTGCCACACATTTGCAATGTCACCTTAACCCTCCCTGGACCTTTATTTTGTTTTATTCTTTTATTGAGGTGTACTTTCACACTAAAGTACACACATCTTAGGTGTGCAGTTCAATGAGTTTCCACATGTGTAGACGCTGTACAGGCACCACCCAGATCAAACTCATCGCCCCAGTGGGCCTCCTCATTGCGCCTCTTGGTCAATACCTCTACACAGAGGTAATGACAATTCTGATCTCTAGCACCACTGATTAGGTTTGTCTGGGTCTGTATTCTTATCTGCAAGCCAGGAAGTTGGACTGGCCATCTCCAGGCCCAGCTCGGCCAGCTCTGACAATCTGCTTACCTCGAATTCTTTTGTTCTGAAATTCAGTTGGCCTGGGAAGCTGTGAGTTTGTGCTGTGCTTGCCAGGAATTCTGGGAGCTGCCTTCCCTTGAGGCTTTGTAAATCAGCTTCTCGATGTGGAGCTGCAGCAAGCAGACTTGGGTCCCCCTCCCCGTTCCTCACAGAACCCTCGTATAAGTGGGCTGTATGTGGAACAACCCCAACTGGGCCCAGTCGCCCTCTCCTAGCAGGCCTGCAGCTGAGGTGCACAGCCCAGAGGTAAGGAGGCTTGAGACGAGCCTCAGATCACACACACTTCCCAGAACAGAGAGGTGTAGGTACTCTGCCGTGGCAGGAGTTTGTTGAGTATGGCCTTCCCAGTGAGTTGGGAGAGCTGGGGAGAACTGGGTCATCCTGGAGATGGGCTGTGTATCCTTGGCGGGAGTTCATGCATCCACTAGGGGTGGACATGGGTACAGGGGTAAGCGATGGGTGAGGAGGCAGGGCCTCTGGCTCTCAAGGCTTCCCAAAGGCATCCACTAGCCCTTAAGAATTTCATTGGCTCATGGAAGAGACGAGAAAAGGAGGAGCTCAGGGATATCACCTTAGTACAAGGTCAGGGTACATCTCAGAAGGGGACTGTGGACAGATACAGGCCTCAGGGATACTCTGAATCTCCCAGAATTGATCCAAATTAAGTGCTCAATATTCATTTCCAGGAACATTTTCCCCTCCTACTAACAGCTCTCAGCAAATCTCTTGGTACCATGGCCACAGAGGTCAAGGAGAAGCCAGGGAAGTTCACAGATGGGACTGCCACGTCCAATTATGCAGGTTGTGCACTGTACAACTCCAGAGGAGGGATGTGGTACCTCACGTTGTCTGGGGAACAGAGACCTGCCCTAGGTGACAGTCTTTCTGGGCTCTGTTATGAAACCTCACATGTTCCTCCCCGAGCATCACACTTGATAGGAAGAGTAAAAATGTTGAAAGGCAAATGATGAGGTATAGAGTGGTCAAGAACCAGACTACCTGGGTTCAAATCCCAGCCCTACCACTTACTAACCCGGTTCCCTGGATAGGTGTCATAACTTCTTTGTGTCAATTTCATAACCTATAAAGTAGAGATTATAGTAGTGTCTACATTTTAGGATTGTTATAAGAATTAAATAAATTGATGCACGTAAAACACTTAGACAACAAACCTGGTACACAGTCATTGCTTACTAAATATTGGATAATTATTACCAGATTGGTAAAGAGATTCAAGACCACGTCCTTACGAATGAGAATTGTTTAGCCTGGAGAGGAGCAGATTTAAGAGAGACATGAAACTTCCAAAATTATAAGGACACAGATTTTTTGACTGAGTGTAAAGGAAACTTTTTCCAGTCATTGGCTCAGGCAGTCGTGGCCTCTCCGTCATCAGAGGTGGCGGGCTCCAGGGGCATTGTGCAGGGTTCCTATGTCATGTGGATGCTTAAGCTGAGAAATCCCTAAGGGCACCCCCACCCTGAAGTTCTATGGCTTTTTAATTCATTACCTTTTTAAATTTTTCTTTAACGAATGAGAGTCCATAATTTGCCAGATACTGCTCTTGGCCTTGCGAGACAGTGATGAGCCATATGGAAGTCGCTGCCCTCATGAAGTTGCCATTCTAGTGCTGGAAACAGACTTTTCTATATTATTTCATCCTCAGTCTTCAACCCAGCCAGGGCTTGAACTCTTTTCTTTCTTGGGAATTGTGTATATGGCCACAGTTGAGCTGCATGCCTTGGATTTCAGCCAGGCAAGAATGGTGAAGGAGGAAGAGGACAAGAAAGCAGGACTGCGACCTGGTCAAGTTCATCTTGCCGACTTTGAGGATGAACTTCCCTTCGTTGCTTCCTTCATCCAAATTTCTAAGGTTTTTTCATTTGGGGTTTTAAAACCAGAGAGAACCTGTATCAGCCAGGTAATAATCAATCCCCAAACCTCACTGACATTAACCAAACAAGTTAATTTTGTCAATTCAAAAAAGTAAAACATTTTACATTAAACATTAAACAAGTTAAAATGAACAAGGGATAAAAACGTATTTAACTCATTAATAAGGGAAACAGTAAGCAGGTACTGAAAGTATTTGAGGAACTCAGTATCTGTAAGCATTTTCTAAAAAAGAGTGTTAGAATAAGATTATAGATTAGATACAAAAGTCGTTAATGTCCTACAGGGAAATAAAATCATAGCCTTTAATGTGATCTTTTCTACCCAGACAGGAATCTAGAAGTTAACGTTTAACTTCATAGTGTCTGGGTACTAATCAAAAGGTAAATAACAAAGTCAAACACAGGTATATTCTCTTGGAAAATTACATACTCTTGGGTGGGCTTGTTAGACGACGCTCCAGTTATGATATTTAAAGGATAGGTAACCTCCCGTCCTTTTTTGCCTTATTTCCAGGTTTTAGGTAGTTCTCTTAGTCTTTTCACAAAGTTGGCTAAAGGTGGGGTGACTCTCCAGGCCCTTAGTGACTTGGGTACCCTTGTGGATTCACAATCGAAGCACATGGACTTTCCCCCCCAATTATTTCCTAGAGCAGCCGTAACAAAGGAGTGCAGACTGGGTGGCTTAGAGAACAGAAATTTATCATCTCACAGTTCTGAAGGCTAGAAGTCCAAGACCAAGATGCCAGCAGGGCCGTGCTCTCTCCAAAGGCGCTAGGAAAGGATCAATCCCAGGCCTCTCTCCTTAGCTTCTGGTAGTTCCTTGGTTTGGGGCAGCATAACTCCATCATCACATGGTGTTCTCCCTGTGTGCTTGTCTGTGTCCAAATTCCCCCTCTTTATGAAGATGCCAGTCATATTGGATTAGGGGCCACCACTCCAGAATGACCTCATCCTAACTTAAATAATTACATCTGCAGTGTAATTGTTTATTATACTTATTTCCAAATAAGGTCACATTCTGAGGTACTAGATGTTAGGACTTCAACATACGAATTTTTGAGGTACACAATTCAACCCCCAACACCCTCAAAGAGGAAAAGTGTGACTAGAAACCTGACTTCCGTGCCTCAGACGAAAAGTGCCTCACATCACTTCCTGTCACATTCGATTCACCAGAGCTATCACGTGGCCCTGCCTCACTAGAAGTTAGAGTTTTCTGGGTGCCCAGGAAGCCTTGTCTCTGCCACACAAAGTTAGGTATTTTCTAAATCACTTCCTCCTCTGACAAATAAGAAAACAAGAAAATGGCAGCTGGGGATGGGAACTACTTGCCTGGGGTCACAGCAATCTACTACAATCTACTGGCCAAGACAGGTCTAGGAAGGATGCCTGTATTTTGTGTTCCATTTTCTCCTCCAGTTTCATTCATTCATCCATCAAACACATGCTAGGTTGTCTTTCAGGAAGTCCTCATATTTTGAAAAGTTTCATTTCCCTTGAAGAACAAATTTGGTCTAGTGACAGAGTGGCATTGTAGAGTAACTTATAGTGGGGCCCAAAGACATCAGAGACCCAAAGGCAGCTTGGACGAGGAAGAGGGGTGGGGTTCACCTGTTTCAACCCTTTGAGAGATTCTGCTTAAACGTTGTTTAAAAAGTTCACTCTGATAGCATTGTGATATTCCCGGGTCTCGGAGAAGGCCTTGGGTAGGAGAAAGCCTAGTGTAACTAATCAAATTAGTGAGGTGAAGTTGCTGCTAAGCATGCTAATTGGTTAATGAGTAAATGTAACCATTTTATTTAAATTAGCAGCAAATTTCAAGCAATCCTCAAAATAACTGAGAATATTAGCCCTAATTAGTGTAACAGCCTGGAAAATTTCTTCTGCTGGGAGAAGTGCAACAATGGGGTCTCCCCACAGGCTCTGTTTATTCAGTCGATCACTCATTCACTCACTCATTCCTTCATTTGCTCATTCAACAAACATGCATTGAGTATTATGTTAGGCCAAGAACTGTGAGAGGCAGAGGCAGCTTTACCCAGGTCCCTGACCTGGAAGAGCCCCGATCTAGAGAGGGAGTTGGACACTTAAGAGATTACCGTTTATACGGTGCAACCTACGGCCCCAAGCCACTTTCTCATTAGGCCATCAGAGGAGAAACGGGACAAGAAAAGGTCTGAAGACCTCTCCCATTCTTTCTGCCTGAATCTTCTAGACTGTAAAAGACACAGGGGGGAAAAAGTGCTTTTTCCACAGGAAGGTAAATTTTTGGCTGTAGAAGAAGGAAGATGAAAGGAACTTAAATTCTTTCTAAAGTTTTTGAAATACTGAAGCTGCCACGTTTATGCTTCAGGAAGTGCTTTTTGACTCAAGGTATAAACATTAGAATTGAGTTGAAAGAAGTCTTCTATTTACCCCGGAGATGAATTCCCTGTTAGATCAGGTAATGTGTTTAAGAGAAGTGTGGAATTGTAGATGGAATCTGTTGCCTCTGCTTTTTGGAATTTCTAGAATTTCTTCATTTTTTTCTCACTTGGCTCTCCATGCATATCCACACACATGCAGAGAGAGAGAGAGAGAGAGAGAGAGAGAGAGAGAAATGAGTGGGAAAACTAGCTTATTTCTCTGTCTGCTAATCACTGTCTAGAAGCTGCCATTCCCACGTGGGGTCATGACAAAGCCATCACTCCTGGCCTGGCCGGCAATGCTCCCAAGGCCAACGCATGCGGCATCAGAGGCCCTTCCTGAACTGTGCTTGCACCCCCAGAGCTTTCGAGTAACATCTGAGAGACAGCTGAAAAGTTTTACTTTGTGGGACGAGAATTTAACTCGCCAGCCACTTCTCTGCGACCTTTGGCAGACTTCTTCACTTCTCTGCGATTTATACCTATAAATAAATGAGAATGCCAGGCACCAAGTGGTTGTGAGGTTTTGAAAAACTTCCCTGAGTTTGTTTCTCGGCTTCTCGTGTGTGATTTTATGGCCCAGGCATCAGCTGAGGACTGTTAGTGCAGGGCCCCCGACTGGATTACGGTCCTGGGGGAGCCTTACCCTGTCCTGAAACTCTGGCTGGCCACCTCCAGCTCTGCATTATTCGGGGACTAATCCAAATAGGATTATTTGGATCTCTTCATTTTCTTAGTACATCCTCTGCATTTAATATTTTATTTTATATTTCTTAGAGCTTCCGAATGCTAATTTGGTCATATTTTTTTGTAATTCTATAAATTGTTAACTCTTCCACTAAAGTAGGGATTGACTATGGTAAGATACAGAGCAAAATAGTCCCTTGTCTCTGACCCAAGAATCTTGTGTTTTCTACCAGCATCTGTTAGGTTAGCTTGTTAGTAGGGTGAAGTCTCAGATCCTTCACAATTCTTTATTTTAAATTGAAGTATAGTTGCTGTACAATATTATATGTTACAGGTGTACAATATAGCGCTTCACAATTTTTAAAGGTTATACTTCATTTATAGTTATTATAAAATATTCGTTATATTCCCCATGTTGTACAATATATCCCTGTAGCTTATTTTATGCCTAATAGTCTATACTTCTTAATCCCCTACCCCTATATTGCCCCTTCTCCCATCCCTCTCCCCACTAGTAACCACTAGCTTGTTCTTTATATCTGTGAGTCTGTTTCTTTATGTTATATTCACTAGTTTGTATTATTTTTTAGATTCCACATATAAGTGATATCACACAGTATTTGTCTTTGTCTGACTTAGCATAATACCCTGCAGGTCCATCCATGTTGCTGCAAATGGCAAAATTTCATTCTTTTTTATGGTTGAGTAATATTCCATTGTGTGTGTGTGTGTGTGTGTGTGTATAATGTATGTGTATAAAATATATATATTATATACATATGTATGTGTGTGTGTGTATATATATTGCATCTTCTTTATCCATTCACCTGTTGATGGGCACGTACGTTGCTTCCATATCTTGGCAATTGTAATTAGTGCTGTTATGAACATTGTGGTGTGTTCTATCTTTTCTAATTAGTGTTTTTACTTTTACTTTGTTTGATAAATACCCAAAAGTGGAATTGCTGGGTCGTATGGTGGGTCTCTATTTATTAGCCTCTGAGCTGTACCCTCACACGTTTCCAGGGGCCCCATTCCTGTGGGACACAGAGTAAGTGGGGCCTCTGGGGTGACGCAGTGTCTAGCCCTGGGACGCCCTGCTTCTTGCACATCCCCTGGACAGCCGTCCCTCAGCTCCTCCCCTCGGCCCTCTCACTTCTGCAGTGTAGGCTGCTTGTTTGAGGGGGTAGCTTTTGCTCCAGAGGGCCCAGGGCAGTGATTGATGCCCTCACAACCTTGGGGTCAGGGGAGGCTGGGATCTAGGCCCAGTTCTGCCCATAGCACATGTGTGATTGCGGCCAGTGACGCAGTCTTTCCAACGCCAGTTATAATCCATGAATTGGGGCTTCACTAAATAATTATGAGGGCTCTGTTGGCCCATATGTGACAACACCTAGCCCAGTGCCTAGAACATGATGTTCGGTGTGATTATGTCACGCTCGAGGGCAGCCTCCCACCACTCATCTGCCATTCTTGGAGAGATTTGCCTCTCAGGCCTCGGGCCCTGGGGATAGGTCACTGAGCCAGCATCCAAGGAGCTGAATTTGGAACCCGACTTGGCTTTGTGGCCTCTTACAAGTCACTTCACCTCCCTGAGCCTCAGCTTCCTGATCAGGAAAGCGGGGCTGGGTGCTGAGATTTAAATCAAGCAACCAACTCCCATGTGCCTGGCACCAAGCCTGGCATGGAATGGGGCTCAGTAACGTTGGCTTCTTATTCTAATTAGGGCAGTCATCTCTCAACAGTTTTGGGGAGCTTGCTAGGCTGCCTAGAGATAATGCTAACGACAGCTTACATTTATTGTTTACTGTTTCTAGGCATTTTTCTAAATGCTTTGTGTGTATAATCTCGGTGAAAACCCTCAAGAGCCCTGGGAAGTAGGTACTGCCATTACCCCATTTGTACAGGGGAGAAACTGGTCACATAATGACCAAGAGGTAGCACCTGGCTTGAAACCCTGGTTGCCTAACTGGGAACCCACGCTCCAAGCCGTGGCTCAGGACTGCCTCCCTGGTTTCAGTAGATGTGTGGCCTCCACTCTCAGGAAGTTCTCTGGACAGAGACAGGACAATAAGCCCCTGTTGTGTGGTGTGATGAAGGCTTGGCACCGAAGAGATGTTCAGGGCACACTTGCTGGATGAATAAAGGCTGCAGTGAGAATACAGGGAGGGAGTAGCCGTTCTAGCCAACCACCAGGCATGTTCTTCTTCTTGGGTTCTAAAGGAAAACCGAGTTTAATTTGCAGTTTCCTCCCTGAGAGGACTTACGGCAGGGTCCAGGGACTGGGCTGAAGGAGAATTGAAAATACTACCCAGTCAACTCTGTCCTTCCCACCCACCGTGGGCCAGGCCACGGAACACAGGCGAGTCAGCTCTCTGGACTCATGAGGGCTCTCTGCGCGTGCCCTTGCCTGTGGAGCTCCTGCTTTGCCCTGAGGAACTAGGACGACCATCTCCCCGTAGGATGCGGACCCCGAGGATGCTCCAGCTGTACTGTGCCATTTATATAAGGGACTCGAGCATCCGTGGATTTTGGTATCCGCGGGGGTCCTGGAATCAATTCCCCACAGATCCTGAGGGATAGCTGTCTGTATAAATGTAATTGTCAGCACAGTTGATGGATATATACGTGAATTGGTGTACTTGTTAGTGGTCTCTCTCCACCACTACATCGTAAGCTCCTTGAGGGCAGTCACTTTGCTCTGTTCTCCAGTGTATCCCTGGTGCCTAGCACACTGCCTAGCACAGAATAGGGTTCAGTGCACCTCTGATTAGCAAATGGATCTGTTCATAAAGTTGTTCATAAAGACTTTTTTAGTGAATGAAGGTAGTCTTCATAACACGACCTCCTAGCAGCCTGCCCAGACACACTGGCTTTGCCACTTACCAGCCTTAACCCAGAAGCCTGACCCTTCATCTGTAAACTGGAGTTAAACTCACCTATCTGATAGACTCTATCAGATAGAGGTTTTGTGAGGGTTAAATGCTCGGCGCTAGGCATGGCACACAGTAAGTCCTCAATTAATACATCATCACTGCTGTTACCTTTATTGGTAGTATGAGTTATTATCAGTCAGGATAGGCTCTGGCAGGATCTGTACTTCTTTTAGACCTGGTATCTTTTCATGGAGACCCAGGGATGGGAGCTTGAGAGATGTGCCCTCCCCCACTGGGATGGAAGCCAGATCCTTGTCACTCTTCTCGATGAGGGCCAGTTGCTCTGGGTACAGGTTGGACAGGAGCGGGGGCTTCTCCTGCCACCAACACTTGTTAACACACAGAGCGGGCCTGCCTTTCCGTTTGACCCCAGCCCCATGCAAGAGAGACTCTCAGACCCTAAGGGTTGTCCTTCTGGCAGGGCTGTACTAACACCCTCCCCGCCGCCCTCGGAGCTTTCTGTAACTCACTCCCCCACTCAAGCTGGTTTTGCACAGCTGCATCCAGGAGAGCCCGGGATAAGAACAGCAAGCCAATGACAGAATGTAAGTCACAAGCATTTCATCTCAGGAGAGAGACTGCTCCCTTTCGTTCATCCATTTGGAGCAGGAAGTGGGGAAGTTTCCCCAGAGTCTATACCAGTGCTCTGCAGCCCTTTGCGCAAAGCGCCGGCCATTAGGAAGTGGGCTGCTCCTTGCTGCGTTTCTAAGTAGGGTGTCGGTGGCATTTTGGGTAGGGCAGTTCTTCGCTCTGTGGGACTGTCCTACTCAGTGCAGGATGTTTAGCATCCCTGGATCCTGACCACCATCAACGTTGATGTGGAGCCAGAACATCCCCCGCTCATTTCCAAAGGTCCCCCGGAGGAGGTGTTACCAGCCCTAGCTAAGAGTGTGACGAAGAAGGAGTATAAGAAATAGGCTTGGGACTTCCCTGGTGGCACAGTGGTTAAGAATCTGCCTGCCAATGCAGGGGACACTGGGGTGGGCCCTGGGGTTGGAGAGGAACTTCTGCCTCTGAGGCTCAAGGGCAGGATGGAGGGAGGTTCAGGAGGAACACGTTTGCAGCTGTCTTGCAAGTAAAGCAGGGGGGATCTGGATGCATTAGAGAGTAGAGGAGATTTAGGAACCCTGCTTAGGAGAAGTGGTTGTTTTTTTTTTTTTTTTTTTGCGGTACACGGGCCTCTCACTGTTGTGGCCAATCCCGTTGCAGAGCACAGGCTCCGGATGCGCAGGCCCAGCTGCTCCGTGGCATGTGGAATCTTCCCGAACCGGGGCACAAACCCGCGTCCCCTGCATCGGCAGGTGGACTCTCAGCCACTGTGCCACCAGGGAAGCAGGGGACAGGGGTTCAAGCCCTGGTCCAGGAAGATCCTACATGCCGTGGAGCAACTAATCCCGTCGTGCTCCACAACTACTGAGCCTGCGCTCTAGAGCCCACGAGCCGCAACTACTGAAGCCTGTGCGCCTAGAGCCCATGCTCCACAACAAGAGAGGCCACTGCAGTGAGAATCCCGTGCACCGCAACGAAGAGTAGCACCCACTCACCACAACTAGAGAAAACCCGCGTGTAGCAACAAAGGCCCAATGCAGCCAAAAATAAATAAATAAGTTTATTTTTTTTAAAAAAAGAAAGAAAATATCTTAAAAAAAGGAAGAAAGAGATAGGCTTGGGGATTTGGGAATGGCTGGTGGCACTGAGTGGGGATGTCTGAATTGTGTTTGTATCAGGGAAGCTTAAGGATATGCTTGTCTATTTCAAGAAAGTGCCTAAGTAGATGTGTTCAGAATATATCATGGGCCGAAATGGATTCTTATATTTGATTTTCCCGACTAACTCCATTGTCACTACACTGCCTTTGTCCCAGCTGCTTTTCCTGAAATCTATTCATTGCTGCACGTTAGTCCTGCCAGCGTCGAGTTTTAGTGGAATCCTTGAGGTTAGCACTGTGTTAATATACTGGGAATTTCAGCAGAGCTGTGCTCTCTAAATCAATCACCAAAACAGCTTTTTTTTTTTTTCTTGCTCAAAAATACACTACGAAATGCAGGAACATGTGTGGGAGTGGAGGTTGACTTGGGTGAAGGACACACGTAAAAGGAAAATTTCATAACTTTTTTTTCTGCAGGAAAAAGGTCTTAATTCTTGTAGAACTGGGCTACAGAACACATTTATGTCTCTGCCGTATCTTTAGCTCCTCAGAACATCCTGGGCTACTCAGAAGTCACTCAGTAATGTTTGCCTGGGGCATTATAGGTACTTAACAAATACGTGTTGGATACAGGAATGACTAAATTCATGGAAAATTTAAGCCTTTTAAGTGAGGACCGTGGTATGGACTGATCAGTATTTACCTTCTCAATCCCCCTGGGGGTTTCTAGGGTGTCAAGGTTCACCACGGGAGTATAGACTTCTCTTCCCCAGAGTTTGCTCTGAAGGGAGGGAGAGAAAGGGGCTGCCTATTAGAAGTGGGTGGGGTTGAGATAAGATAGGTGTGTATTAAGATTTGCTTCTTAAGGAAAGCAATAAGGGAGCATGTTTTGAGATTGATGGAAAGAAGTCTATAGAGAACAATCTCTGATAGATGGGGAGGGAATGAAGCAACATTCTCAGGGTGGGGACAGGGCAAGATGGGAGAGGATGGGGTCCAAGGCCATTGGGGTGGGCCCTGGGGTTGGAGAGGAACTTCTGCCTCTGAGGCTCAAGGGCAGGATGGAGGAAGGTTCAGGAGGAACAAGTTTGCAGCTGTCTTGCAAGTAAAGCAGGGGGGATCTGGATGCATTAGAGAGTAGAGGAGATTTAGGAACCCTGCTCAGGGGAAGTGGTTCAGAGGCTGGGCAGGCACTCAAAGAAGGTATACCAGGTAATGCTGCGGGGCACCCTTGATGTTGAAAGCCAGGAGCTTGTGATGGGTCTAACTTGCCCACTTCTGTGATTTTTTTTGGAGTTACAGAAAGCTCCACCTCCAGGGAACGGGTGTGGAGAAGGTGTATGAGGCTGCAGAGGTGGGGTTTACAGGGTGTCAAAAGGCAAAAAGGATGAGGAATTAAAGACTTGAAGGTGCTGGCGACGGGTTGACGGCGGGAATGCGAATATAGCCTTTCTAGGGATCTGGAGAGGCCAGGAGGGAGAGGAAGGCAGAAAAGGTTATTATTCCGAAGGTCTCAGTTAGCTTGGTGAGCAGGCATTTGGGAAGTAAGAGAGGGCGTAATCCAGATTGAGATTTCAGGGGTGTAGCAGTTCGGGCACTGAGAGCTGGGGTCTGGATGTGAATGGCCCTCCCTGGAATTGAGGCCATGGCGCAGGTTGGGTCATTCGTTGATTGGGACTCTGAAGTCTTGCTGGTGGGATGTAGAGGAAGCTGTGGGCCTGATGCCAAAGACCTTGACGGATGCGGTGGGCTACCTGGTGAGAACAAAGTTGGCAGAGCGTGGTGGTGTCTAACGTCTGTGCTTAAAGAGGAGATGCTTTTATACCAGAATATAGGAGCTGAGTGTGGAAGGAGCGCTACAGGGAGAAGAGAGTGTCAGCTCCATCTCATGTCCCTGATGAGAGAATCAGCAGGTTCGAAAGCACACAAGAGTGGCGGTACCCTCCAGGAAGAGCTATTTGGGAAGGGACAATGTGGGACTGCATCCTGCAGGCCTGTAAGCCTTGTAGTTGCCCAGCCTCGAGACCAAAGAAAAAGCCCAGAGACAGCAACAGAGACCTCAGTGGTTCATTGGGCAGGGGGATCTTACACAAAGTGTCCTGGAGCAACACCCCAGGGTGTGTAGCAAAGGGTGGACAGGACATGGCAGCAGGCTTCGCTACTCAGAGGAGAAGGAGGCTACCATTTATAGGGCAAATTGATGTCAGGTATGCTCATCAGTTCGAGGGGTTAATTAAGCCCTATAATTAAGAGGATTGGATAGTCATGTGAGTGAAGCAGGGACTGGTCGAGCAGGGGATGTACAGAGAGCAGGAGAACAGCCATCTTTAAGGACCTAACCATACACACAGGCAAAGGCCCCGTCTTTGAAAGACACTGGGATTTTGATAGGTGTTTTCAGAAGACTCAAGGCGAGGCTTAGGAGGGAGGCAAACAAGGGAAGATTAACCAGGAAAAGAAGCACAGAGCATATCAGGGGGTGAGAGGGGGTGAGAAAGCCCCATACAGACAACACAGATTAAACCTTAGGTCCCCATGGGAACTGGGAGGGTGGGAGGAAAGGGATGGCAGAATCAAACTGGGGGAACCACCTCCCCTTTACTGCAGCCACTGCAGTCACCCTCGGTCCCCAGCTTCTGCGCTCAGGACAAAGCACCTCCTCCCAAAGCTCTCTCCATCCCCACGGCAACAGAGCTCTGTCCGCATCACGTCACACGGCTTTCAGTCCAGGATCAGCAGGGCTCCATGGAGCCTCTGCTCTGCCACAGAAAAGGGGTCAGAGTTCCAGCTGCCAAGGGGAAAAGAGGGCCAGGTCTTGGAGACCTTGAGAGGTCAGGGAAGCCTTCCTGGAGGAGGAGCTGCACCTGGACTTTAAAGAAAGAGTAGGATGGTGGAGCAAAAGCAGAGCAGGAAGAGGGCTTCAGGAGTGGGGCACAGGTGGAAAGGGATGGAATCGAACCTTCCTTTCTTTCTTTAGTAAAGAGCAGGGTATCATAGTGGTTGAGAGCTGGGCTTTAGAGCCAGGTGACCCGAGTTCAGCTCTCAGCTCTGCCACTTGCTGTCCCTTCATTTACCTCTAATTCTGTTTCCTCACCTAAAAATGGAGATGATAATACACCCACTTATGCCGGGTTATTTTGAGGATGAAATAAGTGTGTTTGTATAACAGCATCCCTGATACACCTGTGAAATGAGCTACCTGGATCAGTACACTTTTGCCACATAGCAAACCACCCCAAGATTTAGTGGCTTAAGACACATCCATTTATTTAGCTCAAGATTCTGAGGGTCGATAATTTGGGCTGGAATGTGCTGGCCCTGTCTTCTGCTGGTCTCAGCTGGGCTCAATCAGGCAACTGTGGCCAACTGCTGGTCAGCTAGTTGAGTCAGCTTCTGGAGGTGAGCTGACTGTCAGCTGAAGTGAGGGAGCTTCTGGGCCATGTGTGGGTCATCATCCCAGCTGCTTCACATGATGGTGATGACAGGGGTTTCTAAGAGCAGCAAGAAAGGGCAAGCGCAACCGCGTGAGTGTTTCTCGGGTCTCCGCTTACATCACGTTTGCTATGGAAATGTTGTCAGGGGTCAAAGAAGTTACACGGCCAAACGCAAACTCACGGGGCAGAGAAATAGACTCCATCTTTGAAAGGAGGAGTGACGAAGTCACATTGCAAAGTGGTTCATGTGCAAGGATGGGGAAAATCTGTAACTTTTTATTATATATCACAATGCCCTATTGTGTTCACTTTGTATTATTTCATTAATTCACTCATTCATTTGTTCACTCATTCATGTAAAAATAATTACTGAGTACCTGTCTTGTGGGATGGCAAGAAAAGGAATCCCCAAAAGAATGGCCTCAGTTTCCTTGTCATAGTGCAATCCATCTGGCATTGCTGTCTGAGGTCTGTGACATCCAGTAAAGACATGAGCTGGACCTTTTTCCCCAGTAAATCAGGTTATACTCTTTCCAGAGAAGAGGGAGATGAAGTGGGGGAAGGTGTTAGAGCAGGTGAAATAGAAAGATTTATATTTGCAAATTAAAATGAGATACCAGTATTTCATCCCCAGGAAGTCCATTTTTCTGGGCTAACTTCTCCCTGCTGGAGCTTAACCCACACGTTTTATTAGTGTGATCTTTCCTCCATCTTCCAGATCACTGAGGTTGCTGGTGACTCCAGATCTCTATTGACCACAGGTTAAAAACTGTTAAACACACACACACACACACACACACACACACACACACACACACACACGCACTCCCCTGGGAACATTCTAAGATTTTTCTCAATTCAGTGCAGGATAACAGCTGTGGTATGCCAGCAAGGGACTAAGCCCCTCATTGCTCATGGGGGCCAGGTAAGAATTAGACTGTGTCCTGGGGGGAAAATATTGAGAATCTTATCCTGGAGAGAGAATCCTATTCTATCCAAAATATTAATCTACAAGGCTACATGGAGGGTGTTGTCCAAGGTACTGGTCCAAAACTAAGCAGAGAGAAGCTTAGAGAACACTTAGAGTAAGGAATATGAAACAGGCACCAGGGAGGGAGCCTGGATGGATGTCTGAGCTGGAGCTCAGTGTCCCTGGAATAGTTTAGTAACACATTCATTTAATCAACTAATATGTTTTTGAGTATATGTTTCATACCAAGCAGTGAGTTGGATAACAGAGACAATAGTTAGCAAGACAAGCACGGTCCCAGCCCTCAGGGATCTTGGAATCTGATGGGGAGAGACTGATGTTACAAGAGCATGACTAACGGCTAACCAGACAGTCCCCCATCAACCCTATGCTGTGGGTACCATTATTATCTCTTGCTTTTACAGATGAATAAATTGAAAGAATGAATGGCCAAGTAAATCGTCTACAGTCACACAGCTAATGAATGATGAGACTGGGGACGTAAATCCAGAGTCAGTCTTTCTTGAACCATTCTCCTTCCCCTGCCCCACTAGATCGAGTCCTCCTGGTATATCTTTTGCAAGCCCCTTTTACTTGTCTTTAAGCGCACGCATCACATTTTGTGATTCTGTCTGTGTGTGATTGTTTGGTGAGGGACCATAGCAAAATAGGTGTGTCAGCCAGTTCAAGCTTTGTTATGCTCTAGTAACAGGTGACCTCGAAATCTGAGTGGCTTACAGTAACAAACATTTCTTGGTCTCGCTACATATCCAAGTCTTTCTCGACCTTATCTTCCTTTTGCAGTGCTTGTCAAAAAACAGCCAGCAGTAACAAAGGCGTGCTCTTCATCGAAAGCACAAGCTCATTTGCCATGTTTTGTCTACCAACTTATTGCAGGTAACAGCTTTGCCAAATATTTCATCGCTGCATGAAAGAGATCACCATCTTTCCAGCCTCCAGGGATGGTTCCTCACCACCCACTTTCTGGCCCCAAAGTCAATGTCTCACGTTCTAGGGTTTGGCACACACCCGCTCATCTAGAATCGATTTCTTTATCATTCAGCTTAGGCTGATGATGCGCAAATCTCAGGGGTTTAAACCAAGGACTGCTTATTTCTTGTTCGTGCCACGTGGTCATTACAGTTCAGCTGCAGCCCTGTGTCACTTCACCTTTTCTGGGACCAAAGGAGAAGCTCCCCTCTGGGACGCTACCGGTCCGATGGCAGAGAGCAAAGAGAGACATGGCAGATGTCACGAGTGCTCTTAAAGCTTCTGATTGGAAATGACGCGCGTCTCTCCTACTGATGTTCCATTGGTTAAAGACACATGGCCAGGTCTGACACTAATGATGCAGGGATGTGTCAGAGCTCAGTCTGGAGGGAAGCACAGGAGTGGCCTCACAGGACAGGGCAGTGAATCCATCTGTTAGAGGCGTTAAGGAGCGTGCATTGACCGTCGCAGGCAGATGCAGAGTTGGCAGACGTTGTATTTTGCAAAGAGGAATGTCAGGGCACATTTTCCTAGGTGCACGTGACGCGCTCCATCTTAGCCGTTTGTCAGTAAGTGGATGGAGGTGGTGGGAGATGAGCAGACACAGCTATAAAGAGTTTTGAGCAGCGCATACGTGGGACCAGCAGCCAAATAGCAGGTGTATGAGCTTTCTTGAAGATGAAGAATGTACAGATGAACAAGAGAACTGTATTTGTACTTGGACGCTTGGACTTGATGGGAAGGAGTAACAACCGTCAACAACAACTAAAATAAATACAGGTAGTTTAAGCTAAAAGCAAAGGGTTGGTGCTATTAGAGCAACCCTGGGGTGATTCATTTATAGACTTGAAGGGAAGGTTGCCTGGGGAAAGGCAGGAGCAGGGCAGCTCTCAGCAGTACAGGTTCACAGATCTTCTCTAGAGAGTTGCCCTAAATGTGTCTTAGCTACAGTACTGCCAATCTCTGTGTCTCTCCGTTTCATGTTATAAATTCCTGGGAGGAGGGAGCCTTCTCGGCCCCTTAACAGCCCTGTTCTCGCCAATGGGCAGGTGGTAGAGTCACAGAATACAGGCTATTCTCAGAGGAGATGGGTCATTGTTAGACATTGCAGGCTCCGTCCTGCCTCTTCACAGCTGCCAGCCCCAGTCCCTGGCTCTGCCCCCTCCCGCCTTGTTCTGATAGCAGCACACATCCCATGCGCATCCTTCCTCTCCGTGACAAGCCCAGGTCTGCAGCCTCCGGGGCCTGACCCACCACACTGGCCATCTCTATTAATGGGGCCTCCTCTGTGCCCCGGCCCTCGGCAGCCTGTCTCTGCCTGAAGTGGCCTTCATCTGCAGCCTCCATCCATGTCAGAGGGCTCTGCTGGAGAGAGCTCCCCAGGCAGGCATCTGTGTCAGGTGTGGGGTGCAGGTTGAGAGCCGGGGCAATGAGGGAGGAACGGCAGCAGGAGAACCTGGATGCGAGGCTAAGGTCCAGGCCGGGGCGGTTGACAAGCACTGCTCCCTCAAGACAGACACCAGAGGCTGCAGAAAATGAGGGGCTTGGCCAGCAACCCCAGTCCAGGGCACCTGTTCACTGTCTTATCCTGGACCGATGCTGACCTTACTTCCCCATAACTTGAGCTCCCTCTGCAGCTCTCAACTTCTCCACTTATACCCACATGATTGATAATGTTCAGATACTCAGCCCACTCCCAGGGACTTACTAGGGCTGTGTGAACCTCCAGGCTCACTAGCTTCTCACCCCCTGTAGAAAGAATACTGGCATGCAAACGAGTGAGATATTTCCTTATCTTGTAAAAAAAAAAAAGTCAGACATTCACAAACTTCAGTACTTTATTATTAAAACAAATGACTTGCTTTATTATAAGAAAGAATAAACCTTATACACACATGATATCTACATTCACCCTTTGCCTAAGGACCACTGGGCTACATGACTCCATGATCTTTTTGCCTCATCCCCTTTGGTAATCTGGAAAGGTCTCCTGTATCTTCCGTATTAGCCAAGACTCTTGGTTGCAAGTGACAGAAACGCAACTCAATCCACCTTAAATGCAAAAGAAATTTTATCAGCTCATGTAACTGACAAATTCATGTCTGTTCTGGCTTCAGGCAGGGCTGGATCCAGGGGCTTCAATGACACTTTCGTTACTCTCTCTCTCTCTCTCTCTCTCTCTCTCTCTCTCACACACACACACACACGCACACACACACACACACACACTCTCTCTCTCTCTCACCACCATTTGACTCTGGTTCCTTTTATGTGTAAACTTTGTCTCTCCTATACTAACAGGGGAAGGGGCTTCTGTGATTTACCTCAGGAAAAAAGGCAGCAGGTAACTCTGGACTTAGACCCTACAAATCCAGGGGGGACTTTTATTGGCCCAGACTGGGTCATATGCCTGTCCTGAAACCAACCCTGGGCCAAGGCAATGGGTTACTCTGATTGGCCAGCCTGTGATTCAGGCCTACCCCCCTGACCAGGGTGAGGCAAGGTGCTGTTACAAGAAAGCAGATAAAACTCTCAGCATTGAGAGTCCTGCAGCCGTCTTTTCTAGTTCGTCTCTGGTTTCTCACTGGTTTCCATGCAGAAGCCCAGGGTGACCCCTGTCACCTGGCTCTCTCCTGAAGCCGAGGGGCTCACAAGGACACACTGGGCCCAGGAGATACCAGCAAACACAGGAAGAGCAAAGAGCGCAAGGTGGGGGATTAGAATCGCCGACGGGGCTGGCTGGGCTGCACACAGCCCCATAGGTAGTGGTACAGAGGTGACACCTGTGCTGCAGGCACAAAGTCTGGAATGAAACAGGAAAACAGACAGCTGGGAATCGAAGGCAGACTTTCTGAGCCTGGCAACAGTGCTCACGCTGCTTCTGCCACTTCCTGGTTCAGGTGCACAGTGGGAGGACCTAGCTTAGCCTTTTCTGTTCGGTCTTATGTTCAGAGACCACACCTCAGTCCAAAGCTCTACTCTTCTCCCAGCTTCCCTGCAGGCTTACAACTGAACTCTTCCAGACAGGCCTGCCGAGCGGCCTGAGTCACCTCTAATCCCAGCTCACTTCCAAGCCCCTTGAATGTTGAATGTCTCAAAAGACTCTGAGAATCCCTCAGATGGGCTAGCAAGTGGAGGGCCCATTAATCTGAAGTCACAGCCCCCCACAGCCTGCAGGGTGCTGTCCAAACTCTGCAGCCCCCAAGCTGCTTCCCCAGCCTCACCTCGCCACCCCGCATCGGCACTCTCTGTTCCCAAATGGCAATGCAGTGCCTAGCCTCTGTGACTTTGCTTATCCTGTTCGCTCTGCCAGAGGTCCCTTGTCCTGGTCAGTTATCTGGACAAACTGCTCTCTTCCTAAGCTGTTCTCAAAACTCATCACCCACAGACCAGCTCCGGGTAGCGTTCATCACTCCAGCTCTGGCCCCCAGCACTTTGCCTGCTCCTGGTCTGTGCTAAGCCTGGCCAGGAGGCTATTCTCTCTGCCCTGTTCAGCATGGCTGTCTCCCCTCCAGGCTGAGAGCTCCCAAGGGAGGCCCTGCCTGGTCCCTCTCTGCTCCCCAGTGCCCGCTCAGGCCCACACCCTAGACGGCACCAAGGAGTGTTTGCTGAATTAAACCGAGTGGACTGCTGTCTAGGGGCTGAGTGCCAGTTACAAACCTGGGGGTTTTGTGTGCTTAGCCTCACCTGTTGCCCCTCCCCAGGGAAATGGGCTCACAAGGGGAGGGGGTTTCTGAGCTAGGGACCTTGCTTTCCACAGTTATGAATGTTTACAAATGTTTCCATTGCCTATAGGTACCTGGTCCTGTGGTTAGTGAACATAAGATCATTTTGGAAATGACTCCCCTTCGTTCCTGATTTAGCATCAGTGCCCTGCAGCCCTCAGCACGGTAACCTCTGTGTCGAGGGGTTAATGACCAGTAACCAAACCCTTAAATCAGCCTGCCCTCTCTGCAGCGGGGCCAGAAGTTCATACTTGGTAAAGAGGACAAGGACCATTTCTAGCACACATTGCGGATGTCACAGTCACCACGCAAAATTGAAATTTAAGAAAGCAAGGCTCTGCTCCTTCTCTGCCCCGCCCCGCCATGCCCACACCCTGCCTGCTGGTTCCGTGAATCCTTACCCGCAGGCCTACTGGCCAGGCAGAATCAGGGAGGGGAGCCCAGAGATGAGGGGCACTGAGGCAGGGAAGCTGGACCAGCAGCACCCCATACACACGCACTGGGTCTCTTCTCGCCCTCCATCCCTGCCTGCCTGTTCCTGCCCTGCAGTGCCTGTGGCCAGACTAGAGCCTCGATGAGCATTTTAACCCTCACAACTACATTCTACAGGTCAGGAAACTGAGTGGCTCCCAGCTAGGCAGTGAGGGTGGAGACTTGACTTGGAAGCCCACCAGACCACCCTTTTCCTAGACCAGCAGTTCTCAAATGTTCACATATATCAGACTTAATTGGAGGACTTGTGAAAACACAGATTCCTGAATCCTACTCTCAGAGTTTCTGTTTCAGCAGGTTTGAGACGGCTCCAAAACGTGCTTTTCTAACAAGTTCCCAGATGATGCTGGGACCACACTTTGAAACTGTTGTCCTAGACAGCGGTGCATCCCAACCTCTCGCTACCCTCCTCAGAGTTTTACAAACAACGCCCTGAAGATAGATCCTGCTTACCCCCCACAATGAGAAGGTTTGGAATCCAGGTTCTGCCCTATGTTTCCTCCCTAGGCTGCCAGAGTCCCCTCGATACACCTACTTTTCCACCTTGGCCGCACACTGGAATCACCTGGCCTAAAACCCCAAGCCTAGGCCCCACCCCTAAGACTGTGATTTATAGTTTTTAAAGCTCCCCAGGTGATTCTAAAATGCAGCCAAGGTGGCAAGCACCGCCTGAGTCTGATCGCATTTAGGGCTGTGTCCTTTTCACGCCTCTATCCTCCTCCGTTTCATTTGCTCACAGGTCTTTCTCCTCTCCCGGTGCACACCCCCTCCTCCAGGAAGCCCACCCTTCAGGCCACAGGTTGGTTCTCCTTTCAATGATCTTTGCCAACGCCCCCCCCATTCTGATACTTTGCAATCACCCTATTATGTGTAATTTTCAACCCCTAGACTGTCACTCCCCTGGTGTGACCCCCAACCCCACAGAGAGCTGGGCTCTTAATTCTTGGTTGGGCTACAGCCGTCCTCCAGGGTACAGATCCCCTCTAAGTATCCAAAGAAATGACTGCAAGGACCCCACTTCGCCCTGGGTCACTTTTCCCATGAAAGCACCCTGAGAATAGAGTTGTTTTCTCCCTGTTTCTGAACCTCTTGTAAAGAGTGTCCGCCTATGGCTCTCCCCCTTTCACCCCCTCACCACTCACCAGGCTAAGGAAGGTTTTAGCCAAATACCACCACTGCCGCCCCATCTCCTGACGAGAGTGTCTCTGTCTCTAAGATACCTCATTTTTCAAGGGCACTTACTCAATAGGCTGGCAGTGTTGCCAAGGAAACATTGCTTAATGGAAGAAATAAAGCCACTCAAAATCCACATGCCATTGTTTGGAAGAGAGCGATACTTCTGTCGTACCTTGAAAATGTATTATTAAGTCATCTAACAGCCCCATTTAGCTCCGCGTTCCTGATTTGCTGGGAGGCCCTCTCTACCACCACCCCTCCCCCTGCCCATCCTATGATTCCCTGGGGAGGGCACCAGAATTTCCATAGCAGCTAAGGTCTGGTGAAGTAGGGAGGCGAGTCTGGACAGAAGAGGAGACTGGATGATTGGAACATATGTAAATTGGCCATAGTATAGAATGCAAGGGACTAGGGGCCTGGAGGCGGTTGTAGAAAGGAAGTTAAAGCTATTCACCAAATGTTCACAAACTCCAGCTGGTGGCGTTTAAGCTGATGAAGATTTACTAGGCGTTAGTGTCCTCTTCCCGAGTGAAGCCCTCATGGTTGACAGCAGTGGTTTTCAAACTTTTTTTGTGAATTCTTCATAACATTTTGTTCAAGTTGAATGTTATGTGAAAGTCAAATAAAAGAAGGAAAGCCCAGGTTGGGCTGGGAGAGGGGCCCTAGAACCCCACCCACCAGGCTGTCCTCCCACACCTGGCTCAGGAGCCCATGAGACCCCTTCTGGGAGTCCGCGGGACTCAGGGTGAACAATCTGGTGGAAATGACCTGGGAGTTCCCTTGCTGGTTCCGAGGGATGAGGCCCTTGGGGAGCCTCACTCCTGTGGGACTCAGGGAGGTGGTGCCCCGGCTCCAGCCCAGGCTGAGGGGAGGCCCATCTGGGCTGGATGAAGGCCCTGAACTGCCAGGATCTCAGCCTTCCCTGGAAACTCCCCCTAGGCAGGGAGGGGAGAGAGCAGCCATCTGCCTGTGCACCTGGCAAGGTCTTCAAAACTATCTTAGCCTCGGTTTCCTCATCCGTACAGCTGAAGGTGACCACAGGTGTGGAAGGTACCTGGGCGTACAGGTGTACAAAACTATGTTGGTTTTCTTCCCACCCTTCTCTTCCTGAGGTGTTTCTCCCCCCAGCAGCCGTTTCTGGCAGGGAGGTAATATTTCATACAGTGAGGGCTGGAGCCTGTAGAAGGCTGTTCTCAGTCTCTGACAGGGGCAGGTCCCGCCTCCAAGCCTGCCAGGTAGAGAAGGGATGCTGAGCACACCTGGCAGGGCACCCACTCGCATCCTAGAGGGCGGGGGCCCTCGCTTGTCTGGGAAATGAGGTAAGAGAGCAAGCTGAACCTGCAGCCCTGGGGGTCTTTGCCTGGCCTTCGTTCTGTGGCCCTGAAGACAGGAGTGTGCACCCGGGGGCACTCCAGGCTCCCTGGCTGGCTGTCCAGCTCAGCTATTAGTCCTTACTCCTGACCCCGGCCTGAGGGAGAGGAAAACGCCCCTGGCGTGAGACCCGAGATACCCATGTGTTTGTCCTTTTCCCTTGTTGGTGATTTTTCTCTTTCAAGCATCAGATTGGGTTTGTAGCCCTGCTGAGCTGTATGGGCTGAGTGGTGAGCGGAAGCACTCATCTGCAGCTGAGAAGGAGCTGAGGGGTCAGGGATGTCATTTCTATGCCCCGGGAGGCTGGGGGGTTTGTGAAACATCCACATACAGGATGACCGCTCGCCCTCCGACTCTGACGTGAGTTACAGGAGGGCTGTCGCCGTCTTAGCACTTCGTAGCATCTTGTATTCTAGGCCTTTTAGTCAAGGATCCTCCAGCCCTCGGCTGCTCCCTTAGTCCAGACCCCCTCCTGGCTCGAAGGGATCACAGTGGAAGCTTCCAAGCCAGCCTCTCCCCCTCCAGCCTGGCTGCTGGAGCGGGAGTGACCGGAGGGAGGTAGGCGAGTGAGGTGAGAGGTTACAGGTGCAGCTCTGGTGTCAAACTGCCTCAGTTTAAATCTCAACCACTGTTCTCCAACTGTGTGACTTTGGACAAGTTCTTAAACTCTCCATGCCTCAGTTTCCTCATCCACAAGATGGGGATGATGGTAACAACTGCCTCATAGTGCTGTTAGGATTCACTGGGCTGAAGCGTGGCAGCACTCCTGACATCTGGGGCTGGATAATTCTTTGCTGTGGAGGCTGTCTGTGCATTGTAGGATGTGGAACAGCATCCCTGGTCTCTACCCACTGGGTGCCCATAGCAGCCTTTCTCACCCCCGTCATGTCAACCAGAAATGTCTCCAGACATTGCCCAATATCGTCTGGTTGGCAAAGCCAGCCCCCACCCACCCGCCATGGTGAACCACAATTCTAGGTCATTTCTTATTAAACCTCCAGCTTCCCTGTTGCTCAGAAAACATAGCTGGGCCTGCTGGGCCTGCAGGCACTAAAAGTGGGGTGTCTTGTACAAAACTGTTTCCCTCTTTTGTGTTCAGGCCACTTACTGATTCAGTCCACTGCTGGCTGGGCTTCTGAGGTGTCCAGGTGACAGCTTAAGAGAATCCTCTTTGCTGAATCTCCCTGTGATCTGACCAGCTTCGTGGTTACCCCACTCAAGATGCGCTCTGTTGTTTGCCTTTTAAATAACAGACAACTGTCTGTCCTTATTATGATTTTCCCAGACTCTGGAGCAATAAACAGCTCTGATGACAGCTGTACTAGGTAGTAAGTAAGTGCACACATGTCTCTCAGAGCATCTCCTCGAAGCATTTCAGAACAGCTAAGTGGATAAAACTGATTTCAGCTATTACCTAGGCAGCCGCTTGTGTCTGTGGAGCCCGCCCTGGAGGTGAGAGGCAGGCCCTGATGACAGGGATGAAGGAAGGGGTGGCAGTGACCAGCTTCCTGGCTGTCCTTGTCTGGCAGCCCACGCTCTGGAGCTTCAGGAGATCCGGGTCCTGGCCTGCCAGGTGCCTAAGAGCTACGCCGTCCTGAGGAGAGAGCATGGTGCGTTCAACCCAAGGACATGAACAGCTGTGCATCTTTGCAGAGAGACTCAGGTGGCAGGCCCGTGCTTTTGCACATTGAGGGAAGGCTTTCTGGAGGTGGTGAGTTTTTATATCTATTTTCAAAGTAGCAAGAGTCGGGGTAAGTGAGTGGAGGAAGCAGAGACAGTTCCCATATCAGTGTGATTAGGACCATTATTTCCTGACATGTTAGTTTCCCCAACTTGGCTGTTGGATCATCCAGGACAGGGAACCACGGTTTTCTCACCCTCAGGACCCAACAGCGATTACTTGTTGTTGGATGGGTGGATGGATGGATGGATGGATGAATGCCCACCTGCATCTATTTAATTTCCAAAATCCTACCAGTCATCAGATTCTCCCTCAGTGCCAATAAACTGGAAGCCACAGCAGGTCATCAGCTTTCCTTGGTGGTGAACTAAAAACCCAGGTCACACAATGGACAGTCTCGGGATTCTGATGAGAAGCCCAATTTAGGCGATGAATAGGTTCTCCTTGCCTCTGTGTTCTGGTCACATTTCCACATTGAAGCCAGGCATTCTACATTTGGCCTCCACTCAGAACTTTGGTCACTATGATACTTCACCTCTTTTAGGGGAAGAATCAGCCACCTTGGTAGTTTTGATGTCCATTTCCGTGGATTCACCAAACCTGATAACTTGTAAGGTTACCTTGGAGAGCAGATCCTAGCTGTAGTGAGTGTCTTCCATTTGTCTTTCCATCCTTTTTCTCCTACTTTGCAAAGCTGACTTTATGGAATGTTTCCATGGGCTCCTGTGTTGTCTGACTTCCATCTGGGTCTGCCAGTGGGCCGACCCAGCAGAAGAATGGAGTGAGGAAGGGAGGGTGATGTTGGGGTGTTTATTAGCTGCCACTCACCATCACCCCCAAACGTCTCCCTCTCTGAACCCTTCTCAGAAGTCTCTGTACGTAACTTTTCTCTTACAAGTTCTGGTACCAGCTCTCTCCTCTCATCCCTTTGGGCCTGGTGGTAGCAACAGCTCCATGTTAATATCCCAAGGAACTATACTATCCCCATGGCTCCCTTACCCTATACCCACGCCGTTGAGAACTGGGCCTTTATCACACCCTCCTTGGATCCCCCTACCTTGAGTGTGCCATTTGTTTCCTGTTGGGGCCGTGAGTGATACACTGGCCTGAAGTTCTTATGTCTGAAGGGTGATCCTGCCTGCCTCTCCACCCCTCCCCTGGACTTCTGAGGGCCAGAGAGATGAAGGACCACCCTTACTTACCCTCCTCGCTGGCCCTGCCCTTCTCACTACACAGTCCATTTTATTCCCTGTACCATGCTTTTAAAGTCCTTGTCAACCATCCTCTTTTACTAAAGCAAAAAATACTTCCTTTTACCATTTGAAATTAATCAAAAATATTTACCAGTGAGAATTTTTGTATAGATCAAGACCCCAAGAGGGCCTACCCTGAATTCTAATCTAAAGCAGAGAAGTGTGGAATCTTGGTTTCCCCATGCAACCTCATCGTAGGTGGGGCTGTTAATGTCTTTAGTAATAGAGGACAAGAGCTCACAGACCCTGTGACTGCCCACTCAGAGCCCTTGTTGGGAACCACTGCCTGAGGTTGGGGGAAGTGACTGAAAACTTTGAAGGCCGAGGGTCACATGACTTTCCTCTAGACCAGAGCCGGCCCTGATCTTTGTAACCAAAGTCATTCATTTGTATCGTCTATGGCTGTGTTTGCACTACAACTGCAGAGTTAATTGTCCAGACTGTCTGGCCCTTGGTGCAAAAAAAAAAAAGGTTAAAACAGCAGCCTGACTTCTCTCCTTTGAAAGGCGCGGTTGGCCCCTGGCTGGCGTCTTGGAACTTGGATTGCAGGAAGGTTCCCACCATTCCCACAGATGGTAAGAGTGGCTCACTGTGCCCACACTGATTATACAAATAATATGGTTTATGCTGGACACCTGCCTTCCTTCTGGAAGTCTGGGGTTTCAGTATATAAAAGCCTGGGTGCTGAGCCTCTAAGGGCTTCCCTGGGAGATAACCCCTCACAGGCATTAGCTCAACACCTTCCTGCTTGTGAAGGGCCATTCTCTGCGACTGCTGGGAGAGGACCCTTGGAAGCCTGTGCCTGGTTTCCTCCAGACTTTGCCCCACGTGCCTTTTCCCTTTGCTGATTTGATTTGTACCCTTTCCTGTAATAAATCACAGCTATGGTGCAACCAAACGCTGAGTCTCCTGAGTCCTAGTGAATCATCGAACACACTGCAAAACCCCAAATATTTGCCACCTGGCCCTTTAAGAAGAAGTTTGCCAACTCCTGCTCTATACAGTCTTAGGACAGATGGAAATTACATATCCACCATGACGCAAGACTCTGAGCTCCCTAAGGTGCGGCCCGTGTCCTTTGCTCTTTAGCTACCAGCCAAGCACAGCATCTTATACAAAATACTTAAGGAGGGGGGAAGTCGGCAAGCCTGCAAATAATGGATTCAGGCAGTGTTTTTTTAAACTGTGGGCGGTGAAATCAAGTTAAAAGGTTATGGCCAATGTTTTTCAATGAAAGAATAGAACAGAAAATTGAGTACGCTGCATATAGTAAGGCTAAGTTTGATTTCTTGAACATTTTGTTTCAGTTGTACGTGCGGACCAGACACTGTATCGAATCATAATGTAAAAGGGTCTCTTCTTGTCTGTTGCGATGGAAAATCATTTGAAGGCCACTGAATTGTGGTCTCTTTGCCAGCTGCCTGGGGAGATGTCCTACAAACCCGCCCCATCTCTCTGGTCGTTAGCGTTTGACCTCGTTCTCCCCCTGCCCCCAGAACGTGTACTACACGAGCAGTCAGCAGATCCACGTGGGCATCCTGAGCCCCACGGTGGACGACGACGACAACCGGTGCCTGGTGGACGTCAACAGCCGGCCGCGGCTCATCGAATGCAGCTATGCCAAAGCCAAGAGGATGAAGCTCCACTGGCAGTTCTCTCAGGTAGCAGCCCCACCCGGAGAAGCAGCAGCGTAGAGAAACAGGGGAAGGGGCCGGGGCAGGGAGGAATAGGAGGGATGGAGGAGGAGAGGTACCAGTTCTCGGGGTTTAGTGAGCCCCTACTACGTGCCAGGTGTTTGGTATACATTAGCTCATTGACTCATTGATACTGGCTCTGAGGGAGGTTATTATTATTGTTGTTGTTGTTTTAGTGGCATTTTATTTAACTTTTAGATATAAGGAAACAGCCTCAGAGGTGGGAGTCCCCTGCCTGAAGTCACACAGTGAGGGGCAGGGCTGGGATTTTAAACTCAGATCTCTGACTTTAAAGCTCACATTTCTTCTGACAAGCGCCTTCTCACAAGCACAGCCCCAGTCTCTCAGGTATAGACAGTGCTGGGTCGTCTCTGGTCTGTGAGCCGCTCTGCCTTCCTTCTCATTCTGTAGGGAATGAGGTTTTCTCGAAGGGCAGTGTCTGGGAGCCATTTTGTGAAGGGCAGTCCACACACTGGTGACCATGAAACATTCCTTTATTAAGTTTCCATCAATTCTGAGGACGATATTTATCTTCCTGCTCTGCATTGGCCTAGTTATAAAATGATGCCCCGGGGGCTTCCCTGGTGGCGCAGTGTTGAGAGTCCGCCTGCCGATGCAGGGGACGCGGGTTCGTGCCCCGGTCCGGGAGGATCCCACATGCCGCGGAGCGGCTGGGCCCGTGAGCCATGGCCGCTGAGCCTGCGCGTCCGGAGCCTGTGCTCCGCAACTGGATAGGCCACAACAGTGAGAGGCCCGCGTACCGCAAAAAAAATAAATAAATTAAAAAAAAATAATAGTGATGCCCCGGATCAAGACGCCAGCTGGAGATGGCCCGCAGTGACCCAGCTTTGAAGAAAACCAGTGCCTTGGCCCAGAGGCCTCTAGCCCCTGAGGAATCTGCTAAATAAGGATCAGTTTCTGCCCACAGATAGGGACGCCCACCTCCCGGGTAGTGCAGGGAAAGCACTCAGAACAGGAAGTGAGGGTTTTAGGGCATCAGGACTGCTGGGGGCTGCACATGGTGGATGCTTCTGGGGAATTCGGGAGCAGAATGTCTATATTCATGGGACGAAGAGGCAGGGACCCTGACTCAAGCCTCCCAGCAAGCTGCTTCCGCCCTGAGAGGAGGCTGACAGGCACAGGATGGAGGTGTGCGGTTGGCCTGACCTTGATTCCAATCCTCATGTCCAGTTACCCGCCCCTGTAGTGGTGGGCCCGTGAGGGGAGGTCCCAGCTACGTCAAGCTCTATGGGCACGGGGCCCCTTTGACCTGTGGTCTGGGGCTGCGGAACCTGAGGGCTGAGAGAGACCCTCGGTTGGGTCCTAAATGGATGGTGAGGGTCAACCCCGAGCAGCAAGTTCAACACACGTCATAGATTTAGGGGCTCGTTGGAAAGCAGGAGCGAGAGCCCAGACTGGGACTTTGGGACCCCAGGAAAGCAGATGCTGGGAAGCAGCACAGGGAACCAATGACAGCACATCTGAGGGTGGGTAGAGGGTGCACGTAGCAGCTCTGAGCCCAGGCTGGGCCTGCGGACTGCGTGGGGTACGATGAAAGAGAACGGTGCCCGGGGACTCCTGCCCTGCCCCTTTCTGTCCCTATGACCTGTGACACGTGTCGTAAACTGTAAAGGTCTGTCCCGTAAGAAGAATTAGCTAAGGTTCATACAGTGCTTAACGTGTGCTGCCCTTCCTAGGCGCCTGGCGTACACCAGCTCACTTAATCCTCACAACACCTGTGTGTGATTAGATGTGGACCATTAGCCCGAGTTCATAGATGAGGAAACTGCGGCACGAAGATGTTAAATAACATACCCACTGCTTATTATTATTATTCCTGAACTACTTCAGATTCTCTGTTTTACTTCTAATCGTGGGAGGATGTTGGAAGTGGCCCCTGGAAGAAGGTCAGGGGCAGGGCCGAGGCTTAGAATATAGAGAACTTCTTCCTACCACCTCCCTCTCTCCTGGTGGAGCCCAGATGCCCCAGCTGTGACCTGTTCTGACCGTGCCCAGCAGACGCCTTTGTCACTTTCCCCAGCCAGCCTTCTGGCCCAGAGTGACACAGGACAGGGCTACATTTCCCCTCTGTCCTCCTTTAAATTACGAGGCAGAGGGAGCCCTGGAGGTGTGTGGTCAGGGAGGAAGGCTGGCCATGGGCTGGGTGGTAAAGTGGCTGCTGCCTCCTGGCTCGGATTAGATGCAAAACAGGCTCACAGGCTGGAGGCAGCAGAGAGAGGAATGGGTACCTCGGCCCGCGGAGGTGAGTGGGCTGACTTGGCTGGGTGAGACGGGGACCGTACCATCTGGAGGGGCTCACGTCAGGCTGCTCTCTGCTGCCGTCAGTCCTACCTCCTGCTGGCCTGAGTTCAGCTTCCTCCTGGGAGCCGACTGACACCGTGCAGGAAGACGGGGGTGGCAGGTTGGGGCAGGGCTGGTGGCTTTCCAGAACAGAGAGTACATAGCTTGGCCCTCGAAGAAGGCATAGGAGTTTGCTCCATATAGAAGTAGTGAGGGGCATTCCAGGGAGAGGCAACGGCACGGGCGCGAGCTGCGGACATGAAACCCAGGCCACGTGCGGGGAGCTGCGGAGGGTCGGGTGTGGCTGGATCCTCATGGACCCCATGGGGCGCAGCCAGAGATGCGCCTGCAGGGGCAGCTGGACCTGGACCTGGTCCTGTGGGAGGTGAGGCTGTGTGCGGGGGACTGGGGCGTTTAGGTCTGGGTTTTGGCAGCCCCCAGTGGCCGGGATTGTGGAGCTGAATGGGGAAGAGAGATTCTAGAAGCGGGGAGGGGCAGGTAGAAGAGTTACGGGGAGGCTCAGATGCAGTTTGAAAGTTGAGCTGTTCCCTCCTCCTTCTCCTCCATGACCCTGGGGTCTTCTGGACTCCAAGATCTCCTCTCAGGGCAGGGTCCGAGGTTGCCCCTCACCAGGGGAAGAGAGCTCGGTCTGTCTGTGGGGTCTCAGCCTCTCCGTGCCCAGCTTCATGCAGTTTGAATCCAAACCCAGGCTGCTTTGACATCCCAGCCCCGCATACAGGCACATCCGACTCCTTTCCAGCCCTCGTAGACAGATGGCCTTCCCACACATGCCCAGATCCAGAGGCCTTGGTACCCCCAACCGGCTCTCATCTCATCTGCCCGTTCCCAACTGGGGCAGAGAAAGGAACATTCCTCCAAAATCCAGCTCCTTCCTTCACTCATCTCAGTGCATGGCCTTGAACAGGCAGCCGGACAGATTCCTGCTTGAAGGGACACAGTGACCAACCAAGCAGGCCACATTGGCATGTGCAGCCCTGAGGTCTGGGCAGTTTTCAGCTACTTATACGTACATCTAATTAAAACTCCCAGGGCACTCTGGCAGTCACCTCTCTGATCCTTCTACCAAGGGGAACTGTTTGGAAATAATATTTTTAAATCCCTAATTTGCAAGCCCAGAGCAGCTGCTCCCACTTGATATTTAAAAATTAATGTATGTGAAATTTTTGTTTAATGCAAAATGATCAGTGTTTATCAAGCATCCTGGAATCTGTCCCCAAGCCCTCACTGGTGAGGAGCTACTGTTGATGAGGCCAGAGGAAGCTGGGAGCCTCTTAAATGATTAAAGTCATTGCTTGGGCTAATTTTCTTGCAACAGGTTTAATCTTTGCAAATTACAGGGGGATCCTACCAACTAAAATGTTCTGGTGGAGAAGTTGGGCTGAAAGATTTTACTGGTGCATTTCAAATCTCCTTTTCACTTTCACATTTTGCATTATTTATTTACTCTCCTGAGGGCTACATTTAAACTCCATTCAGGCTGAATTAATTTCAAAATAATCTAGTGTGATTCTCCCAGGTTCTCCTACAAAGAAGATAGACATTTGCATATCTTGGTGTTCCATCTCATAGCCTGATTTTCTGTTTAACAAATAAAATGCCTTTCTTCTAACCCCTGGAAGCTCTTCTGAATTTTCCCTGCTTCAGGATGAATCAGGACAGCGTCAGATACTGACACTGAGAAACCACATTTGATGAAAACATCTCTCAGCAACGCTGATGTACAGGGCTCTGATGAGCAGTTTTCCAATGATGAACATTCTTTCCTTCCGTCATTCATCAAGCATTTATTGAGCATGGTGGTTGGGCAGGAGGGATGCAGATATGAATCAGACACGGCCTCTGCCCCTGGAGGAGTTCATGGGTGTATAAACACATAGCAAAACTGGATGATGAGAGCTGAAATGAGGCGGGTACGGTATTCCAGTAGCCCAGGGTGATGGGCTCTGTCTGCACAACTCAGGGATGGCTTCACGTTCAAGGCATGTTTGATCTGGATCTTGAAAATCGTAGGATAGTTCCCAGGCATAGAAAGGGAGAACATCCCATGTTAGAGGCTCAGCATGGGCAAAGGCAAGAAGAGGCAGAGCGTATTCAGTGTTGGTGTGGATGGAATTTAGAATTTTCAATGGGACGTGAGAGAGATCAGACGTAAGCGTCAGTTTGGGGCAGATAATGGTCACCGAAAATCATGCTGAGAAGTTCGGACTTCACCTTAAAAGCAAAGGGAGGGACTAGGGGAGGTTCTTAAACTGTGGATTACCGTGATGGGGTCTGAATCCCTCTAGCAGCAGACTGCAAGGTGTATTGGAAGACAGAGAAGAAAGTAGTGGGCTGTACCATCTTCCCTGTGAGAAAAGGGGTAGACTTGGTTGCCATGGAGACGTGGGGCCAGGCAGCTGTTGGGGAGGACTTGGAGAGACAGTTCAGCGGTCTATTGGAAGTAGTGATGGATTAAATGGAGGTGGTTGTGAGGGGAGATTATGAATCCAGGGCCACCCGAGGCTCTGGGTTTGAAGAAGTCAGTGGATACCCGTCTCTAAACAGTCAACATCTCCCACATCAACACATGATGAGACTTCATTAACATTAGAAGTGGTAGTTGTGACTCCTCCCGGATTAGAGAATTTCCTAAACTGACTGTGTACTGGGATTATAAATTCATATGTGTTAAGTATAAAACTTTAATCTTCCCAGAGTACCCCACCTACTGAGATCTGGGGGATTCTGGGATTAGGTGATGCAGTGTTAGTGAAAGAGGCATCTAGTCAGTGACCCCTGGACCAGTAGAAGGAGAGGGAAGCAGCAGATATCAGGTCACTACACAGGAGAACTTTGTGGCAGGACATCTGTCATGTGAAGCAACAGACTACCTCTCAGGGGTAATGAGATGCCCACCCTCCCCACCATCCCCCTATCACCATTACTTTGAATGGTTAAGCAAATGCCGAGGCCTCTCTTCAAGATGTTATTGAAGGGACTCACGCCCTAGGAAGGCTGTTACGATGTGTGTTCTTTAAGGTCCAACTTCCTTAAAGTCCATCTATTTGTGTGCATGGTTGAAGCCAGAAAGAGCTCAGGAGTGCCTGATCTCTGCCCTCAAATATCTGAAAGGCTTCTCTAGGCAAAAGAGAGCAGGATTGTCCTATGTAGCTCTGAGGGAGGACCAGCTGGAGGGAGATTCAAGGACAATTTACAGAGCAGCTTTCTCATAGTCAGAGATGCCCGGGCATGAGATTGGCCATTCAAGGAAGAGGTGGGCTCAGACGACCACTCAGCAGGCCATCAAACATGCTACAGCTCTAAGTGGAGTTAGACCGGATGGTTTTAAGGGCTTACCAGCCCTGAAATTCTGTAATTCTAAGCTCCTGAAGTTAGCATGCCCTGAAAAGGGCTTATTCCACCTAGAAGCCCAGACGGGGCCTGCCTTACTAAAAAGCACCATGAACTTGAAAATGAGCTGCACTCCTGGTATAAGGGTCATCGTTATCCCACTTCATGGAATTGTTTATCTGTTATTTTCTCCATGACTCTTTCTCCCATCAACCAACAGATGGGAGGGCAGGGCTGTCTTACACGTTCAGTGTCTCCAGCACCTAACAGAAAGCCTGAAACAGAAGAGGCACACCGGGTGCTGTCAATTAAATTAAGGAGTCCTTTCTAAAAATTCACAAATATTAACACAAATACCCTGTGTGCCAGGTCTCAAGCTAAGTTTGTGGGAGACCCAAAGATGAACAAACCCTACCCTTGATAACTCTTCCTTGCATGCACGCATGCTGATAAAAAACTAATTGTACTAGAGTATTTCAAGGACATTTGAACGTAATAGTCAAAGGGCCTCGCTTAGTTAGAAAATCCCTATAAGAACACTTTTAGGTGGTAGTGCATCCCTGCCGCAATACACAGACATGCGTGGAGAGGGGTACTCCAGTTTACTCTTCCTATAGCTTCAGATTTGGGGGAGGAAGGTGGAAATGATTTTTACTAAAACAATTATGCATACTGTATGAAGGGGAGTAGCAATTTCTATGAATATTTGTTAAAACAGGGGGCTTTGATGAAATGTTGAGGTGTTCTGGCCGTATTTCACGCTGCCTCAGACTCTGGCATGTGCTCTCACTCCCGTTGGCCACTGGGTTCTTTGGTGGAAACGCTGGCAAGGCCCATTCGGGAGTCCAAGGGCACCCAGGGCAGCGTTCCCGCTGGTGGGCGGTCCTGCCATCCCACCCCCATGCTTGCCTCATTCTCAGTTCAGCGTTAATGCATTTTCCAAATGGAGAACATCAAGGATAACAGCAGAGGTGACCATTAAGGCCAGGAGACAAGAGATTTTCAAGAGCATGAGGAGACTGCCTGGAAGAGAGCTGAGGGCAGAGCTGAGCCTGGCCAGGGACCACTGGCTCTTACTTGTGGGACCTAATTTGATAATTTGATGCAAGATGAGTAACCCACTCAAAGAAGAACTTATTTGCAGAGAGCATTTCCCAGGGAGCACCACTGATTCTGCCAAAGAATTTCCCAGCACGCAAGGAGGAGGAGTCCTTGACTTTCTCCTGCTCCACCCCCCAGGCTCTGGCAGGAAGTCCAACTTCGAGAACCTTTTGTGCTGAGAAGAAAAGGCTGTAATCGGGTGTTTCCTTATGGCTCTGGAATAAAGCAGCTTTTCATTTCCATGTCACATGAAGGGGCAAGTGTGGGATCATCCAGTTTTCAAGGACCGACAAAGCCTTGTTTAGGCCCTGAATATTTTCTTAGTTATTTTTAGTTTACGGCAGTCGGCACTTTAGACCAGGAGCCAGGACCAGGTGTGACAGCTCAGTGCCTCACTACTCACACCTGGGTGAGTTTTTTTTTTTTTTTTTTTTGCGGTACGCGGGCCTCTCACTGTTGTGGCCAATCCCGTTGCGGAGCACAGGCTCCGGATGCGCAGGCTCAGCGGCCATGGCTCACGGGCCCAGCCGCTCCGCGGCATGTGGGATCTTCCCGGACCGGGGCACGAAACCGTGTCCCCTGCATCGGCAGGCGGACTCTCAACCACTGCGCCACCAGCAGAGCCTGGGTGAGATTTTTAAATTTATTTATCAAACTTTTATATAGTGCTTACTGTGCGCCACATACTACTGTAACTGCTGTCTAAATATTACTTAATCCTCATGACCTTGCTGTCAGGTACTTTACCATCCCCATTCTACAGTTGAGGAAACTGAGGCACAGAGAGATTATGTAATTTGTCCAAGGTCAAATCAGGCTTCTGCCTCTAGGGCCCACACTTTAAACCACCATGCTGTGGAGCCTTTGTCTTGCCTCTACAAAGCCCATGGATTGCTGCAGTGGGAATTTGGGGCTGCGGTCTCCCTGCCAAACCTTGTAGGTGTGTGTGAACTGGCTGGATTCCTGCTTCCTCAGCAAACTCCCTCCAGTCATCCTGCTGTCTCCATACCCCCCTTCACCTTTCCTTTTGCACTTGACGTTGCCATTACCCCATTTTCAGCCCAACGGCCGTCACAGCAAATCCCAGGCAGACTCTCACTCTGGCACAGGTGCGTCTCCTTTAAGAAAGACAAACACCAAAGCACTTTTTGAATAGACAGAGTGTTGAATATTCATAATACAGAAAGACCACTTTCCTCTACAAAAAGACTTAATCTCGGGGTTTCTTTAACTAGCACTAACATTCCACCCATGCTTTGAATTATCTGATTACTAATCATTAACTACTTAACCTGGGAACTCCCGAGCCCACTGTGCTTAAAGCCACAGACCCACTGGGCTACTTGCCCGTAGAAAATTAATTAGAACGGAGAGTGGAACGGGAGCTCTGAAATAAGCAGAGTCTTATTCAGTCCACACACAGCCTCCTCATAAACACCGTGACTGCAAACGTGAGCTCAGCCCAGCTGCTTCATATCCTCTACCTCAAGGTGGTGAGTGCGAGTGACAGCCAGGCCTCATCCTTTCCCCAGAGAGGGTGACGGTTTGCTTGTGGTCCCCCGACTGTGATCCCTGGACCAGTACCACCAGCAGCTGAGACACTCGGGAGCTTAAAAAGGCACATCTTGGGCCCCATCGCAGACCCGTAGGGTCAGAAGGTGGGCCCCAGTGATCTGTGGTATCACAAGTCCTCCAGGGACTGTCTAATCCATTTACCCAACCCACATCCCCAGGAGGAACCGGGAAGGTTGGTCTGGTGCTTGAGGTCCCACCTCTAGCTGCTACAGACACGCCTTGGGGAAACAGGAAGAGAGGAGGTGCATGGCTGTGTAACCTGGGGTGCCTCAGCCCAAGGCGCTCATGGACCACGGCTCCACATGCCCGCCAGGCATATAGTCAGCGCTCTGTGTCTGAGTGCCCCACAGTGCTCCGGTGCCTTTTGCAAATGAGAAGACTGAAGCCCATGGTGGCTCAGCCCCTTACCAGGGTCACAGCCGGGGAGAGCCGCCAGAGACAAGGCTGGGAGCAGAGTCCCGTGTTCGCTGCTTCCGCTCATCCCACCTCTGATGCCGTTTCTAGTCTCCAGAGAGGCTCGGAAGGAGAAGGACCTAGGCTGGGGGCTGGGAACCGAGCTCTCGGAATTATTATTAGCCTTCTTAATTTCATACATTCAGCTTTCCATTTTTTTTTTAATGGAAAGTATACCGATTTCACTTTATTAGCCTAATTTCAGAATGGGATCAGGACTATGGGGTTGAGGTCAGGTGTGAAGGAAGAGGGTTAAAATTTGTGACAGCAAAGATCCCTTCAAAATTCTGGTGCAGTCCTCAGTCACTGCAGCCTAATGGTCAGTCAATAGAGTTGAAATCCAGAATACTGAAAGCAGACTCCTGTGCTCCATTTCTGTCCAGGTACTCGTCAGTCACAGTGTGATGAGGTCCACCAGGTTGCCTTTAGGAGGAGTCATGCTGTCAGGAAAGAAATTTACTAAGGTGTCAAACAGCTGAGTTCTTTGAGCACAGGTGTGATCCACATTGGAAAAGCCTAGAGCTGTGAAATCTGAACCAGATTTAAACAGAGCTGAAGCTAGGAGCTGAAACTCTTTTGTCTCTTCTGGGTCTGAATGATCCACATTTATATAAAGATCATTTTGTGGATATTTCAGAGCACTAAGGGGATCCATTTGGGCCTTCTCTTCAAACCCGTGTTTTCTTATGAGGTACTTGCAATGCTCAGTAAGTAATCTTTTGAAGGCCTACACAATTTCAGTGACAAGAAGTCATCTAATCTCATCTTTGGGGACCAAGATTTTCCTGGATTCCCACCAAATAAATAATGAACCTTGTGTAGCTCATCGTATACAAGCTGATGGGCAGATCTTGGACATGGTTCTTCCTCCTGAAGACTTTTACTTGGAGTATCCTTTGCAGCTTGATCATTCTTAGAGACGCAAGACCAACTATTCCTTACAATGTCATAAATCCAGAATGAATTTCTGACATTCTCTTCCCTCTTTTGCTTGTCTTTGCTGAGTCCAGATAAGACATGTATTTCATCCAGTTCTGGATCAAGGGTTGCTCTCTGTGTGAATCCTGTCATTGGAACTGATGATCAAACACCAGTTTCGGTCCTCCATCAGCAGTATCCTCCCTGAGTAACATCCATGTGTTTGTGTCAATGTCGTAACGATAGAAATCACTTTTCAGAGATTTGCTGTTCTTCACAGAGGAATCCGAATAACGCCCTGGCGTGTAGACTTGCCTTCGTTGAATGTCAATGCACATTTTATGACACGATCTAGCACTAGGACCATTCTCTTTCTCAGTGTCTCTAGAGATACATGTCCATTGGTTCTCTTTCACACTGTATGCCCAGAAGTCGGCAAGATCTTGTGTTCCATCCCAGCCACCAAACAAATAAACAGTCTCTGTTTGAACATCAATAACCATCTGATGGCCTCCTCTCATTCCTGGTCGGTTATCTTCTCCATCACCTTTGGTACTTTTGGGAATGATTTGACTCCATCGTGGCTTATATTCCTGTTGACTGATATACTGATTGAACAAGCCATCATTTACAGCTTTTTCAATCAATTCTTCACAAGCATCAAAATCACCCTTCAGTACCAATTTATCGTGCAGATCTGTTAACATGGGATGTTCCAGGGCAATCTTGGTTTTCTTTTGCAGTAATTCAAAGGCCTCTGTATAGTTATGTTGTCTGAAGTGTTTTAGGCAAAGGCGAATAGCTTCCTGTTCACGGTACTACTTACTATACCAGTTGAGACAGGGTTGTACTACATGGGGATCATCAATGCCACTAAGCTCAGCATACCAGATGCTAAGGTTAAAGCTGGGGCCCCATGATAAGAGTGGAACTATTTAATGAATCGACAAGGAAACATCTGTTCATCAATTTTATGCTTCAAGGTAAATGTTTCTTTGTTATAATCATTCTTTAAGCCACTGGACAATAGCTTTGTCATGTTTTCTTCATTCATTCCACCAAAGACTTTAAATTTCTTCAAACTGCAGACATGCGTTTTCTCGTATTTTCCAAATGTGATATTCTGGACTATAGCAGGCCTTTCAAGCTTCAGAATCAAGTACTGGGGAGGGTAGCTGCTCTCTGTAGACCACCGTGAAGGCTGGTCATTTGGCTTATCCGCTAAAATGTTCATTACAGCCAAGTATCTTCCTTCTGAACAATGCCTTCACATAAGTATTCCCATGAAAGTTTCAGGAAGGTAGGTGGAGGAGAAGGAGCGCCACTTGTGTAGCGCGCAGGGCAGAAGCCGGCACTCGGGCCCCACCAGCCGCCATCTTGTCAGCACCGTAGCGACCGCCGCACATTTTCTTTTTTTTTTTTTTGATGCTGTTTCCATACTTAACTTGGTTTCCATTCCAGTTAAGCTCTCTGTGTGCTGTGGTATCCCTCCTGCCAGGTTTAATTGCCCTTATTTAAATTCTTTAATTAAAAGTATTGTGTTTCCAGATCCTATAGTTTTAAGTATTACACGAATCATTTAGACGACTGGACTAATAAACCAAGCCACTGTGCCCTCCACCGAGGGCGGGGCCAGCCAGGGGCCCTGCATCCAGCCCCCGCCCACTTGCGTGAGGACCAGAGCCTGCTGACAGGTGGCCCTGCTTCCTTCCTTCCTCCCAGGCTCTGCGTTGCACACAGCAGCCAGGGGGACCCGGTTAGCATGTCAGTCCGACCCTGCAGCGGCCCGTTCTGTCACCAGGTGAACAGCCGAAGTCCGTTCGCACAAGATGCCCCTCCCTCCCCTCTTGGGCCTCATCTCCCACCCCCGCCCCGTGCTGTTCCCTGTGCACACCAGGCCTCTGCTGGTGCAGGAACTGCACTCTGGGGCACAAGACTCCCCCAGATACACCTGGGCTCCTCCTCGTTCATGTCCTTGCCCAGCTCTCATCTTCTCAGGGGGGATCACCGCAACAGCCTCCTGCTCTCAGCACCACTCCGGTACCCTCACAACCTCCCAGTCTTAGTCCATCCATGCTGCTATAACAAGAAAGGACCAGAGACTGGGAAGCTTGAACAACAGACATTTATCTCCCACAGTTCTGGAGACTGGAAAGTACAAGATCATGGTGCCAGCAGATCTGGCGTCTCACACCTTCTCACTGTGTCCTCACGAGGCAGAGGGAAAGAGGTCATCCCTCCTGTGACTCTTCTTGTAAGGGTACTAATTCCATCATGAGGGCTCCACCCCATGACCTAATTACCTCCCAAAGGCCCCACCTCTCATCACACTGGTGATCAGGGCTTCAACATATGAATTTTAAGCGGAAACATTGTCCACAGCACTGCTCTACATTTTTGTGCACAATCTTAGCACCTCTAACACACTATAGAATTTACCATTTGCTCCCCCTCCTGGAATATAGTCTCCACAAAGACAAAGATCTTCTCCTGTTTAGTCACTGATGTATCTCAGTGGGTGGGAACTGCTCCTGGCATGTGGTAGGCACTCATTAAATATTGGATGGATGGATAGATGGATAAATCATGTCTTTGCAGAGAGCTCTCAAAAGAACTAGACCAACCTGACTCCCCAGAGCCCTTGAAGCTCTTCAGATGACCTTCCACCCCAGGCAATGGGACACCAGCAGCTCTCGGTCTAGTCTACTACCTTGAGGCAGGTGTGAGGTGGGATAAATGGAGGGGAGGGTGTGGCCACTCATCCTAGTGAGGAACAGCGAACGGGGCAGACCCAGGTTCTCAGCCTGGCTCTACCACTGACTGACCATGTGACCCCCACCTCTCTGAGCCTCAGTCTCCAGTTCTACAAAATGGGGATAATTATCATCTCCACCGCTCAGGGTTATTGTGAAGAACACTTGAGATTGAGTGTGTGAAGCATCTGACACAGTGCTGGGGACATGGTAAATAAGCCTTGACTGTAACTACTTTTACCTCAGGGCCAGAGCCCGCAGGTAGAGGTAAGGATGGTAATACCACCAGGCTGCTCCCAAAGGCGCTGAGCTCACCAGGAAGGGACTGAATCGAGAACAGGAAGGCTCCTTTGCAATTTTGGTGAATGGCATTTGGCCGGAGAGGGGGCGAGAGCCCAGAGTTTGCTCAGTGAGAGAGGCTGAGGTCCAGGAAGGAAGACGGGAGGGAGACTGGCCAGTGGCTCCAGCACCAAAAGGTGGGATGGCTCCTCTCTCCGTATCCCACATACGTCCCAAGACGTATTCCAGGCCTCCAAGGTGGTCTTACTACACTATTCTAGAAGATTCTCCTCTCAGAGCCTTTGGGGAGGGTGCTTTCTTGACCTCATTCTCCACCCTCCCTACAGGCCCAGATGCCCTCACTGAGGTGGTATCTCCTTCACAGCCCTGCTCTTGGCCTCACTCCGTTTCCTCCAGCGCCTTCCCGGAGGCCACACAGCCTGTTTCTGCCTCAGGGTCCCTGTGCTTCCTGTCTCTAGGGTGCTGAGGGCACAGCTGGGCCAGGGTAGGGCCTGGAAAGTGCCATATTTTTTTTTTCTGTTTTATTATTTATTTTTTTTACATCTTTATTGGGGTATAATTGCTTTACAATGGTGTGTTAGTTTCTGCTTTATAACAAAGTGAATCAGTTATACATATACATATGTTCCCATATCTCTTCCCGCTTGCGTCTCCCTCCCTCCCACCCTCCCTATCCCACCCCTCTAGGTGGACACAAAGCGCCGAGCTGATCTCCCTGTGCTACGCGGCTGCTTCCCACTAGCTATCTACCTTACTTTTGGTAGTGTATATATGTCCATGACTCTCTCTCGCTTTCTCCCAGCTTACCCTTCCCCCTCCCCATATCCTCAAGTCCATTCTCTAGTATGTCTGTGTCTTTATTCCTGTTTTACCCCTAGGTTCTTCATGACATTTTTTTTTCTTAAATTCCATATATATGTGTTAGCATACGGTATTTGTCTTTTTCTTTCTGACTGACTTCACTCTGTATGACAGACTCTAGGTCTATCCACCTCGTTACAAATAGCTCAATTTCGTTTCTTTTTATGGCTGAGTAATATTCCATTGTGTATATGTGCCACATCTTCTTTATCCATTCATCTGATGATGGACACTTAGTTTGTTTCCATCTCTGGGCTATTGGAAATAGAGCTGCAATGAACATTTTGGTACATGACTCTTTTTGAATTATGGTTTTCTCAGGGTATATGCCCAGTAGTGGGATTGCTGGGTCATATGGTAGTTCTATTTGTAGTTTTTTAAGGAACCTCCATACTGTTCTCCACAGTGGCTGTATCAATTTACATTCCCACCAACAGTGTAAGAGGGTTCCCTTTTCTCCACACCCTCTCCAGCATTTATTGTTTCTAGATTTTTTGATGATGGCCATTCTGACTGGTGTGAGATGATATTTCATTGTAGTTTTGATTTGCATTTCTCTAATGATTAGCGATGTTGAGCATTCTTTCATGTGTTTGTTGGCAGTCTGTATATCTTCTTTGGAGAAATGTCTATTTAGGTCTTCTGCCCATTTTTGGATTGGGTTGTTTGTTTTTTTGTTACTAAGCTGCATGAGCTGCTTATAAATTTCGGAGATTAATCCTTTGTCAGTTGCTTCATTTGCAAATATTTTCTCCCATTCTGAGGGTTGTCTTTTGGTCTTCTTTATGGTTTCCTTTGCTGTGAAAAAGCTTTGAAGTTTCATTAGGTCCCATTTGTTTATTTTTCTTTTTATTTCCATTCCTCTAGGAGGTGGGTCAAAAAGGACCTTGCTGTGATTTATGTCATAGAGTGTCTTGCCTAAGTTTTCCTCTAAGAGTTTGATACCTTCTGGCCTTACACTTAGGTCTTTAATCCATTTTGAGCTTATTTTTGTGTATGGTGTTAGGGAGTGATCTAATCTCATACTTTTACATGTAGCTGTCCAGTTTTCCCAGCACCACTTATTGAATAGGCTGTCCTTTCTCCACTGTACATTCCTGCCTCCTTTATCAAAGATAAGGTGACCATATGTGCTTGGGTTTATCTCTGGGCTTTCTATCCTGTTCCATTGATCTATCTTTCTGTTTTTGTGCCAGTACCATATTGTCTTTTTTTTTTTTCATTTTAACATCTTTATTGGAGTATAATTGCTTTACAATGGTATGTTAGTTTCAGCTTCACAACAAAATGAATCAGTTATATATATACATATGTTCCCATATCTCTTCCCGCTTGCGTCTCCCTCCCTCCCATCCTCCCTATCCCACCCCTCCAGGCGGTCACAAAGCACCGAGCTGATCTCCCTGTGCTATGCAGCTGCTTCCCACTAGCTATCTACCTTACATTTGGTAGTGTGTATATGTCCATGCCTCTTTCTCGCTTCGTCACCGTTTACCCTTCCCCCTCCCCATAGCCTCAAGTCCATCCTCTAGTAAGTCTGTGTCTTTATTCCTGCCTTACCCCTAGGTTCTTCATGACATTTTTTTTTCCCTTAAATTCCATATATATGTGTTAGCATACGGTATTTTCTTTTTCTTTCTGACTTACTTCACTCTGTATGACAGACTCTAGGTCTATCCACCTCATTACAAATAGCTCAATATCGTTTCTTTTTATGGCTGAGTAATATTCCATTGTATATATGTGCCACATCTTCTTTATCCATTCATCCGATGATGGGCACTTAGGTTGTTTCCATCTCCGGGCTATTGTAAATAGAGCTGCAATGAACATTTTGGTACATGACTCTTTTTGAATTTCGGTTTTCTCAGGGTATATGCCCAGTAGTGGGATTGCTGGGTCATATGGTAGTTCTATTTGTAGTTTTTTAAGGAACCTCCATACTGTTCTCCATAGTGGCTGAACTAATTCACATTCCCACCAGCAGTACAAGGGTGTTCCCTTTTCTCCACACCCTCTCCAGCATTTATTGTTTCTAGATTTTTTGATGATGGCCATTCTGACTGGTGTGAGATGATATCTCGTAGTTTTGATTTGCATTTCTCTAATGATTAATGATGTTGAGCATTCTTTCATGTGTTTGTTGGCAGTCTGTATATCTTCTTTGGAGAAATGTCTATTTAGGTCTTCTGCCCATTTTTGGATTGGGTTGTTTGTTTTCTTGTTATTGAGCTGCATGAGCTGCTTGTAAATTTTGGAGATTAATCCTTTGTCGGTTGCTTCATTTGCAAATATTTTCTCCCATTCTGAGGGTTGTCTTTTGGTCTTGTTTATGGTTTCCTTTGCTGTGCAAAAGCTTTGAAGTTTCATTAGGTCCCATTTGTTTATTTTTGTTTTTATTTCCATTACTCTAGGAGGTGGTTCAGAAAGGATCTTGCTGTGATTTATGTCATAGAGTGTTCTGCCTATGTTTTCCTCTAAGAGTTTGATAGTTTCTGGCCTTACATTTAGGTCTTTAATCCATTTTGAGCTTATTTTTGTGTATGGTGTTAGGGAGTGATCTAATCTCATACTTTTACATGTACCTGTCCAGTTTTCCCAGCACCACTTATTGAAGAGGCTGTCCTTTCTCCACTGTACATTACTGCCACCTTTATCAAAGATAAGGTGTCCATATGTCCATGGGTTTATCTCTGGGCTTTCTATCCTGTTCCATTGATCTATCTTTCTGTTTTTGTGCCAGTACCATACTGTCTTGATAACTGTAGCTTTGTAGTATAGTCTGAAGTCAGGGAGCCTGATTCCTCCAGTTCCTTCCTTCGTTCTCAAGATTGCTTTGGCTATTCGGGGTCTTTTGTGTTTCCATAAAATTGCAAAATTTTTTGTTCTATTTCTGTGAAAAATGCCCGTGGTAGTTTGATAGGGATTGCATTGAATCTATATATTGCTTTGTGTAGTAGAGTCATTTTCACAATGTTGATTCTTCCAATCCAAGAACATGGTATATCTCTCCATCTATTTGTATCATCTTTAATTTCTTTCATCAGTGTCTTTTAATTTTCTGCATACAGGTCTTTTGTCTCCTTAGGTAGGTTTATTCCTAGATATTTTATTCTTTTTGTTGCAATGGTAAATGGGAGTGTTTTCTTGATTTCACTTTCAGATTTTTCATCATTAGTATATAGGAATGCCAGAGATTTCTGTGCATTAATTTTGTATCCTGCCACTTTACCAAATTCATTGATTAGCTCTAGTAGTTTTCTGGTAGCATCTTTAGGGTTCTCTATGTATAGGATCATGTCATCTGCAAACAGTGACAGCTTTACTTCTTTTCCGATTTGGATTCCTTTTATTTCCTTTTCTTCTCTGATTGCTGTGGCTAAAACTTCCAAAACTAAGTTGAATAAGAGTGGTGAGAGTGGGCAACCTTGTCTTGTTCCTGATCTTAGTGGAAATGCTTTCAGTTCCTCACCATTGAGAATGATGTTGGCTGTGGGTTTGTCACATATGGCCTTTACTATGTTGAGGAAAGTTCCCTCTGTGCCTACTTTCTGCAGGGTTTTTATCATAAATGGGTGTTGGATTTTGTCAAAAGCTTTCTCTGCATCTATTGAGATGATCATATGGTTTTTCTCCTTCAATTTGTTAATATGGTGTATCACGTTGATTGATTTGCGTATATTGAAGAATCCTTGCATTCCTGGAATAAACCCCACTTGATCATGGTGTATGATCCGTTTAATGTGCTGTTGGATTCTGTTTGCTAGTATTTTGTTGAGGATTTTTGCATCTATGTTCATCAGTGATATTGGCCAGTAGTTTTCTTTCTTTGTGACATCCTTGTCTGGTTTTGGTATCAGGGTGATGGTGGCCTCGTAGAATGAGTTGGGGAGTGTTCCTCCCTCTGCTGTATTTTGGAAGAGTCTGAGAAGGATAGGTGATAGCTCTTCTCTAAATGTTTGATAGAATTCGCCTGTGAAGCCATCTGGTCCTGGGCTTTTGCTTGTTGGAAGATTTTTAATCACAGTTTCAATTTCAGTGCTTGTGATTGGTCTGTTCATATTTTCTATTTCTTCCTGATTCAGTCTTGGCAGATTGTGCCTTTCTAAGAATTTGTCCATTTCTTCCAGGTTGTCCATTTTATTGGCATAGAGTTGCTTGTAGTAATCTCTCATGATCTTTTGTATTTCTGCAGTGTCAGTTGTTACTTCTCCTTTTTCATTTCTAATTCTATTGATTTGAGTCTTCTCCATTTTTTTCTTGATGAGTCTGGCTAATGGTTTATGAATTTTGTTTATCCTTTCAAAGAACCAGCTTTTAGTTTTATTGATCTTTGCTATCGTTTCCTTCATTTCTTTTTCATTTATTTCTGATCAGATTTTTATGATTTCTTTCCTTCTGCTAACTTTGGGGTTTTTTTGTTCTTCTTTCTCTAATTGCTTTAGGTGCAAGGTTAGGTTGTTTATTCGAGATGTTTCCTGTTTCTTAAGGTAGGATTGTATTGCTATAAACTTCCCTCTTAGAACTGCTTTTGCTGCATCCCATAGATTTTGAGTCGTCTTGTCTCCATTGTCATTTGTTTCTAGGTATTTTTTGATTTCCTCTTTGATTTCTTCAGTGATCACTTCGTTATTAAGTAGTGTATTGTTTAGCTTCCATGTGTTTGTATTTTTTACAGATCTTTTCCTGTAATTGATATCGAGCCTCATAGCGTTGTGGTCGGAAAAGATACTTGATACAATTTCAATTTTCTTAAATTTACCAAGGCTTGATTTGTGACCCAAGATATGATCTATCCTGGAGAATGTTCCATGAGCACTTGAGAAAAATGTGTATTCTGTTGTTTTTGGATGGAATGTCCTATAAATATCAATTAACTCCATCTCGTTTAATGTATCATTTAAAGCTTGTGTTTCCTTATTTATTTTCATTTTGGATGATCTGTCCATTAGTGAAAGTGGGGTGTTAAAGTCCCCTACTATGAATGTGTTACTGTCGATTTCCCCTTTTATGGCTGTCAGTATTTGCCTTATGTATTGAGGTGCTCCTATGTTGGGTGCATAAATATTTACAATTGTTATATCTTCTTCTTGGATCGATCCCTTGATCATTATGTAGTGTCCTTCTCTGTCTCTTCTAATAGTCTTTGTTTTAAAGTATATTTGGCTGATATGAGAATTGCTACTCCAGCTTTCTTTTGGTTTCCATTTGCATGAAATACCTTTTTCCATCCCCTTACTTTCAGTCTGTATGTGTCTCTACGTCTGAAGTGGGTCTCTTGTAGACAGCAAATATATGCGTCTTGTTTTTGTATCCATTTAGCCAATCTGTGTCTTTTGGTGGGAGCATTTAGTCCATTTACATTTAAGGTAATTATTGATATGTGTGTTCCCATTCCCATTTTCTTAATTGTTCTGGTTCGTTATTGTAGGTCTTTTCCTTCTCTTGTGTTTCTTGCCTAGAGAAGTTCCTTTAGCAGTTGTTGTAGAGCTGGTTTGGTGGTGCTGAACTCTCTCAGCTTTTGCTTGTCTGTAAAGGTTTTAATTTCTCCATCAAATCTGAATGAGATCCTTGGTGGGTAGAGTAATCTTGGTTGCAGGTTTTTCTCCTTCAACACTTTCAATATGTCCTGCCACTCCCTTCTGGCTTGCAGAGTTTCTGCTGAAAGATCAGCTGTTAACCTTATGGGGATTCCCTTGTGTGTTATTTGTTGTTTTTCCCTTGCTGCTTTTAATATGTTTTCTTTGTATTTAATTTTTGACAGTTTGATTAATATGTGTCTTGGTGTATTTCTCCTTGGATTTATCCTGTATGGGACTCTCTGTGCTTCCTGGACTTGATTAACTATTTCCTTTCCCATATTAGGGAAGTTTTCAACTATAAATCTCTTTAAATATTTTCTCAGTCCCTTTCTTTTTTTCTTCTTCTTCTGGAACCCCTATAATTCGAATGTTGGTGCGTTTAATGTTGTCCCAGAGGTCTCTAAGACTGTCCTCTGTTCTTTTCATTTTTTTTTTCTTTATTCTGCTCTGCAGTAGTTATTTCCACTATTTTATCTTCCAGGTCACTTATCCGTTCTTCTGCCTCAGTTATTCTGCTATTGATCCCATCTAGAGTATTTTTCATTTCATTTATTGTGTTGTTCATCATTGTTTGTTTCATCTTTAGTTCATCTAGGTCCTTGTTAACTGATGCTTGCATTTTGTCTATTCTATTTCCAAGATTTTGGATCATCTTTACTATCATTATTCTGAATTCTTTTTCAGGTAGACTGCCTATTTCCTCTTCATTTGTTAGGTCTGGTGGGTTTTTATCTTGCTCCTTCATCTGCTGTGTGTTTTTCTGTCTTTTCATTTTGCTTGTCTTACTGTGTTTGGGGTCTCCTTTTTGCAGGCTGAAGGTTCGTAGTTCCTGTTGTTTTTAGTGTCTGTCCCCAGTGGCTAAGGTTGGTTCAGTGGGTTGTGTAGACTTCCTGGTGGAGGGAACTAGTGCCTGTGTTGTGGTGGATGAGGCTGGATCTTGTCTTTCTGGTGGGCAGGTCCATGTCTGGTGGTGTGTTTTGGGGTGTCTGTAGACTTATTATGATTTTGGGCAGCCTCTCTGCTAATGGGTGGGGTTGTGTTCCTGTCTTTCTAGTTGTTTGGCATAGGATGTCCAGCACTGTAGCTTGCTGGTCATTGAGTGAAGCTGGGTGCTAGCATTGAGATGGAGATCTCTGGGAGATTTTCGCCATTTGATATTATGTGCAGCTGGGAGGCCTCTTGTGGACCAGTGTCCTGAGGTTGGCTCTCCCACCTCAGAGGCACAGCACTGACTCCTGGCTGCAGCACCAAGAGCCTTTCATCCACAGGGCTCCTTAATTTGGGATGATTCGTTGTCTATTCAGGTATTCCACAAATGCAGGGTACATCAAGTTGATTGTGGAGCTTTAATCCGCTGCTTCTGAGGCTGCTGGGAGAGATTTCCCTTTCTCTTCTTTGTTCTCACAGCTCCCAGGGGCTCAGCTTTGGATTTGGCCCCGCCTGTGCGTGCAGGTCGCCGGAGGGCGTCTGTTCTTTGCTCAGACAGGACGGGGCCAAAGGAGCTGCTGATTCGGAGGCTCTGGCTCACTCAGCCCGGGGGGCAGGGAGGGCCACGGAGCGTGGGGCAGGCCTGCGGCGGCAGAGGCCGACGTGACGTTGCTAGCCTGAGATGCGCCGTGCGCTCCCCCGGGGGAGCTGTCCCTGGATCCCGGGACCCTGGCAGTGGCGGGCTGCACAGGCTCCCCGCAAGGGGGCGTGGATAGCGACCTGTGTTTGCACACAGGCCTCCTGGTGGTGGCAGCAGCAGCCCTAGCGTCCCATGTCTGTCTCTGGGCTCCGCACTCCCAGCCGCGGCTCATGCCCGTCTCCAGAGCCCTCCCAAGCAGAGTTCCCAATCCCCTCCCCTCGTGCACCAGGAAACAAAGAGGGAAGAAAAAGTCTCCTGCCTACTCGGCAGGTCCAGACCTTTCCCCGGACTCCCTTCCGGCCAGCTGCGGTGCACCAACGCCGCGCAGGCTGTGTTCATGCCACCAACCCCAGTCCTCTCCCGGTGCTCCGACAGAAGCCGGAGCCTCAGCTCCCAGCCCCGCCTGCCCTGGCGGGCGAGCAGACAAGCCCCTCAGCTGGTGAGCGCCGGTCGGCCCGATCCTCTGCGCTGTAATCTCTCCGCCCTGCCCTCCGCACCCCTGCCGCCGTGCTCCCCTCCGCGGCTCCCAAGCTCCCCCATTCCGCCACCCGAAGTCTCTGCCCGCGAAGGGGCCCCCAGTGTGTGGACACCTCTCCCTCCTCACAGCTCCCCCCCGCTGGCGCAGGACCCGTCCCTATCCCTCTGTCTCTGTTTAGTGTTTTCTTTTGCCCTAACCAGGTACGTGGGGGGTTCCCTGCCCTTTGGGAGGTCCGAGGTCCTCTGCCAGCGCTCAGCAGGTGCTCCGCAGGAGTTGTTCCACGCGTAGATGCACCTCCCATGCATCTGTGGGGAGGAAGGTGACCTCCGCGTCCCACTCCTCCGCCATCCTCCCGGAAGTCCTCCATATTGTCTTGATTACTGTAGCTTTGTAGTATAGTCTGAAGTCAGGGAGCCTGATACCTCCAGCTCCGTTTTTCATTCTCAAGATTGCTTCAGCTATTCGGGGTCTTTTGTGTTTCCATAAATTGTGAAATTTTTTGTTCTAGTTCTGTGAAAAATGCCAGTGGTAGTTTGATGGGGATTGCATTGAATCTATATATTGCTTTGTGTAGTAGAGTCATTTTCACAATGTTGATTCTTCCAATCCAAGAACATGGTATATCTCTCCATCTATTTGTATCATCTTTAATTTCTTTCATCAGTGTCTTTTAATTTTCTGCATACAGGTCTTTTGTCTCCTTAGGTAGGTTTATTCCTAGATATTTTATTCTTTTTGTTGCAATGGTAAATGGGAGTGTTTTCTTGATTTCACTTTCAGATTTTTCATCATTAGTATATAGGAATGCCAGAGATTTCTGTGCATTAATTTTGTATCCTGCTACTTTACCAAATTCATTGATTAGCTCTAGTAGTTTTCTGGTAGCATCTTTAGGATTCTCTATGTATAGTATCATGTCATCTGCAAACAGTGACAGCTTTACTTCTTCTTTTCCGATTTGGATTCCTTTTATTTCCTTTTCTTCTCTGATTGCTGTGGCTAAAACTTCCAAAACTAAGTTGAATAAGAGTGGTGAGAGTGGGCAACTTTGTCTTGTTCCTGATCTTAGTGGAAATGCTTTCAGTTTTTCACCATTGAGGACGATGTTGGCTGTGGGTTTGTCATATATGGCCTTTATTATGTTGAGGAAAGTTCCCTCTATGCCTACTTTCTACAGGATTTTTATCATAAATGGGTGTTGGATTTTGTCAAAAGCTTTCTCTGCATCTATTGAGATGATCATATGGTTTTTCTCCTTCAATTTGTTAATATGGTGTATGACGTTGATTGATTTGCGTATATTGAAGAACCCTTGCATTCCTGGAATAAACCCCACTTGATCATGGTGTATGACCCTTTTAATGTGCTGTTGGATTCTGTTTGCTAGTATTTTGTTGAGGATTTTTGCATCTATGTTCATCAGTGATATTCGCCTGTAGTTTTCTTTCTTTGTGACATCCTTGTCTGGTTTTGGTATCAAGGTGATGGTGGCCTCATAGAAGGAATTTGGGAGTGTTCCTCCCTCTGCTATATTTTGGAAGAGTTTAAGAAGGATAGGTGTTAGCTCTTCTCTAAATGTTTGATAGAAATCACCTGTGAAGCCATCTGGTCCTGGGCTTTTGTTTGCTGGAAGATTTTTAATCACAGTTTCAATTTCAGTGCTTGTGATTGGTCTGTTCATATTTTCTATTTCTTCCTGATTCAGTCTTGGCAGATTATGCATTCCTAAGAATTTGTCCATTTCTTCCAGGTTGTCCATTTTATTGGCATAGAGTTGCTTGTAGTAATCTCTCATGATCTTTTGTATTTCTGCAGTGTCAGTTGTTACTTCTCCTTTTTCATTTCTAATTCTATTGATTTGAGTCTTCTCCCTTTTTTTCTTGATGAGTCTGGCTAATGGTTTATCTATTTTGTTTATCCTTTCAAAGAACCAGCTTTTAGTTTTATTGATCTTTGCTATTGTTTCCTTCATTTCTTTTTCATTTATTTCTGATCAGATTTTTATGATTTCTTTCCTTCTGCTAGCTTTGGGTTTTTTTGTTTGTTTGTTTGTTTGTTTGTTTTTGCTGTACGCGGGCTTCTCACTGTTGTGGCCTCTCCCATTGTGGAGCACAGGCTCCGGACGCGCAGGCTCAGCGGCCATGGCTCACGGGCCCAGCCGCTCCGCGGCATGTGGGATCCTCCCGGATCGGGGCACGAACCCGTGTCCCCTGCATCGGCAGGCAGACTCCCAACCACTGCGCCACCAGGGAAGCCCCAGCTTTGGGTTTTTTTTGTTCTTCTTTCTCTAATTGCTTGAGGTGCAAGGTTAGGTTGTTTATTCGAGATGTTTCCTGCTTCTTAAGGTGGGCTTGTATTGCTATAAACTTCCCTCTTAGAACTGCTTTTGCTGCATCCCATAGGTTTGGGTCGTCGTGTCTCCATTGTCATTTGTTTCTAGGTATTTTTTGATTTCCTCTTTGATTTCTTCAGTGATCACTTCGTTATTAAGTAGTGTATTGTTTAGCTTCCATGTGTTTGTATTTTTTACAGATCTTTTCCTGTAATTGATATCTAGTCTCATAGCGTTGTGGTCGGAAAAGATACTTGATACAATTTCAATTTTCTTGTATTTACCAAGGCTTGATTTGTGACCCAAGATATGATCTATCCTGGAGAATGTTCCATGAGCACTTGAGAAAAATGTGTATTCTGTTGTTTTTGGATGGAGTGTCCTATAAATATCAATTAACTCCATCTTGTTTAATGTATCATTTAAAGCTTGTGTTTCCTTATTTATTTTCATTTTGGATGATCTGTCCATTGGTGAAAGTGGGGTGTTAAAGTCCCCTACTATGAATGTGTTACTGTTGATTTCCTTTTTTATGGCTGTTAGTATTTGCCTTATGTATTGAGGTGCTTCTATGTTGGATGCATAAATATTTACAATTGTTATATCTTTTTCTTGGATCGATCCCTTGATCATTATGTAGTGTCCTTCTCTGTCTCTTCTAATAGTCTTTATTTTAAAGTCTATTTTGTCTGATATGAGAATTGCTACTCCAGCTTTCTTTTGGTTTCCATTTGCCTGGAATGTCTTTTTCCATCCCCTTTCTTTTAGTCTGTATGTGTCTCTACGTCTGAAGTGGGTCTCTTGTAGACAGCATATATATGCGTCGTTTTTGTATCCATTTAGCCAATCTGTGTCTTTTGGTGGGAGCATTTAGTCCATTTACATTTAAGGTAATTATCGATATGTATGTTCCTATCCCCATTTTCTAAATTGTTTTGGGTTCGTTATTATAGGTCTTTTCCTTCTCTTGTGTTTCTTGTCTAGAGAAGTTCCTTTAGCAGTTGTTGTAGAGCTGGTTTGGTGGTGCTGAACTCTCTCAGCTTTTGCTTGTCTGTAAAGGTTTTAATTTCTCCATCAAATCTGAATGAGATCCTTGGTGGGTAGAGTAATCTTGGTTGCAGGTTTTTCTCCTTCATCACTTTCAATGTGTTCTGCCACTCCCTTCTGGCTTGCAGAGTTTCTGCTGAAAGATCAGCTGTTAACCTTATGGGGATTCCCTTGTGTGTTATTTTTCCCTTGCTGCTTTTAATATGTTTTCTTTGTATTTAATTTTTGACAGTTTGATTAATATGTGTCTTGGTGTATTTCTCCTTGGATTTATCCTGTATGGGACTCTCTGTGCTTCCTGGACTTGATTAACTATTTCCTTTCCCATATTAGGGAAGTTTTCAACTATAAATCTCTTTAAATATTTTCTCAGTCCCTTTCTTTTTTTCTTCTTCTTCTGGAACCCCTATAATTCGAATGTTCATGTGTTTAATGTTGTCCCAGAGGTCTCTGTGACTGTCCTCAGTTCTTTTCATTCTTTTTGCTTTAGTCTACTCTCCAGTAGTTATTTCCACTATTTTATCTTCCAGGTCACTTATCCGTTCTTCTGCCTCAGTTATTCTGCTATTGATCCCATCTAGAGTACTTTTAATTTCATTTATTGTGTTGTTCATCATTGCTTGTTTCATCTTTATTTCTTCTAGGTCCTTGTTAAATGTTTCTTGCATTTTGTCCATTCTATTTCCAAGATTTTGGATCATCCTTACTATCATTATTCTGAATTCTTTTTCAGGTAGACTGCCTATTTCCTCTTCATTTGTTAGGTGTGGTGCATTTTTATCTTGCTTCTTCATCTCCTGTGTGTTTTTCTGTCTTCTCATTTTGCTTGTCTTACTGTGTTTGGGTTCTCCTTTTTGCAGGCTGCAGGTTCGTAGTTCCCGTTGTTTTTGATGTCTGTCTCCAGTGGCTAAGGTTGGTTCAGTGGGTTGTGTAGGCTTCCTGGTGGAGGGGACTAGTGCCTGTGTTGTGGTGGATGAGGCTGGATCTTGTCTCTCTAGTGGGCAGGTCCACATCTGGTGGTGTGTTTTGGGTTGTCTGTGGACTTATTATTATTTTAGGTAGCCTCTCTGCTAATGGATGGGGTTGTTTTCCTGTTTTGCTATTGTTTGGCATAGGTTGTCCAGCACCGTAGCTTGCTGGTCATTGAGTGAAGCTGGGTGCTGGTGTTAAGATGGAGGTCTGGGAGATTTTCGCTGTTTGATATTATGTGGAGCTGGGAGGTCTCTTGTTGACCAGTGTCCTGAAGTTGGCTCTCCCACCTCAGAGGCAGAGCCCTGACTCCTGGCTGGAGCACCAAGAGCCTTTCATCCACACGGCTCAGAAGAAAAAGGAGAAAAAGTAGAGAGAATTAGTAGAAGTATGAAGAAAGAAAGAAAGAAAGAAAGAAGGAAAGAAAGAAAGGAAGGAAGGAAGGAAGGAAGGAAGGAGAAAAGAAGGAAAGAAAGGAGGGAGGGAGGGAGGAAGGAAAGAAGGAGGGAAGGATGGAAAAAAGACAGAAAGAAGATACAGTAAAATAAAATAAAGTATGATAAAGTTATTGAATTAAAAAATAATTATTTAGAAAAAAAAGGGACAGATAGAACCTTAGGACAAATGTTGGAAGCAAAGCTATACAGACAAGATCTCACACAGAAGCATTCACATACACACTCACAAAAAGAGGAAAAGGGGGGCTTCCCTGGTGGCGCAGTGGTTGGGAGTCCGCCTGCCGATGCAGCGGACACGGGTTCGGGCCCCGGTCCGGGAAGATCCCACATGCCGCGGAGCGGCTGGGCCCGTGAGCCATGGCCGCTGAGCCTGCGCGTCCAGAGCCTGTGCTCCGCAACGGGAGAGGCCACAGCGGTGAGAGGCCCGCGTACCGCAAAAAAAAAAAAAAAAGAGGAAAAGGGGAAAAAATCATAGATCTTGCTCTCGAAGTCCACCTCCTCAATTTGGGATGATTCGTTGTCTATTCATGTATTCCACAGATGTAGGTACACCAAGTTGATTGTGGAGATTTAATCCTCTGCTCCTGAGGCTGCTGGGAGAGATTTCCCTTGCTCTTCTTTGTTCTCACAGCTCCCAGGGGCTCAGCTTTGGATTTGGGCCTGCCTCTGCGTGTAGGTCGCCGGAGGGCGTCTGTTCTTTGCTCAGACAGGACGGGGTTAAAGGAGCCGCTGATTCGGGGGCTCTGGCACACTCAGGCCGGGGGGAGGAAGGGGTATGGAGTGTGGGGCGGGCCTGCGGTGGCAGAGGCCAGCATGACGTTGCACCAGCCTGAGGCGCGCCGTGCGTTCTCCCAGGGAAGTTGTCCCTGGATCCCGAAACTCTGGCAGTGGCGGGCTGCACAGGCTCCCCGGAAGTGGGGTGTGGGTAGTGACTTGTGCTCCCACACAGGCTTCTTGGTGGCGGCAGGAGCAGCCTTAGCGTCTCATGTCTGTGGGGTCCGTGCTTTTAGCCGCGGCTCGCGCCTGTCTCTGGAGCTCCTTTAAGCAGCGTTCTTAATCCCCTCTCCTCGTGCACCAGGAAACAAAGAGGGAAGAAAAAGTCTCTTGCCTCTTCGGCAGGTGCAGACTTTTCTCTGGACTCCCTCCCGGCTAGTCGTGGTGCACTAACCCTCTGCAGGCTGTGTTTACGCCGCCAACTCCAGTCCTCTCCCTGCGCTCCGACCGAAACCCGAGCCTCAGCTCCCAGCCCCGCCCTCCCCGGCGGGTTAGCAGACAAGCCTCTCGGGCTTGTGAGTGACGGTCGGCACCAATCCTCTGGGCAGGAATCTCCCCGCTTTGCCCTCCGCACCCCTGTTGCTGTGTTCTCCTCCGCGGCCCCAGAAGCTTCCCCCCTCCGCCACCCGCAGTCTCCGCCCGTGAGTGGGCTTCCTAGTGTGGAAACCTTTCCTCTTTCACAGCTCCCTCCCGCTGGTGCAGGTCCCGTCCCTATCCTTTTGTCTCTGTTTATTCTTTTTTCTTTTGCCCTACCCAGGTAGGTGAGGGGTTTCTTGCGTTTTGGGAGGTCTGAGGTCTTCTGCCAGCGTTCAGTAGGTGTTCTGTAGGAGTTGTTCCACGTGTAGATGTGTTTGTGGTGTATCTGTGGGGAGGAAGGCGATCTCTGCGTCTTGCTCTTCCGCCATCTTTGGAAAGTGCCTTATTTGAGTCTCTGAAGGAACACTTTACTTCTCAGAGATCTCTGCCCCCGCCTCTCTCTCTCGGCCTTGGCACGGTGCCCAAGTGCCTGGCGGGGAAGGAGGGGCTGTGGCCTCCCTGTCTTGGACAGGTTTCTCCAAGCCTCAGTGGTCCGGGGCCGCTGAAGCAGCCTCGCTGTTGGCAAGGCCTGGCCTGGCCTTGAGGCCACACCGAGCAGTCAGAATCCTGGTCTGGCCCCGCTTTCTGCCTGTTGTGCACTTTTTCTGGAGTCCAGATATCCTGGCACTGTGAATCGCCTCATAGCCATTCGTTGTTCTGTAGCGGTAAAGGGGTTGCCCATCAGTCCTTCTGCTCAACCTTCAGTCATCAGGGCAGAAATTACGATCTGGCCCTAGAGACGATGGAACCAGGAGGGCAGAGCGGCTTTGCCCCAGGCCACACAGTCGGCAACCAGAAAAGCATCCTCATCCGGCCTTCTCCCCTTTCTGTCTCACCACCAGAATCACCAGCAGACCCTGTGAGTTAGAGAGCTGGGCTGGTTGCATTCCCACCCTGCCTGAACTCTACTCCAGCGTCGTAGGGTAGAACACACGACCAGGCTGCCAGGGGTATGGGAGGGTCAGGGGCGGCTGGCCCCAGGCCCACAGAGGAAGCACCAGTGACACGGCCCAGCCTGGGTGTGGGCGGCAGAGTGCTCAGGCCACAGAAACCTGGGCCTGGCAAAGTGACAGGCTGGCCTTGCTGAGAGCAAGCGTCACAAGGGATGCCTCTGGGTTCAAAAGTCCAGGCTTTGAGGGACAGAGTCAGGACCCAAGGAGGACCACAGCTTCTGAGGGGACGACTTGAAGCTGGCCTCCGCAGTCATCCCATCGGGGTTCCGGAGCGTGATGCGGCCACCAAAAGTGCAGATCCCTTGGCTACGCTGAAGGAGTCTCTTGTCCAGTGGAGATGAGGTGGTGGTCAGTTCTGAGTGACACAAAAACAACTGGAGTTTGTCCAAAGGAGGGCAACCAGGATGGAAAAATGAAACCAGATTGTCCCACAAGGAACTGGGAATGTTTCGCCTGATAGAGCATGGAACCGGGCGGCCATGGGCCTCACCTTCCCCTAGGGGAAGGGACGAGGTGGAGAGGCAGGATCTGATCCCCACGTGGAAACCCGAGGGCACAGTCTGGAACCCCTTGCGGGTTGCCCCCCAGACAAGGATTTTAGTGAAGGCCAATGCTCTAAAGATGCCGCGGCCCAGGAAAGGTGCTCGGCCAGGAGGGCTCGGTCAGCGGGTAGGCGAGAACGAGAGGGTCGGCCTCCCGTGTCTCTTCCAACATGGGGGCCTTTGTGAGCCCTTGCCCAGCGGCCAGTCGTCCCTCTGTCCCCTCTGGGCCTGAGCCTGCAGGCTTCTCTCTGGCTGCACCTGTGGCCCCAGGTGAGCTGCCTTTGCTGTGCTGTGTCTCTGCTCTTGTGTTCTCCTCAGGGGAGGTGCTGGGGTCGGGGCACAGCAGGAGGCCCTGCTTTACTCACTCGAATGCTTCTGAGGCGCTCTGCGGTCCCCCGGGCCGTGTCGCACACATGGGAAATGAGGAACCGCACCCCCGCTCCCCGACGCACACATCTATACGCTGAGCCCTCTGCCACTCCTTCTGAGGGAGCTGGATTTCTGTTTTCAATTTTTTTAGCTGAAGAATAACCCATACACATATAGGAACATGCAAACATATGTACCAAAATAATTTTAAACAATAATAACTCAGTCATTGAAAACAAAGCCAACACCCATGTACCCACCACCCAGGTCAGGAAATAGCACACTCCCAACCCCCCAGAAGCACCCCTTTGCCTCCTGTCAGTCATTTTCCACTCCCTCCTGCCCAAGATACCCACCCCGACTCCCGACTCCAAGTCTATGGTCTTACTTTGCCTGTTTGGAAAGCTTATGTAAGTAGACCCGTGTATGTGCTCTTTCGCTTCTTTGGCTAACATTGTATTTGTGGGATTTCTGCTTACTGAGCAGAGCTCTAGTTTGCTCATTTTTAGTGCTGAGTAGTATCCCATTATGTGAATAATCACAAGTTTATCCATTCTACTGTTGATGGCCGTGTGCGTTGTTTCCAGGTTGGAGCTTTTACAAATTCTGTTTCACAACCGGTGCAAACAGTTCTGCCGGATACCCACTGGGGCATGGGGTCGGTGGGTCGCAGGGCTCAGCGGCGGGAGGTGCTGCCAGTTTCCCAGGCAGCTGTGGGAATTGAGTCTCAATGTTCTCTTGAGGTGTCAGTGGTCGCCATGGGGACAGCTGTGGCCGACTGGGGATGACTTCCTTACAGAGGAGGTGTGCGTCCCCCTCTCTCACAGAGTGCTGTTCACTGGGATGGGCACGGGGGGCAGCTGGAGGGTGGACTGCAGGGTTCTGCTTCTGGAGGGGAAAGGGGGGGTCAGCTAGGAGGCTGGTGCCGTTGTGCAGGTGACAGAAGACAGTGGGCCAAATCAGGGCAGGTGTGATGGGATGGGGATGAAGGGACAGGCACAAGGCACGAGGGAGGTGGAACTGGCAGGACTTGGTGCCTAATCAGATGCTGAGGAGAAGGCGGAGGCATCGGTGGAAATGCCTGGTTATTGCTGAGATGGGAAACACAGGAGGAGCAGATTCTGGGGAGAAGGTGAGTTTGACCATACACTCAAGGACCATTAAGCTACAGGGGGCCCACTTATAAGAACCTGCCTGCTTGGGAGGCCAAAGCCCAGTTGAGCAGCACATCTTTGGTGGAACTCAGAGACGCACAGTCTGAGCTGATGCCCAGGTGACAACCAGTAGCCCCGGAGCGTCTAAGGCCTGCAAGGATCTCGTGTCTAAGGCCTGCAAGGATCTCACTAAAAGCAAAAATTGGGGGTTTCTTCTTTGCTGCTGTGGGGCTGCTTTGAGAAGCAGAACCTCCCTTCTTTCAAGGGGCTTTGAGCATAAACTGAGTATGCATGGCTACAGAACCTTCTGGGACATCAGTAGCATGGAGGGAAACCATGACCATCCAGGGCTAAGGGAGCCCAGTGCCCTAAGGTAGTATCTAGGAGCCTGGGTCTGGTTGAGGCCAGCACTGATGACTCCAGAGGTCCAGCTGGGGGCAAGGACCCTAAAACCAGGAGGTCCTGGGCCTCTGGCAATGCTCAAATTCAGGCCAGTCATGGAGTGGTCCCAAGGAACTAGGCTTTTCAGAACGGGACCCCAGCCCATGCTTATGGGGAGCAGGCCCCAGCCCCTGGGGTGGGAGCTGTAGGAGCAGACCCGCATGCCACACCCCAGCCAGGTAGACGGAAGCAGGGGCGGAGCATCTCTGTCCTCTGTCCTAGCAAAGAACTAGGGGCCTGTGAAGAAAACGGAGGCACAAGTTCAGTCTCAGGGAGGAGACCAGCACTTCGAGACAGGGATCCTCGGGCTTCGTGGGAATGCTGACCCCAGACCTCCCGCAGCCTCACAGGATCCCAGACACCTGCACCTACAAGTAATCCCCACCAGCCAGTAGGCCTGAGGCTCCCCCATGCCCTCTGACCCCACTTTCCGCCCCGGCTCCTAGGGAGGCCCCATCCAGAACCGCAAGTCCAAGCGCTGTCTGGAGCTGCAGGAGAACAGCGGCGCAGAGTTTGGCTTCCAGCTGGTGCTGCAGAGGTGCTCGGGCCAGCACTGGAGCATCACCAATGTCCTGAGGAGCCTGGCATCCTGACCCCACCGGGAGTCGTCTCACACCCCGCCCCTTTGCTACTGTGTAGCACCCGCTGCAACGTTGCCTGCTGTCCGTGTGGGGTTGTTTGGAGTCTGGGGAACCAGGTTGGTGGGCCCCCAAAAGAGCTTTTTATTTCCTATTCAATGTTCATGGAGTTTATAGAAAGAGGCTGAACGGTGGGTGAGGGTATAATATCATAAACTATTTTGCAACTGTAAATAGGGGACACATGGAAAATATTTATAACTGACAATAAAATACTATTGGTTAAGAAAAGGGATGTTGCAGTTATTTGGTGCTCGGTGGAGATTCAGGCCTGGCTCCTCTGAACTTGGAGTGCTTGTAGCCCAAGATGTGTCCCAGTGTGCTCTCCCTACTCTACATCCCTGAGAAAGGAGGCTTTAAGCCCCTGCAGACAGTGGGAGCTCGTTGTGCAAGCTGCCGGCTTTCTCTCTCTAGGAGGCCCAGGGCAGCGAGAAGGGCGCCTCGACCTCAGGGCCACCTCCAGAGAGGAGGTTCCTCTGCCTCTGCACAGCACTTACCGCCTCCGGAAGACAGCCTCAGTCCTCCATCCCGAGAAACCAGGATGGCTCGTTGGCCACTGGAGCGTCATCTGCTGGGCTTCAGACACTTGCCTACAACAACTGCCCCATCCAGTTTCTAAGACAGTTCTCTTCCTCCATGAATCACGGTGCATTAGTTTCCTGGGGCAACAAAGTGCCGCAAACTGGGTGGCTTAAACAACTGTCGTCTCACAGTTCTGGAGGCTAGGAGTCCAAAATCAGGGAGTCAGCTGGGTCGGCTCCTTCTGAGAGCTGTAAGGGAGAATCGGTTACAGGCCTCTCCCCGAGCTGAGCTTCTAGTAGCCTCAGGCGTTCCTTGGCTTGTAGATGGCTGTCTTCTCCCTGTGTCTTTCCTCCCTCCCCGTGTCATCGCCCCCCCTCCCTCTCAGGGCTCGACCCAATCACCTCCTGAACACTAGTCTCTAGTCCTGCTCCTGGGAGAAGCAGCTCACACCCAGTCCTCCTGTACAAGGGCCCCCAGCCATGACACAGTGCCACTTGGACAGTGATACTCAAAACCTACGTCTCTGCCCGGACCTCTCCTCTGCGCCCCAGGCCCAGTCTCCCTCTGCTGACGGGCCCCGGGCAGCTGGGTCGCTGTCCTTTGGACAGTGCTGATCTGATGTGCAGAGAACAGACCTGTCTCTCATCCTCCCAGGCCCACCCTGGTGACCAGCACCACCCGCCTGCAGGTGCTCAGGCCAGAGTCCTCCTCTCGTCTCTAACCACCCCCACCCCTCACCCCCATATCTTGTCAGTACATCATGACAGTGATACCCCCTAAACAGCTCTGGAATCCCCTCCCCAGGCCTCTTCATTGCTCACAAGGACCTGCCTCCCCACCTCCCGTCTCCCCTCTCCCACCTCACCTGTCCTCCTCACTACAGTTCTCAAGGGGTCTTTCTCAGATGCGAACATCATCAGATTTTTTCTGACTGAAAGCCTTCAGTGGGTCTCATCAGAGATGGTAAACGCCGAGCTCAGGCACCAGCCTCAGAGCTTCCTCCTGTGCTGAGTCCAGAGGCCAAGTGTCAGAATAACCCGGGTCAGGGGCCTTAGACGCGGGGGGTGGGGGGCATGGGTGCAAGGAGGCCTGGCTTCCCGGCTGTCCCTCCCACTGGACGTCTATAGCCCCAGTCCACCCCCTAGGGATGTTGGTGTCCTGTGGCTTCTTTCCTTCTTTCCAAGAAGTTTTTCTTGGGGGTGATATTAGTTTGCTAGAGCTCTGACAACAAAGGACCGTAGACTGGGTGACTTAAACAACAGAAGTGTGTTGTCTCACAGTCCTGGAGCCCAGAAGTCCAAGATCAAGGTGTTGGTAAGGTTGGTTCCCCTGAGGGCTGTGAGGGAAGGTCGTGTGCCAGGCCTCTCTCCTTGCCTGGTAAATAACTGTTTTCTCCCTGTGTCTCTTCCCATCCTCTTCCCTCTGTGTGTGTCTTGTTTCCAAATTTCTCCTTCTTATAAGGATACCAGTCATATTGGATTAGGGCCCATCCTAATGACCTCATTTTAGCTTCAGGACCTCTGTAAAGACCCCATCTCCAAACAAGGTCACATTCTGAGGTACGGGAGGTCAGGACTTCAACATATGAGTGTGTGTGGGGGGGGCACAACTCAACCCATAAGAGGAGAGCAGAGGAGGGAGATGAGCAGACCCCAGGTCCCAAAAGGCTGCCTCCACTCACGCCCACCTTGCCCGGCAAGTCCTGCCTGTGGGGCAGTCCCAGCTGTCCCGGCCTCCTCTGGGAGAGGGGTGGGCCCTGAGCTGGTGACGGGGGCTCTGCATAAGGACCTGGGATGTTCATCATGGCCCTCTGTGTCCACATCCTTAAGGAAAACTGTCCCAGCCCCAGCCCCAGCAGTGACCCCTCTTATACCCTGATCATGCTTACCCCCTCCATAGCCGATCCAACCTGACCCGAGGGCAGGTGTCCAGAGGCTGGTCAGCAATTGATGACAACACAAGAAGCTGAGCTGGGCCAACTACATTCTGCCTGCAAACTGGCACCATGGCACATGGAAAGGATCAGCCAGCTGGTGAAGAAGGCCAGGAGCCATTGCCGTACATAGAGATGAGCCCCGGAGGGCCAACAAGCCAGGGTCTGTGTGCTGAGGTCAAGAGGGGGAAACCAGGGCGAGAAGAGGAGAAAAAGGTGCTGGTGAGCAGAGGCAGTGGACCCACCATGCAGGAGCTCTAATGTGGCCATGACACAGATGGAGACAACAGACAGCCCCCCTCACCCCAGACCCAACCTGCACACGTGCTGCTGGTTCCTTCCCCTGCTCTTTACAACAAACAAGACTGACCGAAGCAGGATGTAAAGATTTTAGACACCAGAATCTGCTCATGCACAGAGCCTCACGCGTGTGTGAACGCGTTCACAATCCCTACCACTGCTGTGTACACAAGAAAAAATGGGCATGCGTTTGCACCTTCTGTGTACAGACAGGCACAGGCTTACATAGCCCCGCACACACCCCCACCTGTGTGCACACGCGTGCAGTATGTCACACACACACACACACACACACACACACACACTCACACTCACATGCATATGCACTGACCCCAAAGAGGAAAGTTATTTCTGCCCACTCTCCAAAAGTCTGTTTTATAGGAACAAGGCTGCCATCATTTAATGTTATTTAATATGATCCTTGTGAAGCAGAGGCTATTGGAAATCAGAGCCCTTTTTGTCTCACCATTTTTTTCCAATTACAGGCAAGAGATCCAAGGGAGTTCTGAGGCAAGACAGAGATTATATGGCCTTAAGAGTCTATATCTGTTTGCTTTCTTCATGATCATGACAGTCTAAACCAGGAAAAAAACATGGGACACAGACACCCAAAACTGTGTGCTCAGCCGTGTTCCTTCTCCCGCCTTCAGCGCCCAAGAGGAGGGAGGGGAACGTGGTGGGTGTACCTTAGCTCCTGATCCCACGAGGCACCCAGTCCTGCCGCCCGGCTCTGGCCTCGGCCCATCTCTCTCCATCCACAGACAGGAACCGTGTCTTTCCTTGGTGCTTTGCTAACTGACGGGCTAGAAAAGGGCAAAGGGAGGCATTAGGCCCAAGGTGGATATTTCTTCAAATTACACAGTGTGGCCACACCCGGGAGCCAGCCTGGAAAGACTGTCACCACAGTGCCTCTTCTCTGTTCAGCCTCCCTGTCGCTTTCCAGGGCAGGGGCCCACCCATGGTCCCCACAGGGAGAACCTGTGGCCAGTGGCAGCTTCATGAGGGTATGGCATGGGACCCCGAGTTCAGAGTTTCTCCCTCCACCTCCAACCCAAGTTTAGTTTAATGCTCTGGTGTCGTTGTCTTGAAATTCCTCATGATTTCTGAACAAGGGCTTCTGTATTTTTTTGTACCAGACCCAGCAAATCATACAGCAGATCCTGCTTCTGACAGCATTTTTGTGGGCAATACCCAGAATCCGGCCCATGGCACAGAACCTTCTCCCAGGAGGAGCTGCTCCTGGTGAGGGAGGGAACAGTGGCCTAAATTCTGGTCCCCTTTCAGCCCCTCCCCACTCCGTCCGTCCGTGTCCCCCCCCCCCCCCCCCCCCCCCCCCCCCCCGTCCTCTTCTTGGGGACCTTCCAGCTCCTGCTGCTGCCACCCTCGCAATAGCCCCTAGGAGGCGCTGTGCTCCCTTTGTGCTCTGTCTGAAGGGTGCACTCAAATCCCATCCCTGGGCTCCTTGGTGAGGCGCACCAGGATTTCCAAAAGGGATTGAACTACTAAAGGGCCACTCTAAGGAAGTGATCCCCAAAGCAAGGAGAGGCATGGAGGTTATTTTCCCCAATACTTTCTGGTCCCCTAAGATGATCTCCTCGTACCTGGTCCATCTGCACTTCCTGGTCATGGAAATAGCCCCGGTATAACCTGACCCCTTCTCCTACTAGGGCAAAAAGACCCTTCTGTACTCCGTGTGAGTCAGGACCTCGTCAGGAAACAGACGGCGCCCTCAGGTAGGTGGGGTGGGGGTGGGGCTAACTGAAGAGAGTTTAAGGAGGGCAACGGCAGCTCTTCAGCGGTGTGCGCCGGGTGGGGTGAAGCACCCCAAGACAGCAGGCCCAGAAGTTCCCACTCCTACAGAGGGAGGGACGCTTCCCAAGCTCGCTGACTGCAGCCACGGAAGTGGGCTCCCCTACAATATCCTCGGCCAAAGGAAGGGACCCCCCCCCCCGCGCCCCGGTCTCTGAGTGCCTCCTCGCTGAAATGAACCATACCTCGTGCTTTCCCACTTCATGATTCCTTTCATCGATGTGAGAGAGAGAGGGGAAGGAGAGAGGGCTCCTCACTCGCGGCTGGAGTCCCTGGAGGATGTCATCAGCCTTGGTTCCTCGTGTCCATTCTTCTAGGGTCATCAAGACTCAGGCCTCCTCCCGTAGCCTCAGTCCCTCCTACCAGCGTGTGGGGGCCTGGAGTAGGTCTCAATCAATGCGCTGCAAGAGCCTACATGGGCCTTTGACCTCGTAGTGCTGGGCTAGCAAACAGATCCGGTCCATGGGAGTGCGTCTGGTTGTCATGGCTGCCTGATGTGATGTGTTAGGAAAGATTCTGAGGCTCTGGCTTCCATAAGCGAGAGCACCAGGGTGGAGGACCGGAGAGAGGGGAAGCGCGCACGTGTGTTACATATTTAACCTTGCCATCCTGCCTTTCCACCCCCCACGCCCCTGTGCTGCTCCAGAAGTCCCACTCCCAGCTGGGACTGAGTCTCTCCGCGAACCCCAGCCCACTGGGTTGGTGCTCTGGAGGCCCTCATTGTCTGGGGTGCTAGTGCCCAGAGACCACCTACTCACCAGTGCCGTGCCCTGCCTCAGAAACCCAAATCCCTGGTCATTCCGTCACCTGCCCAAACCACATGGACCCTCCAGCTGCACTGTGGTACCAGCCTTTGCTGTGGGCACACTTCCTCAGCCCTCCCCGCTCGGGGGTCTGACCACCTCCCCATCCCTGCCAGGGAAGGGGGTGAAGCTCAGCGCGTGTCTCACCTGCTGTGCTCCCATGGACCATGCTCAGTGTCTGGGGGAAAATCACAGGCCAGGAAGTCCTAAAAATGACTATAATAACAAAAAAACTTGATTACTTCTATGGCCAGGCACTGAGGTAAGTACTTCCCATTTATTTTCTCACTTCCTATCCGTTATAACCCAATCAAGCAGCACTGTTATCATGCCCATTTTAAAGTTAAGAAAACTGAGGCACAGAGAGGTCAAATCATTCTGTAAGGACATATAACTAGCAAGAGACAGAGGCTAGATTTGAACCCAAGGAGGCTGACTGCAGAGCCTGTCCTCTTAGCCTCACCTACACGATTCTGCTTCCCTTGGGGCTGTGGGAACCCCACAGTAACCTTATGCTCCAAGCTCCACTCATTCCAGAGTACCCCACCCTGAGGCTCTGCCTGGATCAAAGGAGTGAATACAACTAACACCCACAGCTGCACCAAACCTGACCTACCTGCAGTAGTGCTTTGCCAAAGCGCTTAAACTCACGGTACCCTACAAGGTAGGTACCATTCCTAGCATCATCTTGTAGGTGACGAAACCAAGGCATAGAGGTTAAACAGCTTGCCCAAGGTCATACAGCTAGCAAATGCAGTAGCCAGAATTTGAACCCAGGCCCCCTGTTGCCAGTCTGTGGCCCTAACCACTCTGCCATACCACCTCCCAGCTACCTGCCTTCGTGCAATACCAGGGCCCTCAGGAGACAGCCTCATGGGGCTCCACACGCTGCCAGGGCTATAAACACCACCCCATTTCATTTCCCCGTGAGCCTGACCTTCCAAACGTGACCACGGTGAGAGTGTGATTAATGAGCCAATTACTTCTATGGAAGACACCGTGCAAAATAAATAGCCCATTTCCCTTCAATTTACTGTTTTAATAAATAAATAGTGCTCCATGCTCTGGTGCTGTTTATGGCTGCTCATACCTGAAAGTTTGTGATGAATCTTCACGTTGCTCATTTCCCAAATTAATCATATCTGCCAGATGGCTCTGAAATATAGGACCGCATTTGTCCTTCCGTGTTAACAGCAACATAGGCAGGTGGGGCCCTGGGGAAAGCTGGGCCGAGGGGAAGAGTGAGCAGAGGGCGGGATGCTTGGAGCTCAGGACCCGTGGCCCTGGAGGCCTAGTGCCCACACGCGGGTACCATGGTCAGGGAGGCTTAGAATGTAGCTTGGTGATTAATGGTTCAAGGAAAACCACCAGGAAGGACAAGGGCAGAGGCGGGGAAGAAACTTCTTTCCTCTGCTTCAAACTTGGGTAGATTGGCCAAACCGGGGAAAACAAGAACAGGGTGTCCAAACTCCACCGAATGGGCAAACTCAAAAAGACCTTCACCTCCTCTCCAGGGGTCACGAGTGTTTGCAGAGTCATGTACTCAGCTGGCTATGTTTTCTAGATCCCTCTGTGCAGGCACAGAGCAAAAGGGCAGAAGGCCAGGTGTCTCCTGCGGGGCACTCACCATCTGAAAAATTGTCTTAGGTGGGATGGTAGATCATCAGGGTTCAATGTGATCAGAAGTAAAAGAAATTCAACAATCAAACATTCATGAGGTGCATTTACATTCTACACACTTTGACATATATCTAGTTAAGTCTCAGAGTAGTCCATGAGGTCAATATTAAGCACCCATTTTACAGATGAGGAAAGGAAGAGGTTCAGATGGCATCAATAACTTGCACAAGGTCTCAGAGCTATTAAGTGAAAGAGAAAAAGTTCAGATTCATATCTAGGTCTTCAGACTCCAGGAGCGGTGTTGTTATTTTTCATATAGCTATGATATGCTCTGTGTGTGTGTGTATACAAGTTATTTTTTTTGACATTGGTGTGACTGGGCCTGTTTATATTCCTTTCTATGTGCATTTTATCCCCATCAAACAATTCTTCGGAGGGTCTCCACAGATCCCTTGAAATCATCAATCTACCTGCTCTGTCCCTCCTACTAGGCTAAGAGAACCTTGCAGCAGCAGCACTTGATCTGTCTTTGTATCCCTCACTCCTGGCACAGTACCTGACATACATGTGTGTATTTATTCAGCACCTATGTATCAATCGTCTGCTGGGTGCTGTGTGCTGGGGACACAACAGTGAATGAAAAGAGACACAGTCACAGAGCTTACAGACGAGTTGAAAAGACATATTAATCACATAATTAACAAATAATGTAAAATTGAACTGTAGTAAGTACTAAGAAAGAGACACATAGAATTCTGACACTATAAAAGGCAGATGAAACTAGTCAGCGAAATGAGAGACAGATGCTGAGGAAGTGACATCTGAGCTGAGCTGTGTTGAGAAGCGTTAACTGGAAGATAGAGGCATGTCCTTCCATCCTGGGGACGAGTACATGGAGAGGCAGGCAAGGGGGCCTGTAGACAGCTCATGTAGGAGAGGCAGAAAGAATGAAAGGCAAAATATGAGGGTGGAGTAGGTGGTACCCTACCATGAGGGCCTTCATAAGTTTTGTTAAGGATGGAGCCTTTATCCTCAGGGTGAGGGAAGCCACTGAAAAGTTTTAAGCGGGGAGGTGACATGATCAGAGTTGTGTTTGGTTAGAGGGAGGCAAACCCTTCCCCAGGTAGATCAAGGAGGAGGTAGGGATGACGGTAGCTTGGACCAGGGTCATGGCAGTGAAGATGGAGAGAAGAAGAAATTCCAGAGGCATGGAACAGGTAAAGTAGATGGATAACAGCAGTGGCTTGAATATGGAACGTGAGGAAGAGAGGAGTTGAGGGCAGAAGAGGCGCCACTCCCTGGGATGAGAACACATCATGAGGACCCATTTGGGAAGCAAGATCTGAACTCAGTCTTAAACCTGAGCTTGACGGCCCTTCAAGCTCTCCAGAATGATATGTCAGGAGAATCTGACAATCTGACAGTAGGATATGTGGGTGTGGGGTTGTGCTCACGGCAGGGGATTAATCATGTGTCCTAAATTGATGTTCTCAGCTTCTCTCTCTCTCCCACCATTTCTTTTCATCAAGAGATAATGATGGTTCTTAGAAAATTTGGAAATAGACATGACTCACCTTGGATGGAGGCTTCGGAAGGAGAAGGCTCCATAAACCCAAGTCGCTACCAACTGCTAGGTGCACAGTTTTATAGCTCACACGGGGCTCTAACTCATTTGAGCTTCACAGTAACCTGGGATTATTAACTCCAATTTGAAGTTACATGGTTTGTCCTGAGAAATCATGTGTTGGATCAAGTGTAAACTACTTTCTTATTATCATCTGCCTTCTGGAAGAATCGAAACAGCAAAAAGCTTCCCTATGAGACACGTGAGTTCAATCCAGTTTACACATATCCCTGAGCACAAATTTAAAAGGCAAGGACAAGGCTACAAAGACACGTAAGAAGAAGTCTCTGCCCTTGAGGAGATCACAGTCCAGAAAACAAGAGTCCCAGTTGATTATAATATACAAAACAATGCGGGAGAATACTATATAAGACCCTTGTTTTTTGTTTTTTGTTTGTTTTTGTTTTTGCGGTACGCGGGCCTCTCACTGTTGTGGCCTCTCCCGTTGTGGAGCAACAGGCTCCGGACGCGCAGGCTCAGCGGCCATGGCTCACGGGCCCAGCCGCTCCGCGGCATGTGGGATCTTCCCAGACCGGGGCACGAACCCGTGTCCCCTGCATCGGCAGGCGGACTCTCAACCACAGCGCCACCAGGGAAGCCCTGAGACACTTTTAAATAAAGTTTCTCTGATTATAAAATAATCAATGTCTAGTATAAACAAATACAAATTTTACAACTGAAAAAGGAAAAGAAAAAGTATCCAAGATCCATCCAGAGGTACCACGTCACTGTTTTGTTTAATTTTGGCATGTGCTTTTGATTGGCGTTTTCAGTTACATAAGTCAATACACTGCCTGTAATGTTTAAGCTGGTTTCAGTTGGAGTTTCTGTGACTTGCAATCCAGAGAATCTTGACTAACAAGGTTATTTTGAGAATTCAATCAATTAAAGCATGTAAAGTGCTTAACACAGTACCTCGAATGCAGTAAGTAGTCAGTAAACATTAACTGCTATTATTCCTAAGGTTCCATCTATTGGATTGGGGGGCCAGGCACGCAGAAGGCTGTTTACATGAAATACTGAGGAGATTCCTGGCAGAAAACTAATCCTAAGGGAAGAGGAGTCCCAACACCTAGGATTCAGTAAGAAAGCCTGGGACTTCCCTGGCGGTCCAGAGGTTAAGACTCCACACTTCCACTGCAGGGGGCCCAGGTACCATCCCTGGTCGGGGAACTAAGATCCCACATGCCGCACGGCCAAACCTATGCCTGTGGTGATAGTTACACAACTCTGTAAATATACCGAAAGTCATTGAATTGTGCAAGTAAAGGAAGTGAATTGTATGGTATGTAAATTATAACTCAATAAAAATTAAAAAAGAAAGAAAACAAACCTTAGTCAGCAGGCCACGGGGCCATTCTGAGGACAGCCTGGTGTCTGCCAGTCGGAAGTGTCCCCCGGTTCAGCTCTCCCGGAAGCGCAGGTGCACGCCCTGTGAAAGGGTGGCTGAGATGGAACAGTGGAGCCTTGAAGTGAGGCCAGAAGTTTCTATTCCACCGCGTGCTCTCTTGAGGTTGGCTGCTAACACGGCTCAGCACAGGAAGAAGAGGGGCGCTCTCTCCTGCTTTGCAATAGAGCACAGGAACCTCTGTCACTTTGAGCCACTGGAAGGTCAGTTAAAGCTGGTTTGCTGAGTCTCTTTGAGACATTGTTTCTAAGCATTCAACACAAGCAGGCTAAGGGGGTTGCGCAGGGAGAATAAAATACAGGTTCTGCCTCAGGGGTTAATCATCTAAAGAAAAAATGTATGGGGGCTTCCCTGGTGGCGCAGTGGTTAAGAATCCTCCTGACAATGCAGGGGACACGGGTTCGATCCCTGGTCCGGGAAGATCCCACATGCCGCAGAGCAACTAAGCCTGTGCGCCACAACTACTGAGCCTGCGTGCCGCAACTACCGCAGTCCGCATGCCTAGAGCCCGTGCTCTGCAACAAGAGAAGCCACCACAGTGAGAAGGCCGCGCACCGCAACGAAGAGTAGCCCCCGCTCACCACAGCTAGAAAAAGCCTGCGTGCAGCAACGAAGACCCAACGCAGCCAAAAATAAATAAATAAATGTACTTAAAAAAAATAATAAAGAAAAAAGTGTGTGTGTGTATTTGTGTGTGTATGTATGTGTGTGTATGTATATGTATTACTCATCAAAATACACCAATAACAGCTGTGGTTTGCTCATACAAAGCTAATGATCTTCATAAAATTTTAACCATAACTTTGAGCTCATACACCCCATCCGTTACCCTACTGAGTTAACCAGTGTCTCTGTGACATGCTGAGAATTGCCATTTCAGGAAGAACTAAATGCTCGGGGTGAGATGGCAGTCGCCCTTTTTCTAGGACCCTGCCACTTCTTCGGAGTCCCATTTACTGGGCTGGGGGGAGCGTATAGACCACCCCTTGTCCCCGGCCACCCCCCAGACAAGGGAAAGGGGAAGCTGCAGCACTCTGCCCCTGTGTTAACCCTTCACAGCCTCAAAGACCACTTACCTCCTGCTTTTGTAGCCCAGTAGTGTGTGAATGGTGCCCTCACGGGGAGGCATCAGGTGGTCTCGTCTGGAAACGTGGGAACACATAGCACCTATTGATTTCAACTTTGGGTTTTACTTCCAATTCCAAGAAAACAGATGAAGTCCCATTCAACATCCTATCACCAAAGAAAACAGATCCTCAGCCCTAGATACTGAACTGCGGGTTCTCTAAGAATCTGGCATCTTGGTCCAATCCCAGAAACTCCAGACACAGGGAATGTGTATGTCAGTTGAGGAGATATCTGAGCTACTCCACACTCCCTGTACACCTGTAATAACGCCCATCACTGCATCTTGTCCGCGCATGTCTCCTCTTGAGACCTCATGAAGCCTGACTCAACCAGCCTCCCTATACCTGCAGGTGCCTTGCCTCACGCAGATATCCAAGGGCCCTGGGAGGTCAGCTTGGGTTTCATGGCATCTGAGGGTCTCTGCACTTTGCTGGTCCTTGTAAACTACGGCTTGAGGAGCCTTGGAGGCAGCTGTCCTTGGTACTAGACATGACCCTCCAATCTTGGACTCTCTCTGTCCTCTCAGCACACGAGCTGCCTCAGGCACCCACCAGTCTCCAAAGCTGAAGGCCACACATCATTAAGAATGGACAGGGCCTGCCAGGTGCATAGCCAGCTCTGCTTCGGGGAGACCCTGCCAGACCTGGGGTTTCTCATCTGTCACCATGGCCGCGTGGATGGTGCACCTTCCAATTGCAGCTCCCCTAAATGAAGAGATGGCTGTTTAGCTGCAATCCGCAAACCCAACTTGGGAACCCAAATGACATGGCTCCAGTCTTATCAGCAGGAATTATGGCTCTTGAATCAGGCACTATCGCAGAATAAGTGAAATTGTCGACACAGAAAAATGTGTTTGAAAACATGACATGATGTACAGTTAAAGTCTGCGGATTCTGCATCCACCTCAGAAATATTACACTTCCAGGACAATTTCCTCACTAACTGGCTCTCTCTTGAATGGACCACATGTCTTTTCCTTACTATGTCAGCCCTGCCTCCACTGGCAGCCGTTCCCAGCTGCTTGGCTCACTGATTCCCCAACCACACACCCAAACCTGCCCAGGTCCTGGGCCATGATTCACAGAGACTCATGACGCCCACTCTCTGTGCCCATCTTGGTCCCTGATGCAAACTCCCATCCCAGTAACTGAGTGCTGGTGTCTTGGCTTGCGTTATTTACAACACTGTGCCCTGCTGCCTGCCAGCTACCTGCCATGTGGACTTCTGAGCACCACCTGCTTGGATTTCCCATCACTGTCCTGTGTTGAGATTCATTCATTAGTTCATGCATTCATCCATTTACTCAACAAATAATTATAAAGCATCTGCTAAGGCCACGTAATTTCCTGTGCGCTAGAGACACAGTGGTAAACAAGATGACCTACTCAGGGGTGCTGGGCCAGGACAGCCCCACGAGGCCCAGCTCAAGACAAGCATGGTGTCCTCACTTCCCTCATGTGCAGAATGGGGTGGTCATGAAGCAAACATTTGTGGCCTGACAGCCTTCAGCCCCAGATGAGGGAAGTGGCTGCCACTGGGAGTCCCATACGAGGTTGGGTCTCCTGTGACTCATGCCCACAGCCATCTATTTGGCCCTGGAATGAAATTTATCACACTACATGGCTACTCTTGTTAAATACTGGGTTGGCCCAAAAGTTCCTTTGGATTTTTCCATAAGAAGTTATGGAAAATCCCAAACAAACTTTTTGGCCAACCCAATGTTTAGTCTGCCCCACTCCCAGCCGACCGTTTCAGGAGGCTGAAGTGGTATCTGGATCACCCAGTCTGTCTAGCCCACAGACACAGGTCACTTGGTCATTCTCTCCAGGTGGGAACAGCTATTGCACTATATGCCTTACTTTGGTTGTGGTCTCACCCTGAGGTGGGCGCCCTTGTTTCACCCACTGCAGACCCTGGTCTGGGTCCAGCATCCCAGGCTCCCACAGCTAATTTCCCGAGTCCAGTTCCAGGAGATCCTTGTATGTGTGATTGGACAAAAGAGTTTGGCTGTACCAGCCCACAATCCCTGGGCTCTCCACACACAGGACCTTCCAATGCTGGCCCCCTCCACTCACTTTCCTGCTGCCCTCCACCATGGTCACTTCCACAGGCCGGGTGGCATCTGTCCACAGCCACTTCTGGGCCTGCAGCAAGGAGAGAAGAAAACTGAGCCTTGGACCAGTAGAGCCACGCTCCAGAGTTTAGGGTACAAAGCTGGGCCACAGAATTGGCCTGGGGGTCCTGAGTGTGGCAGGTGTGATCACAGCCACCCCTGGAATAGATACCACTATGGTACCAGGCCCAGAGAGCTGGTCCAGAAGCGAGTGAGACCGGATGGTGCCCAAGCAGGAAATTCTCTGCAGCGAACCCGAAATTTGTGATAATGTTGTTCGGTTTTAAAGAGACACGGGATGAGACTTTCTTTGTACACCTTTGGAGTGTGCCAGAGACATGGCAAAGGCCCTCGAAGAGTCATGCAAGATCTAGTTGAAAGGTTATGTCGGAGCTGATACCAATTACTGTAACAACGGACTTTGGAAAAGGCATTTTATAAGTAAGATGCTTAATAACAACAATGGTAGCTGCCCCATACATGCCTGTGTGCCAGACACTTAACTGCTAACTTATGTACGTTAGTTCATTTAAGTCTTGAACCTATAATGTCAGTGCTATCATTATGATGCCTATTTCACTGATGAGAAAACTGAGGCACATGCGGTCAAAGGAGAGAACCTCATATTCACCAGTGCTGCCATTGTTTGTAGTAAGAAAACCATCTAGGAAAACAGATATATCAGAACTCTGCAGTGAAATTAAGGAGGCCAAGGTCTCCAGGTCCTAGTAGGCTGTCACACGAGGAAGTAAGAATTGGAGGATGAGATGTGACTTTTCGGAAATGCTTCTGCTTTCAGTCACGTTGTATTCTTTACCTCTCTTCTCAGAAAGACGCTCTACAGCCCACCTAACCAGCATTCCCTGCCTTGGCTGCACAGACCAACTGAATCAGAATCTCTGGGGGGGTGGATGCAGGTATCAGCATTATTTAAAGACCCCACTGATTTAAGGCAAGACTTGATCCCTTCCGCAAAAAGCATTTATGGTTCGAAGTGAGGTGAATGTGGCAGTTCCAACCCCGATCAGCAAAACGTGAGTGGCTAATCACAGGTTACCTCCTCCAAGGCAAGCCGCCTGGGAAAGGAAGGCACAGACAGCATGCTGATGAGAATTGTGAGGTTGCCAACGGGGTCATGGAACACCCGACCAGAGTCCCGTCAAGCATGATGGGATTTCAGCCTGGCTTGAAAACCTCAAAGGCAATATTTGCAGATAGGGAGCTCAAGGTGTTTGATCCACAGAAAGGTGAAGCAATTTAGAAGACCACAGATGACACGGTAAATATCTCCGTGGGTAGAACAGAAGCACTGCAGAAAGAAGCATGCACGGACCCTGGAGCAATCAGCCCGTTGATGCCTGATGTGGGACAGCAAATATTCTTCTCATGGCTGCATGTCCCATATAACAGCTCCAGGGCCACACTGTACATGCCTGAAATCTGATGTCAGAGCAGAAAATAAACATGCTTTGAAGCGGAAATTCCTGGGTTTAAAATCTTTCTTGACACTTGCTAGCTCTGAATCTCACCACCCTCTCTGAGACTTTGCTTCTTTATCTGTAAAAGGAGATCATTAATTCATTCAACAAGCATCCAGGGGCTTCCCTGGTGGCGCAGTAGTTAAGAATCTGCCTGCCAATGCAGGGGACATGGGTTCAAGCCCTGGTCCGGGAAGATCCCACATGCCGTGGAGCAGCTAAGCCCGTGTGCCACAACTAGTGAGGCTGTGCTCTAGAACCCACGTGCCACAACTACTGAAGCCCGCACGCCTAGAGCCCGTGCTCCACAACAAGAGAAGCCACCACAGTGAGAAGCCTGCGCACAGCAACGAAGACCCAACGCAGCCAAAAATAAATTAATTAATCAATTAATTTTTTAAAAAAAACAGAAACAAGTATCCGTCAAGCATCTGTCATATTTAGGCATTGTTTGAGATGCAGGGGATAGAGTGTGAAACAACACAGATGAAAGCCCTGTTTTCTTGGAGCTTATATGTTGTTTAAGGGAAACAGGCAATACACTAACAAATAAATAAAATCGATAGCATGTCCGAAGGTGATAAGCGCTGCACAGTTATATAAAGCAGGGAAAGGAGAGAAGATGCTGGGAGGTGGGGAACGCAATTTTGTAGGATAGTCAAGGAATACCTCCCTGAGAAGATGACATCTGAGCAACAAGCCTGAAGGGAAGAAAGGAGCAAGCCAGGCAGAGATCTGGGGAAGAGTGTTCTAGGCAGAGGAGGCAGCAAGGGCAAAGGCTCTGAGGTGGGAATGTGCCTGGTGTGCTATGCTCAGGAATAGATGTATCCACCTTCTAGGGGTGTGTCTGTGTGTGTGTCTGTGTGTGTGTGTGTGTGTGTGTCTGTGTGTGTGTATGTCTGTGTGTGTGTGTGTCTGTGTGTGTGTGTGTGTGTACATATAATTCTGGGAGGAGTATGGAAATAACTTGGGAAATAACTTGGGAATCCCCTAACAGAGTTGAGTAACTTGGGAATCATCCTCCCCTAAAGGAGGGGCTGTCACTTCCTCTGAGTAGAAAAAAAATCAGCTATTTATAGCTCAGTTGGTGGCCTTTGTGGGCTAACCCAGGCCCAGACAAGAGCTAAATGCCCCACATATTAATGACAAGAATCACTGGTAAAGCAACGAGGTCAAAACTTCCTACAAAGAAAAATGTCCTTTTCTCAAACAAGGCTGTGCTGGGTTGTCTCTGAGAAAAAGCAACGGTCCCCATGGAGACGTGCACTTGCTTCTCAGATGAGCCCCTTGTGGAAGATGCAAGGAGGTGACGGCACCCTGAGACATCCCTCCCAGAGACAGCAGAATCCACACCCTATCAGCCCAAAGAAGGCCGAGAGCACTCCAGTTTACAAAACCTAAGGATTTGAAGGGTGAAACCTCATCTTCTTGAGAGGAACCAAGGATGAGGACAAAACTCAATGGACTTGAAAGGACACTGGATGGAACCGAGAGAGAGGTCTGGAGTTTTGCAGGCTGCTTCTCTGAGGTCCCGCCCCTGTATGCACAGGGAAATAAATGATCACAGTAAGTTACAAACTCTGCTCCTCCCACAGGAGGCTGCTCTTCTGAAACCCACCTGCCCATCAGTAAAAGCTTCCTTTACCTCCATCGTGATCCAGTGTGACAAAAACTGGTGAGCCATGGGGTACCAGCGGAGGAGACAACTGGAGATGCTCTCCGACCATCTTGTGGAGATTTGGGGACAGGAGGGCTGGCAGGGCATTGTCTCCTTGCTTTGCTAGCATTACTGAGATAAGCTCTAGTAATAAGCAATCTCAGATCTCAGTGGCTTAACACAGCCTGGCCTGAGGCAGGTTCCTCGCCCCGGTGCCTCCCTGGGTGTCTCCACCTCCAAGCTCCTTTCAACATGGGCTCCAGCCATCTGGGGTCCTTGGTTTCCAGCTAGGTGGAGGGGAAAGGAGAAAAAGAGGGGATGAGTGCATATAGAACTTTATGGGCAGGACTGAAAGTAGCATATATCTACCTACATTCCCATTAGCTAGAACCTAATCTGAGGCCACATACAACTGCAAGGGAAATTGTGGAATATGATATTCCTGTGTTCTCACACTAGCATTGTCTCTGCCACATCACGTTTTTGACTACTGGGTAAAATCATTGCTAGTTAAAGCCAGCAGAAGAGGGACCTGCAGTCAGCATGGGCAGAAAAACCCCTAGATTAGATCATCTCTGATTGTTCTCCATGTGTTAGCATGAACCTCTCCTCCAAACACAAATGGGGAATTACTGAACTCCTACCTCAGCATCAAAGTCATGGTGGAGATGGATGTTATCACACCTGAGGTCTGTCCTGATTTTATTTTGTCTGGGGTTTCAGAGGCTGTGTGGGAGCTTTGGCTCAAGTGCTCACGTAAAATCATCCAAACATACCCCCCAGACCTGATATTCCATCAGCCCTTGGTCCAGAAAGTTTTCGAGTAGCTACGCAGCCCAACCCCAGGACTAGCAAAAGGAGGTGCGCTCCAGAGCAAAAAGGTAGCATTCGATGTACTCCACGTTTACGGCAGTAAATAGCCAATATCCTCAGAAAGTCAAGAATGTAGGTCTGAGCCTTTTTGGTATTGAAGCAAATTTACCTCTAGCTGATTCCAGCTTAACCCAATCCGGCTCATCTTCACTACTAAAACTGATGCCTTCAACACTCGAAGGGAACCTCTTGTCCTAAAGAGACCCTGCTCTGGGGACCAGCTCCCTGCCACACATGCCAAGAAATCCTCCAGCCTGAGCACACTGTAGCCACCAGACTCTGGCTATAACTAATGGAAGCAATCCCATAATGCTTAATCGCAGTGGCATCTCTGAGAGCTCTCGAGCCATGCCAGCTGTGTCTCAGGACCATCTATCAGGGGAGAGACAGAAGGAAGAATGTCTTCAGTGTCATCTATCTCCCATTGGTCAACATTCCATCTTATGGGACACTAACTCCCTTGCACTCGCGTGAGTGCGGAATGAGGTTTCACAGCGGCATCAACAGCAAAGTCCCAGGATAGGAAGCAAGTGACACATGCACATATCTGAGGTGAGAAACCGTCAGATTGTACCTGTGGGAAATGGATCAAATTCCATGCAGAACCGGCCACTGCAATAGCAGCTGCAAGAAGAGAAAGGTGATGCTGACAAGTGCTGCGTAAGAGGTTTTCGATCCACAGGAGCTCAATCAGTGGTATCTATTACTGTTATCATTATTGTTATTATCATTACGAGCTAGCCACAGACACCAGTCCTTGAACACGGGCCTCTTCCCTGGAGTCTGGTGCTCTGAATTTTGACCTTGAGCCAGATAAAAGCTGTCTTTGATCTGGCCCATGCTAGTAAATAATTTTATTTAAGTCCAGCTACAATTTGCTTGACTGTGTTAAGACCTTTTAAGGATCCAAGGATCCAAGCATCCCCTCCAAAATTAAAAAATACCAAATGCACGAAAACACAGTTATGTGTGAGCGTGGGCTGGTTAGTCACTAACCCATCGAGATGTCTTATTTAAGGGGAAAGAGTGGGCGATTTTAGGTGAGATGGCCCTGAAGTAAGAACCAGATGTCTGATGAAGTTCATTAACAGAAACCCTCACAGATTATGGGCCCGGAGTGAGAAGAGGGACACCTGCCGAGCAGGTGGATGGTTTCACGTGGCCTGGTGATCAAGCTCGTGGTCCAGGGGGTGAGGGCTCCTAACTGTTGCTACACTGAACCCCTTCCAAAGACCAAGGAGATTTCCAGTAAGATGAGCTCTGCCTTGCTACTCTGACAAGCTGTGTCAGACTTCCAGGAATTGTACTTTGTGTAACTTGGTCTGAAGCAGCTTAGTTAAGACAATGCAATTAGCTCTTAAAAGCACAGATCACAAGTCAGACCGTCCGATCCCTGGGAGGCCATCAGTCAGAAGCCGACGAGGGCATCCTTAGCCCAGAGTGCTTATGGCTCTGTTTCTTGACAGAGTTGGTCCATTTGCCCCCATTGTGAGCACAGCATGAAAATTTAACTCTAAAGAGTTGGCTCCAGATTGGTGAGTAAGGATATCGTCACACAACTTACAGGACTCTATATATTTTTTCTTTGTTTTTAGGAGGTAGCTGGTGATTAGAGATAAGGGGAGAAAGGAAGGGGGAGGACTGAAACTTGATACAACAAGAAGCATACTTTACTGCAAAGTGCAGAGGGTTGGAAGACAACAACCCAGACCTGTGCCCTTGAGTCCTTAAGACAGACATAGCTGGAATTACCCCTTGGGTGTCATGCTCATAGGGTGTGGGCATCACTCATCTCCTGCCATACCCAGACATTCAGGCTGTGCTGCCAGAGGGGAGCAATGAAGCCCATTACCTGCTGTGCACAGAAACAAGCCTACTGACCAGCAACTGTCCTTCCTGGCTTGACTGGGGCCAAATATATAAAATCAGTGGTAAATGTGGGTATAATGCTTAGAGTTCTGGCTCTGGACCCTGCCTTTGAATCCTGGCTCTGCTCTTACTAGGTAAATTATTTAACCTCTTTATTTCTTAGTTTTCTTATATATAAAATGGAAGGAATGATTATAGATCTCCTAGAGTGTAGTTATGAGGTTTAAATGAGATAATATATGTGAAGTGCATGAAAGTGTGGCTAGCACATATAAAAGGCCCTCAAAAACAACAGCTATTTTTATTGCTAACATTTATCAAGTTGGTTTATAGATATCACTATGACCCAGACAGTATGTTATGTGCATAAGCCCTCACATTTATCCTATGATCTCTGTAGTATCAATATCCTACTGGAGAAACTAAGATGTAGAGGGTGACTTTCCCAAAGGCACCCAGCTGATTTCTTCAGGAAGTTTCTTAAACGAGAAGTATTTTTCCCTCATCGGGGCCCCTGACATATTGTGTAACATCTGCATGATGATACTTATTGTAACCATCTATTTACCACTTTGTCTTTCTCTGAGGGGTTAGCAAACTATAGTCCTTGAGCCAAACTGGGTTTTTAAGGGAAAGTTTTATTGGAACACAGTCATGCCTATCTGTTTCCATATTGTCTGTAGCTGTTTTCGCGCTACAATGGCAGAGTTGAGTAATTGCAACAGACACCATATGGTCCACAAAGCTAAATATATTTGAAGTCAGCCCCCTGTATCTGTGGGTTCCGCATCCGTGGATTCAAGTAACCACAGATCAAAAATACAGTATTAGGGGAAAAGTTCCAGAAAGTTCCAAAAAGCAAACCTTGAATTTGCTGCGTACCAGCAGCTATTTACATAGCATTTACATTGTATTAGGTATTGTAAGTGATCTAGAGATGACTTAAAGTACATGGAGAATGTGCTCAAGTTATATGCAAATACTACACCATTTTATATACGGGACTTGAGCGTCTGTGGATTCTGGTACCCACGGGATGGGGAGCGGGGTATTCTGGAACCAATTCCCTGCAGATACCGAGGGATGGCTGTACTAGCTGGCCCTTTATTTTAAAAGATTGCCAACCCCTGCATTAGATTATGAGCCCCTTAAAATAGGGCTCAGGTCTTCTAGGGGCTTCACCTTGGCACATGATGAGGGCTCCCTAAGTGGGTGCTGAATGAGGGAGAGTGAAGATGTTGCAGACTTGAATGGATGTCACTTCGGAAGGAACTACGCCCTGAGGAGCCCAGGGGTCAGGACCTGAGCCCCACCCAGATCCTGGGAAGCCCCTCAGCTCTGTGATGCTGCCAGCTGCCTAGTGGTCCCCACAGGTGACCCTGAGTCAGAACCAGTAACAGGTCACCACATCATCACACCAGCACCACTCACAGCCCCTCTAATGACAGGACCAGCATCTTCTTGGAAGGAAACCCCTCTTAAATCTTCACTCATGAAATGGAAAAGATGCTGCTGGAGATGGTTTGGAGAGCTGTACCCCGCTCCCTTTTGTCCACTGCCTCCTGCCCCCAGCTTTGGTGCTATGCCTTTCCTTGGAACTCTCATGAATTGAATCAGAGTTTGCTTTTCTGCCTGAGGCAGGCTGTCCCACAGTGATCACTTCAGCTTCTTGCTGGAAAACAACATCTACAAAAAACAAACAACAACAAAACCAACTACCGTTCACTGAGCCCCTGCCCTGTGCCAGACAGCATGCCACAGACTTTACATAGTCAACACCAGTTTTCAGAACAGCCCTCAGAGGTGAGCTAGACTTTATCATCTCATCATAAAGATGAGAAAACTGAGGCTCCAGAAGGGTGAAGCCATCTGCCCATAACCAGTAAGTACCAGAGGTGAGATGGAAAGGTGATGGAGGTGAGATGGAAACCCACTATCCCTGCTTGTCTCATGTCCCTGACCTGCTTTCCCAGGGACCCATAATCCAGCAACTGGAACGATGTTGGAACTCTATGATATGATCTTTGAATCAAGTATTTTAGTTACATTCACCTGACCCAGCCTGGTTATGACAGATAAGGTATCATTTATTAGACACGCATTGGCTGTTCATTTGTCCTGCATCAGGCTCTATGCTGGACACTCAGGACACAGAGGTAGATTGAGCACAGCTTTACCTCTCAGGGAGGTAAAGTGTAATGTTGGAGAAGCAAATGATAAACCAGCAACTAGCACAACAGGTGAGACACTGGGTGGAGGGATGGAGGAGAGAGGAGGGGCTGTGGGTGGGCGTGACTATGAGTGGGCAGGGCCATGGTGGGTGGGGCTCTGAAATCCATCCCGCTGCCTCCAGGTTAGCTACCCATGATCTCCTCCATAGATTGAGGTTCCAGGCAAGAGTCCCCTTGAATAGTTCCTTTGCTGAGTTTGAAAACTTCCACTCTACAGGATGAACAAAGCAGGAAGAAGCAAGTACTGATGCCATCACCATCTGAAAAACAGGCTTTTTCAAAAAATCACATTCTCTCAGAAGTACAGAGACCAACTCCTAAATACATTCCTGGAGCGTTTTTTTCATCTCAGAGGACAATTAACCTTTGCAATTAGCTTCATCAACAGGAACTTAATATCAAATATTTGGTTGCTTAGCAACAAGGAAGCAGCCACTAGCAGGACTGCAGTATCTTTGTTACTCAAGTCTCCTGGGGCTACAGACTGAGGAGACGCTGGGCTGGATTTCCAGCCTCTGCAAGCTCTTTGCCCAAAAGTCCAGGCCACCCGAGGCCCCGCTGCCAGTGACCTCTGGGGCCAGTGAGCCCTACGAGTGAGAACCCAGCCTTTCAGCAGTGACTGAGGAAGGGGAAGGTTCCCGCCTCCAGTGTCCCCCATATGCCTCAAAAGAGCCTCCAGGAATGACGCCCAGGCAGGAGATGTTGGTCCTCCTCACCCTTTAGAGTTGTGTAGCCTGGGAAAGCTGGAGGCTGCTGTATACCTATGGCCAGCTCACTTTTCTTGTCTTCTTTCTAATTTCCACCGGGCCCTTCTTATCCCCATTTTATGCAGGAAGACCAAGGCTCTGATTAAACCACTTGCCCAGGTGTGCCCAGTAGTAAGTGCTGGAGCAGGATTTGGTCCCCAATTTCATGCTCTTTCCACATCCCTACAGTGGCCTATAGGGTCATGCTCCTTTTCTGTGCCTGAGCAACAATATTGGACCAGATGTGCCTCTCTGGTCCATCCCAGCTTGGTGTGTCTACGTCTTCCTTCCCAAACTCATGCCAACTCAGAAGTCAGTGTAGGCTTCTGAGGCATTTGCTTAAACCTCTCTGTTTTCTCACTTCAGTCACCATGAATCCCAGAAAGAAAAATCCTAATTCTTTCTAAGTCTGAAACTCCAACCCCCAAATTGATATAATTGTGTGGTGAAAAGAGCAAGACCTTTCCAATCAGCAAACCTGGGTTCAGAGCCTAGCTCTAAAATTTACCAGGTTACATCACTCTGGGGACATAACCTCTCCATCTACCCTTTCTCTCATCTGTGAAGTGGAGGTAATAATAACTACCTCAAAAGGATGCTGTGAGGACCAAGTGAGAAGCCTGGCTTGTAGAAGGTGCTCAAGAAGCAAAAATACAAAACAACAGAACTAAAACCACCACCAGACTGCTTGGTACCTCAGTTCCCCCCAGTTCCTACGGGGAGTAATAAGACTTTTGGCTCTTCCTCATCTCCCTCAGAAGGCTTTTCTGCTGCCAAGTGACCAGAGAAGTTTTAGATCAAGTGACCACCAGAGGTTTCTCCGTGTGTTACTCAGAAACCCAAACACATACCCTGAAGAAAAATTCCTCCTTTTCCATTGAAATAAAAGTAATTCAAAGCAGACAGATCTGGTCTGAATTCTGACTCCTTCCCATACCAGCTCTGGGACCTGGGCAGTTACTTCCCCTCTCAGCTTCCGTGTCATCCTCATTGGTAACACAGGGAGGAGAGTAATACTTTCCCAATTGGGCTCTAGTAAGAACTAAATCCAAAACCTGATATGAAAGAGCCCACCCCAACATGCACCCCAATGTTCATGGCGGCATTATTTACAATTGCCAACGTATGATAGCAACCTAGGTGTCCATCAACAGATGAATGGATAAGGAAGATGCAATACACACACACACACACACACACACACACACACACACACACACACACAATGGAATACACTCAGCCATAAAAAGGAATGAAATTTCAACAGACTTGGAGGGCATTATGCTACGTGAAATAAGTCAGACAGAGAAAGACAAATACTGTATGATATCACTTACATGGAATCTTAAAAATACAACAAACTAGTGAATATAACAAAAAAGAAGCAGACTCTCCGATATAGAGAACAAGCTACCAGTTACCAGTGGGGAGAGGGAAGCAGGGAGGAACAAGATAGGGGTAGGGGAAAAAAAGGGTTATTATGGGATTATATGAAATGATGTGTGTGAAACTTCTGAAAATTGTAAAGCACGATAGAATTTAAAGAATCTTCCATTCAATTAAAAAAAAAGAAAACCTTAAAAAAAAAGAAAGAAAGAAATAGCCCATCCCAGACCCTGGCTCAAGGCTCACCTAAGTTACTCAGGAAATATTTGTTGTGTCCGAATCCATTTGGCAAACATTGCCCTTATTGGTTCCTGCTGCTGACCACCCTTTGAAATTCTTATCAGTTTATTTTTACCAAACTAGTTATATCTACACTATTTCAGCACCAGCTTTAGGAAACAGCATACTTGCTTCTATTTTCAAACAAACACACACAAAAAAACTGCAGTCCCATTTCCTTTGGAACTCTGAAAGTGCTGCATATGCCCTTTGGAACTTCCAGACTGCCTGCCATCCCCAGAGCTCTTGCATGATAAACTCTTCCATCGGCCCAGCCATCAGCATGCCCTGTTTGAAACACTTTGGTAGCCTCTCAGGATGTGCAAAGCTCTGCAAAACAAACCTCATCAAGTTAAACATAGAATTACCATATGACCCAGCAATTCCGCTCCTAGATGTAAACCCAAGAGAACTGAAAACCTATGTGCACACAAAAGTTTGTACACGAATGTTCATAACAGCATTATTCATAATATCCAAACAGTAGGAAAAAATGCCCATCAGCTGATGAATGGATAAGCAAAATGTGGTATATCTAAATTATTAGTTTCCTATTACTGCTGTAGCAAATGGTGGCCAGAAACATGGTGGTTTAAAACAACATGAATTTATTCTCTTGAGGCCAGGAGTCCTTAACTGGTTTCACTGGCTAGAGCCAAAGTATTGGCAGGGCTGGTTCCTTTTGGAGACTCTGCAGGGAGAATATATTTCCTTGCCTTTTTCAGCTTCTAGTGGCCACCTGTATACCTTGGCTGGGGGGAATCTTTGAAGTGTAACACTCCAATCTCTGTTTTTATCATCACCTTCCCTAGATAATCCAGGATAATCTTCCCATCTCAAGATCCTTACTTAGTCACATCTGCAAAGTCCCTTTTGTCATAGAAGGTAACATTCTAGAGATTAGGGTGTGGATATCTTTGGGAGTCATTATCCAATCTATCACACAATAGAATTTTATCCAACTCTTGAAAGGAATGATACATGCCACAACTTGGAAGAAATTTGAGACATCATGCTAAGTGAAAGAAGTGACACAAAAGGCCACATAATGTATGATTCCGTATTTATGAAATGTCCAGGATAAGGAAATCTGTAGAGACAGAAAGTAGATCAGTGATTGCCAGGGGCTGGAGGGAGGGGCCCATTGGAACTGACGGCTAATGGGTATGTGATTCCTTTTGGGGGTGATCAAAATATTCTGGAATTAGACAGTGGTTGGTTATGTTGGTACAACCTTATGAATATACTAAAAACCACTGGGTTTGTACACTTTAAAGGGGCGTATTTATGATATGTGAATTGTATCTCAATAGAAAATAAAAGAAACCTCATCATGCATCAACATTACCTGTAAATGAAAAAAGTAAATTTAAACCAAACTGCGGTCCAGATCAACTTGATTTAAATAAAGTGCTTTCCATCAAATTGTTCAACCAAATTATATCCCCCCCAGGAGGCAGTGTAGTGTGGTGGTTGAGGGTGGACTCAGGAATCAGACGGCCTAAGTTCAAGTCCTGGCTCTGCCCCTTACTAACTGTGTTGCTGTGTTATCTTTTCTGAGTCTCAGTTTTCTCACCTGCAAAGTGGGGATAATAAAAGTACCTGCCCCTCAGAGTTGTGAGGATTCAGTGAAATAATCCACGTGATGCTCAGCATGTAGTTAGTGCTCAATACGCACCAGCAATTGCTTTCATTACCCTCATCCCCTCTGCTCTGCCCATCAGTGGAAAGAGAAGGAATGTGATTCTATCAATCCTAGGGGGACCTAATCATCCTCCTTAAGCCTCAGATTGCAGGGAGTTAGAAAAAGGCATCAGGAAGCTTCCAAGGGTAAAAAAATGTATCTGGTTTTGTGAAGGTTAGTTTTTATACATGCATTTATCCATTTCCGTACTCACTCCTTCCACCTTTCTTTCATTTAACAAACATTAATTGAGAAAATACCATATGCATGTCTGGTACTGTAGTACTGCTGGAGATGTGCTCCCACGGAACTCATGATCACTGGGCAAGACAGATAAAGATAAAAATAAGTTCAGGAAGATGTACCTGGGCACTGTGCTGGAAATTTACATAGACCCCCCGGGGTAGACAAGTGAATGGGGTGAGTGGATGAGAGAGGACACAAAGGAAAGAGTGGTTAGTTCTAAGGTGGCGAGGAGGGACAAGGAGAGACTTAGTGCAGGAAGTCTAGATGTGCCGCTAGGTGTTCTGGTGTGTGGGTGCACGTGTGTGTGTGTGGGGGGGGGCACTAGTTGACAGGCTAGAAGGATAGAAGAGAGGGAGTAAAAGTTCATATAAGCAAAGAGTGCATTCTAAGCAAGAGCAAAGGTCCAGAGATACGGTGCAGCCTGGATTTTTCCGGAAATATTAGTTCCTGCAGGTCATGGCTCAGCTAGAAGTAAGCTGTACTAAGACAAAGGCAACCAAGTGCTCTCAACAGGGAGTCAGAGGCTGAGCTGATTAGATTTGCCTTTTAAGATGATCTCTCTGGCTGCGGTTGGCACAGAATAACAACTGTGGTGAAAGAACAGACTGGAAGTAGTGGTTAGGAGACTGTGGCATGGACCAGGCCTTGGGTGATGGGGACACAAACCCAGCGGGGGAGAATCTACTCCTGTCTCCACTGAACCCCCAGTTGACACGCTGAACACCAGAATACATCTGTGTACACACACAGGCCAACACATACCCCCTCGGAGGCTTGGGCACCCACTGGAGGGCGGGATCATTGATTTTATATGTCAACTGGGCTAGACTCCATCACCCAGTGACTTAATCAAACACTGATCTGGGTGTTGCTGTGAGGGTATTTTGTTGATGAGGTTAACACCTACAATCAGGTGACTATAAGTAAAGGAGATGGCCCTCCCCAATGTGGGTGAACCTCATTCAATCAGCTGCAGGCCTTACGAGCCAAAACAGGTTTCCTGGAGAAGGAGTTTGGCTCTGTTTCTCTGGAGAAAAATGACTGATACGAAGGCTATAACCCACTCCTTTTCAGCAAGGCCTCCCATGGGCTCTAGAAACCAGTCATTCTCAGGGGTCCTGCTTTGAAGTTGGCTGTGGCTTGCGATAGTCCCAGGTGAGAAATGATTGTCACTTTAAAAGCCCCCTGGTTGAGAGAAGAAGGCATGAGACACAGGTCTCTTTCTTCTCTCGGCCTCTTCCCCTCCGTGCAGCCCACCCATCGGATCAGCTCAGGTCAGGAGGGATCCCACTCAGTATCTCAGCCTGGCATCAAGTCCTTCTGACCTTCTACCACCTCTTCTCTACCCGGTATCTCCCTGTCCCTTGCATCCTGGTTCCAAGGATGGAGTCTCTTTCTTGACCCCCTGGCTGGAGTTGCTGTTCTCAGTCCCCTGTCCAGTGTCTCAGAGATACTGTAACTAGAGTCCAGCATTACTCCCCTCAGCCTCCCCTGGTGGCCAGGGTCTGTGCCTGGCGTCCTGCTACCTCCACGCAGGTGCCCTTACCCATAGGCCCCCCCACCCATTGTCCACTACCACCCCATCAGCAATCACTTGGCCATCTGTGAGTGCCTCTGGGCTTGGCCCTTGGCCGCCTTTGGCCTGGGCTGCCCTTCCCCGATGGAGTCCTGGGCTGGGGCCCTGAAGACATGGCTGCTGCCAGCCCCAGTTAAGGTGGGTACAGGCAGCACAGAGGCAGTCTCTTGGTTGCCCAGGGAGGCCTCTACACATCTGGCTGGGGGTCAGGAAGCCCAGGAAGTCTCAACTTGGGAGTAGCATCCTCCCCTCGTGGCCCCTGCTGTGGGGTGTGGCATTTCTCCAGCCCCTGCCCCTACTCTGCAGGCTCTGAAGCAGCCTGCATGTCAGGACACCTGGGATGGGGTGCAGATCAGGAGGCAGGCACTGCAGCAGCTGCAGGGGGTGTTGGAGGGGCCACCGCTGTAGCCACCCGCTTCCCTGTCCCCTCCACAGTACGGCATTTCAGGGCCAAAGGAAGCCTCCAGCCCAGGTGCTTTGGGCTGAATGTAGAGACATGGACAGAATCAGGCCATCAGTATGTCCTTGGTCAATAATTAAAACGAACAAGACTCCAAAGCTGTTTTTTCAATGCCTAGTCCCCCAGCCCCACATCCCGAGGTTCTGATTAATTGATCTGAGGCAGAGCCTGGGCATAGTATTTCTTTTAATTCTTTGGGTGCTTATAATGTGTAGCCAGGTCTGAGAACCTCTGCTCTGGTGCTTTGCTATTCGAGGTGTGATCCGTGGGCCAGCAACAGTGACATCCCTGGGAGCCTGTTGGAAATGCAGACTCTCAGGCCCCACCCCAGACCTATTGACTCTGGATCCGCTCTTTAAGATCCCCAGGGAATTCAGAGGCACATTAACATTTGGGAAGCACCGTGGGAAATAAAAATCACCCTTCACCCGAGGAGAGCGGCTTTAAGCCCACTTCTGGCTCCTGTTCAGTGACCACAGCTCTGACCTACTGAGCAGTACCCCAAGCTGGGGGTCCAAATGGCCGAATGTTAAGCACCCTGGACCCGGACCTGAGGCCCACCTACCACCCTCAGCCAGGCCTTAGGTCCACTAAGGCTCACAAATAATTATTCTTCAGAACAGAAGTGCTCACAGCACTCAAATGCACATGTTTCTAATGCTATTTCCATATACAACTTCTCTGTCAGGTTGGCCTTGACTAATAGCAACTACCCTTAACTGGGCACTTACTAACGGACCAGTACTTAACAGACACAAATAGTTTAGTCATCCTATGACCCCTAATAAGATAAGTTTTATTAGCCCCATTTTTCAAATGCAGACACTGAAGCTCAGAGAGGTTGAAGCTGAGAGTCCAAGGTCACACAGCTAGTGGGGGGCAGAACTGTGATGGGAACCCCAGATGTCTGATTCCAAAACTCGGAACCCATTCACGTGGTGTCCATATTATGCCTTGCTTCATAAATAAAAACAGTGAGGGGGCCAGGACATGGAAGCAACCTAGATGTCCATTGACAGAGGAATGGATAAAGAAGATGTGGTACATATGTGCAATGGAATATTACTCAGCCATAAAAAAGAATGAAATAATGCCATTTGCAGCAACATGGATGGACCTAGAGATTGTCATATTGAGTGAAGTAAGTCAGACAAAGATTATTTGATATCACTTATATGTGGAATCTAAAAAAATCGTACAAATGAACTTACTTACAAAGCAGAAACAGAGTCACATATTTAGAAAACAAATTTATGGTTACCAAGCGGTAAGGGGGGGAGGGATAAATTGGGAGATTGGGATTGACATATACACACGACTGTATATAAAATAGATAACTAATAAGAACCTACTGTATAGCACAGGGAACTCTACTCATTACTCTGTAATGACCTATATGGGAAAAGAATCTAAAACAGAGTGGATATGTGTATATGTATAACTGATTCATGTTACTGTACAGCAGACAGTAACACAACATTGTAAATCAACTATATTCCAATAAAAAAAAAAAAAAGTGAGGGGACTTCAAAAACCAGACTCAGAAATTCCAATGTTCTCAGGAAAGAAAATGTAAATACATTGCCATTCCCTGAGACCAGTTAACGGGGAGTGGAGGGTGAGGGGGACAGATTTTACATAAGCAAAACTACCTTTGGGAACATGAGCCCAATGCATTCATGTAACAATTCTTCCTCCTGCCTGGGCTCTAACTATATTTTTATTAGGATGTTTTACATATTCTTGAGCTTCTTTAAAAGGCTAAACTGACTCTGAGTCCCCAGATGCGCCAAAAATCTAAGCAGTACATTTATGGGAAATGAAACCCCCCCATGAAATATCTCCCAGAGGCCTGAATTAGTGGTTTGTGTTGTAAGGAGGTGAAAATCCACATCTCTCCCAGGAATGCAACTGACAGAAAATTCAAACCAAACTAAATGTATGTAGGGACTCTCAGGCTCCACGGCTTATCCTATGGCCTGAATAGGTATAATCACGCGCTGTTCTAAGATCTGTTCCAGGAGCCTCCAAGGCTGGAGTGCAAGTTGCCTGGGGTCCAGGCTCTGCAGAGTATGGCGTCTCCATCTGTGGCCAGGGTCAGAGGTCAGAGGTCTCCTGTTTGTGGTTCCTTGTTAGGATGTCCGTAATTTATTTTCAAATACTTCAGCATAGAGAGGAATTCAATTTTCAGAGCTGTTTCCCTAATTAGGAACCCCCAGACCAGGGGACAGCCGCTAACACGCACACCCAAGAGGAAGCCCATGTGTCAGACGCTACTGTGGTAAGCACTTCTGTTATTTGTATTTCCAGCGACAGCTGAGACTGAAAATTAGCATACTGCACGCCAGAAATGGGCTTTATTGCTGAAAATCGTAGCCCGTTGACCAGCAAGATGAATATCAGAAATGGGCTTGCATTGGAGGAATGAAAGTCGTTCAGATGCGTGGTCTGGCGGAAAAGGCTTTGGAGCCAATTCTCCCCTGTGCATGAACAGGACAGGAGAATCCAGGGAGGCCTGCACTCTTTACCCCTGAAGCCTGGTGCTGGGTCTGGCGCTGGTGTAGGGGGCTTTCTGGTTGTCTGATGTTGACAAGGAGCACAGAATCCCACGTCTGGAATTCTGTTGTGTCTGCGTCATCCTTTCATGCAAGGTGAGGTTAGATGTAAAAGGATGGAGAGCTGGGACCCAGCTCACAGACTAGGTTGTGGAGACTGTTTTATTGCCTGCTTTGAGAGTGAGTAAATGTCTCATCTGTGGTGGAACTGGGCCTGAACCTCACTTTCATACAACGTGGGAGTGAGATCGTGGGGTCATAGCTAGCTCTCACCTCCTTAGACCTCTTTGGCAGCTTCTTAAGATTGCAGGTGATCCTAAGGACTTCCCTGGTGGCGCAGTGGTTAAGAATCCGCCTGCCAATGCAGGGGACATAGGTTCGAGCCCTGGTCCGGGAAGATCCCACATGCCGCAGAGCAACTAAGCCCATGTGCCTCAACGAGAGAGCCTGCGTGCCACAAACTACAGAGCCCACGCGCCCTGGAGCCTGGGCGCCACAACTAGAGAAGAGAAAAAACCTGCACACCATAGCTAGAGAGAAGCTCGCGCGCTGCAGCAAAGAGCCCGCGCACTGCAACAAAAGATACCGCGTGCCACAACTAAGACCCAACGCAGGCAAAAATAAAATTAAAAAAAAAAAAAAAGATTGCAGGTGACCCACTCCCCACTTTGTGAGTTTCTCTACAGGAGGAAAAGCCTCAGGGAATCTTTGCCCTTCATCAAATTCAGTATTCTTGCATCTAATTTGTTTTTAATTTTTTTTCCTTCCAAGTCAGAGCTGGATCAGCCACAGAAAGGATTTCAGAACTGCTGGTAAGGGGTAATCTGATGAGAAGTGATTATGTTCTCACTAGCAAAACAGTTTCTTACCAACCAAATTCTTATTGCCAGATAAATAAGTCGGTGTTTATTCTACCCACTCAGGGTCCTAAACGACCTCTCAGAGCCACCTGTGAGACTCAACCGACATTAAAGACACATTCTGGACACAGAGTCTGGTCCACAGAGAGCACGGGGGAGGCGGGTGCAGCCTCTCAGACACAAAGGTCGACCTCCGCTTCTCCAGTGATTTCCCACCTCGTGGCGTCCCGCCCCTAGAACAGCAGGGGTGTCAATGCTGCAGGGACCTCAGAGTCATCCCACCCAACCCTCTCTTCATCAGATGGGGAGGCTGGCCCAGAGAGGTTTTGTGACTAACCCACGGTCACACGCAGAGCTGGACGGAGGGCTCTGGCCGCTCCCCAAATTCTCCTTCGATTCAATTTAACAAACAATTTCCCCCTGAACTCAGGGAGCTCACAGGACATAGATACAAATAAGTCTGATAAAAGGAGGACAGCGGAACACACAGTGTTGCGAGTCGAGCAGGAAGCTGGGCTGTCTTTAGCCATGAACATAGCATGCAAGCTTCATGAGGGAGGCAGCCTTTGAGCTGGGCCTTGAGAGATGAGGAGAGTTTCGAGAGGAGGGAGAGGGATAGAGGGAGGGCCCTGAGGACAGCATCCAGGGACCTCTGGGGTGTGGAGAGCAGGCTCCAGCCGAGTGTCCAGAGGCCCCAAGGGGGCTCCAGATGGGGTCTTGCATGGAGGCAAGCACTCCAATTCCATCTCTGGGTCTGGGTGGATCCCTGAGCAAGGCTGTGTGCCCGGCTCACTTCCTTTCCTGGGAGTCCTTCTTTCCTGCCTCCGTCATCTCCTCTCCATGGCTCCCTGAGAATCCCAGTCTCTGGGGCACCAGCTGGGTTCTCCTTTGAAAAGCCAATCTTTCAAGCTCTTCTCCTCCCCTCACCCCAGGAGCAAAGTAAACAACCTCCCTGAACACCTGCACAGAGACCTCCAACCCGCAAAGCTCTTTTCCCTCACTCTGTCTCATTTACCTTCACCAGACCCACCACTATCCACACTTCCCCCATTGCAGAGGTGGAAAAATGAGGGTCCCAGGAACTCACCCTGTGTCCTCTTGCTGGTACATGTTCCCCAGACCCCTTCCTGGCACGGCAGTTCTAAGCACAGACCCTGGAGGTGATCCCCAGCTCTGAATCCCACTCCACCAGTCACCAGCTCTGTGACTTAGGCAAATTACTCTACCTCTCTCTGCCTCAATTTCCTCATCTGGAAAATGCTAATAATAGTAATAATGGTGTTTATCTCATAGCGTTGACAAGAGTATTAAACGTATTAATTAGTGCAAAGAACAAAATAATGCCTGACACATAATAAGTGCAATGGAAGTATTAGCTATTACTAGCATTAACCCTGATCCAGGATTCCAGCAGATTCCTCCCATTAGGTTACTAGGCATCCCCGGGTGCCCTCAGGGAAGTTGTTCAACCTCTCTGTGCTCACAACAAGGCTGGCCCTCAGGACAACTGGTATTCTTCCTGGGTTTGTCTCGTCTTTCTCTGATCCTTCAGCCCCTTTCTATTACCCTCTCTACCCTCAACAATTCCTCCTCGTAAGTCCCCTTCCCCACACCCACACTTAGTCAGACAGGCTCTTTCCTGAGTCTCTGTGAGAAAATGATTCCGCCTTTGTTGGTTCAAAAGCTGCCCTTTACATAGTAGTTTTCGAATGTTCAGTACAAAAAGAGTTAGTTGTCTCCTTTAAGAGCCCAGTTTTGAATTAAAAAGAAAGCTCTCCAGTGAGAAGCAGCTTTGAATCCGCTTCCTCGTGGTGGCAAGGGGATTATCAGCAGAAAAGCATATCGCATATTTACTTGCAAAACCATCCGCAAGGCCAAAGTCTAGTCTGGACTGAGTGGCAGATTTGGGTCCTTATAGCTACTCCTTCCAAGTTCTGCAGAAGACATCAGGGTGCAATAAGAGGATCTTTGTGGGAGCGCTGTTCTCCAGTGCTCGGGAATAGCAGAGGTGACCTGCCATACTGGTCCTTGCTTTGACCCGTGGCCTCTTAGAACCATAGTCTTTGGATGCCCAAGAATTGCCTTAGGGAAATGGAGGAACCGAGAAGGGAGCAGTTCCTGGAGCTCCTAGAGGACCTGGCTTGACACTGCCCAGGTGCAGAGTGGGCTTTGCCTAATGGGGAAATAAAATACAGCTTTGGATTTGCCTAGACCACTTCCACCTACGGGCTGGTGAAGTGGGCTGGTGAAGTGTTCTGTGATGCGCTGATGTGAAAGGAGCAGTCGTGCCTGGCACACAGTAGGGACTCAGCAAATGTTTGATGACTGAATTTCCCAGAGTTCATGACCACTCATTTCCTGTCTGAACATTCAGGGAGTCTCAGGGCTGCTGGTGCAGTGTGATTGGTTGAGGGCCTAAGCCACTTAAGTGCCCTGCCCTCCAGCAGTGAAGGCAGGAGCATTCTTCAGAAAACTTTATCTTGAGCCTTTCAGCTAGAGATAGTCAAAGCTTAAACAGCTCAGCATCTCGCTGATGTCTATCTGTGAATTGAAGCTTTTCAGTATCCCAGTGGAACATCCAAGTTAAGGCATGGGGGTGATAGCTTCTTTTTTTTTTTTTTAACATCTTTATTGCAGTATAATTGCTTTACAATGATGTGTTAGTTTCTGCTTTATAACAAAGTGAATCAGTTATACATATACATATGTTCCCATATCTCTTCCCTCTTGCGTCTCTCTCCCTCCCATCCTCCCTATCCCACCCCTCTAGGTGGTCACAAACCACCGAGCTGATCTCCCTGTGCTATGCGGCTGCTTCCCACTAGCTATCTATTTTACGTTTGGTAGTGTATGCCACTCTCTCACTTTGTCATGGCTTACCCTTCCCCCTCCCCATATCCTCAAGTCCATTCTCTAGTAGGTCTGCGTCTTTATTCCCGTCTTACCCCTAGGTTCTTCATGACCTTTTTTTTTTTCTTAGATTCCATATATATGTGTTAGCATACAGTATTTGTTTTTCTCTTTCTGACTTACTTCACCGTATGACAGACTCTAGCTCCATCCACCCCACTACAAATATCTCAATTTTGTTTCTTTTTATGGCTGAGTAATATTCCATTGTACATATGTGCCACATCTTCTTTATCCATTCATCCGATGATGGACACTTAGGTTGCTTCCATGTCCTGGCTATTGTAAACAGAGCTGCAAAATGCAAATCAAAACTTCAATGAGATATCATCTCACACCGGTCAGAATGGCCATCATCAAAAAATCTACAAACAATAAATGCTGGAGAGGGTGTGGAGAAAAGGGAACCCTCTTGCACTGTTGGTGGGAATGTAAATTGATAACAACCACTATGGAGAACAGTATGGAGGTTCCTTAAAAAACTACAAATAGAACTACCATACAACCCAGCAATCCCACTACTGGGCATATACCCTGAGAAAACCATAATTCAAAAAGAGTCATGTACCACAATGTTCATTGCAGCTCTATTTACGATAGCCAGGAGGGCGATATCTTGCAAGGGCAGGTTTCTTGGAAGTGTTCGTGAAATTGCTAAACACAATAGGCAATGAACTGCATCCAACGGCCAGCTCTTACCCCACACCGTCAGAAAGGATGTTATCGAGACTCAACTAACCCATACACATCACCTCGCAGCCACCTCCTTCCAAGCCACTCAGTTCAGTAGCTCCTAAAGGGGAAAAGGTTGTTTTAACATGGACCCCCCCACACCATCTTTTGCCTGGACCACTGTCACCAGCCTCTGGTCAAGGTTACCTGTCTCTGGTCCTTTATCCAATCATCTTCCAGACCATCACTAGACATGTGCTTCTACATCACAAATCTGGTCACGTCAGTGTCTTTCTTAATGACCCCAACGGCTCCCCATTGTCTTCAAGGTAGAATGAAGATTGCTCAACTTGGTGTACCAAGCTCTTCAAAATCTGGTTTCCATTCAGACGTGAAATGCAGCCAATACTCACCCCCAAAGCCATACCAACTGTTAAAATATTGAAATACTTCTGTTCCTCCAATGGCAGTTCGCCATCCACTAGCCAACAGCCTAGCCCAGATGCCTCCTGGCCAGAGCCCTGGTGGGAGAGACACTGCCTCTGACAGTATCTGACACTGGCTCCCCCAAAGGCATACGCTGGGCTGAGGCCCCTGACGTAGCCTAGCACTCCCTATAGACGCCCTTGCATGAACATTTTTGGGAACCGCAGCTTCTGCAGTATACCACACTGGTTGTTAAATGCAATATTTCAAATATTACTCCCGCCTCAGTCAACTTTACCAGACTATTGTTCACCATTCCCTTGTTCATTTATCTGTTGAATGAATTAAAGAACATCCGAATGAATAAAGGAATGAATGATATGTAACCTGTTATCTTCTTAGGCTCATCATGAAAGAAGGAGGTTCATGGCAGCATATTGGTCAACAAATAAGCTACCATCCCCGGTGACCACCGAGTTCTCACTCAGGGCCAGAAATGGTCACTTGGGCAGGGTCTTTCATTGGTGGGTTATACCTTGGCCAAGTTCTCAGCCATCCAAGTTCAGAAAGTAGACCTCTTCAGTGCACCCAAAAGTCATCAGTCTTTCAGGGCAAACTCACACAACCCAGGCTCAAAAGACACTGATGCCAAGTGAGAATGCCACCCCAACTATTTGTAAAGGTGAAATCCCCTGTCCAGGTGTTTCAGTTGATGCTCTTCCAGTTGCAAGAGACAGAAATCCTATTTCAAATGACTTAAGCACAAAAGGAATTCACTGGCTCTCAAAGCTGAAAGTCCCAGGGGTAAGTTCAGCTTCAGGCACAGCTGGATTCAGAGCTCAAATGGTATCACTGGAACTCAAGTTTTTCCTTTTCTGGGTTTTGTCTTCTACCAAGTTGACTTCCATCTTAGGCTCCACATGGTGGCAAGATTGCTTCCTGCCCTTCAGGATCCCATCCTCAGCTTCAAGTCTAGCTGGCAAGAGCGAAAGATTCTCTTCTGGAAGCCCCAGTAAGCATTTCATTGTATCACTTGTTTTCTAATTAGGTCATATAGCCATCCCTGAACTAATCTCTGTGTCCAGGAGAGAAATGGTATGTACTGATTGCCTGAAGCCTAGATCACCTCGGGATCTAGGGATGTTTCATCCTTATACCAAGAGTTGGTGCCTCATCTAAAGTACAAGGGCTGAGAGTAGACAAAAGAGAGGGCAATAGGATATGGGCACCACAATGCTAGGCAGCAAATCCAACTGATGCCCACTGTGCCAGGACACTCCTTTATAGCATTGAGGATACCAAAACGTTCTTCAGAGGCTTGCTTGGTGTGTCCAAGTAAGGAAAGAGGAATATTAGGAAGCGGGGAGGATTATTTTTGGTAAGATCTAGGAATTGTCCTCACCCCGAAGGAGAAGACCTGTCTCTAGGGCAGAGCTGGGGACAGACTAACAACCCTCCTCTTTGAAGCCTAGTTTTCTGTGCTGGACCCCATCCCTTCTTCTTCTTCTTTTTTTAAAAATTATAATTATTTCTTTATTTATTTTTGGCTGCGTTGGATCTTTGTTGCTGCGCGCTGGCTCTCTCTAGTTGCTTCAAGCGGGGGCTACTCTTCGTTGTGGTGCGCGGGATTCCCACCGCGGTGGCCTCTCCTGCTGCGGAGCATGGGCTCTAGGCGCACAGGCCTCAGCAGTTGTGGCACATGGGCTTAGTTGCTCCGCGGCATGTGGGATACTCCTGGACCAGGGCTCGAACCCATGTCCCCTGCATTGGCAGGCAGGCTCTCAACCGCTGCACCACCAGGGAAGCCCTGAACCCCACCCCTTTGCTGGCACGCTCTGCCTTTGTTCAGAGGGGTTAACGTCACCTATTCTGTGTCACAGCTATAGGTGAGTCACTCTACCCAGCCTCGCCCAGCCTACGCAGGTTGTCTTGACTTTGATTCATCCACATCAATTTATAAATAAAGTGCATCTCCACGGTCCCTTCTACTTTTCTTAGTGCCAACCTGCCTCAACTCTTTTAAGCAGCCTAATGAAATAGGGCAGGGCAGAGACTTCCACGCTTATGTTTATAGATGGTGTCATGAAAGAAAAAAGAGGGAAAACTATCTGCCCAGGTTCATATCGCTAGATGGAGGCAAGCTCCAAGAGCCCATGATGAATCCCTGGCTTAGTGCTTTTCACACACATGAAGCTGCCTATTGAGGTCTGTATGTGGGTAACAGACCAGTGTCTCTCCAGCTTACTACTGAAATGTATCAGAAGACTACCCTTTATGGTGGAAATAAAGAGCCCTTTTTCTTAACCACTCCCAGGCAATTCCCTGCTACTTTCTCCTATCCTTGGCCCCTGAGCCATCCTCACAGGCACTGCCCTTGTTATTAACAGACTGGAGGGACGATTCCTCTTGGCTCTGGGGTGAGGGGGAACCGGCAAGCAGTTTGTCCCTGAAAACTGACATGGGTCCTATCTGATGCAATTGGTGCCCAGATAAGACAAGATGAATGGCAAGCAACGTTTCAAATGACAGGTGTCATTTGTTAACGTGTGCTAGATCAATGGCTTCCAAAATTAAAATGCTCTGTATCTGTCACACGTCCCCACCAGGCCCTCTGGCAGGGCAGAAATGCCAGCTACAGATTGGTGTGAAGGTTGCAGCGGAGGAGACGGGGAGACTGCCAGGCTTAGGGGGATGGCATTTCCCACCAGAGCCACAAGTAAGTCTCCCCCCACCTCAGAGGCTCTAGAGACTCCCCAAATAAGTCAGACTGTGGAGAGCGGAAAGTTCAGACACTGACATTCTGTAGCTGGAAAGGGATGGGGCACATTCTTTGAGTTTCCCAGAAAATCCTGGGCACACACATAGACCAGAAACATCCAGGTTTCCCTCCTTCACATGGAGGAAAGCAGCCCCACGATGGGGAAAGCCTTTTCCTGTTTTCTGGCATCCTTTGGGATCCACAGGCATAGCAGATGCCTGGATACCCTCTCCCGTATCCCTCCAGCCCACATAAGTTCAGCTGTAGTTGTGAAGATGCTTCTCCGCACCCCCTCCTCCAAGTGTCCAGTCTGCCTTCTCTGCCCGCTAGTTTCTTTGAGTGGCCAGGAGCAACCGTGAAGTGCAAGGAAGTTAATGCCCAGGGCTGGGGGATGGCGGTGGGTGGGTAAGTGCCCTGGCCTCCCCTGGCACAATTCTGAGGCAAGGGCCACGTGGGTTTCAGAAGGTCTCCGGGGACTGAGCCTGGCTGCCCACGATGGTGACTTGTTCATTAGCATCCACTTCAATGGCTCTTCACCTTCCAGAGCTAACTTGCTCACTTCCTCCTGTACTTCCCGGGACCACCTTCCAAAATAAATACCCATGTCCTTGTCTTCCAGGAATGCTCCTCACTGCGTTTACTCTGTGCCATCCTCCCTTCCTTTGAGCATCCCACAGGATCACAGGGCTTTGTGAGCAGAGGACAAAAAAAAGGTCCACACTTGGCTCTTGGTTCCACGCTGACTGACCACAAATCCTACAGCATTGATGCCCCCCTCCTCCTGCCCTCACTCTCGCCTTGGCCCTGAGTTTATCAGTAGGCGGTCCAGCCATACCTGGGAGGTTTTCTCTTGATCTTCCCAGACCTGGTAGAGCCCCAGCATGTGCACAGGCACGAGCAAGTGATGTGGTAGAAAGAACAAGGAGGGTGCTTGGCTTCCAGCTGTGGCATTAGCTCTGCGGCCTTGGGGAAGACGCATAACCTCTCTGAACCTCAGTTTCCCATCTCTATAATCAGGAAAGTATCTCAACCCAGCTCATGAAGTTGTGACCACAATCAAAAGGGGAAATATATGTGAAACTGTTTGTGAACTGTAACTTTTTCCAAGGCTGGTATTCAGCTATTACCCAGCAGAATAGCTGTTATTCACGGCTGATGTTTGTTCGGATTGGTTGGAGCCTGCGCTCTCCCTGTTATTACATATTTCAAATATCACGTCTAATGCTACAGTTGCACGTGCATCTCATATCCCTTGCTTGGCAGCAGCCGGCCAAGCTCCCTGAATGGTAGAGTCACAGCTCATCTCTAAGGAGAGTGCTGGGGAGAGCCACGCCCCTCGGAGCCCTTCCCTAATCTGACTGAGCCAAGGAAGAATGCGGTGAACACAAGACATACGAGGCATCCCCCAGACGGATCGATCCCATTTCAAAGGCGCAAACACAGAACACGTTGTGCAAATATGCCACCAGTCGGCTTTGAGGCCCAGCTCGTTGCCAAGGAGCCCAGTGTTCCATCCAGCTTAATTAAGCGTGTTTAAAAGGCTACACGCTCTCCTCCATCCATCCACAAAAAGGCCCTCCATGGAACTCAGTTAATTAATCAGAGGCCGCGTGAGTGGGTGCACTCTCCCTGGTGGAGAGAGGCTGACCTGGGCTCAGGTCTACGTGAATAATCTTGGGAGGCTGGGGACGGCCACCTGGAACAGGGCAGTGGGTGCCCAGGGTTGGGCATCAGAGGGATAGACTAACCCTACCAAGTGTGGCTGAATCCTCTGAATATTCCAAAATGAGGCAGGAAGATGAGCAAAGGCCTTAATTAACACCTGTTTGCATATTCATTGTCAACCGTGAATTGTTTAAACTCACCCATCACAGAAAACTCACAGTGACTGTCAGGAAATGATAAGAATCCTTAGGCCTGGATTTTGTTTTGGAGCAGAGAAGACTGAAAACCTGCCCTGTGTGACACTGATAATCAAAGGTAGACTCATCCTAATTAAACCGAGCAATGTTTACACTTAAATACTGCCCCCCCTCCCCCGTCCCACCCCCAGCCCCCTGGCAATTATCGGCTCAGCTCTGAATGGTAGCTCCACTAACCATCCTTCCTGCCACGGTCCTTGCTGTGGCTTCGAGGTTGGCACCCTGGACCCTGGATTAACCCACTCGTCAAGGGGCAAGCTTCGACTCAGTGGTGCTTTGCTGTGCAAGGAAGGAAGGTGGAACCAAAAGCGGTGGCTTCAGGAGAAAATCGGAGGAGAGGGAGTTGACATCTACTGAGCACTTCCTGTCTGCCACCCCTTAGTGATGCCTATAGATTCTAGAAAGTTCTTCAGACGCAGTCTATTACAAGAATAGACACTTCATACAGAATCGGTCTCAGGCGGACACTGAGTGTCCCTTCTCTCCCTCTTCTCTTTCCCACCGTCCCCTCGGTCTTTTGACCCCGCTGCTGGGTCCCCAGGGTCCTGGCTTAGTTCTACTTTATTTTCTATGTGGGGAGCAGGGGAAGAGGCAGCTATTCCTCTTAAGCGTAACTTTGCTATGTTACTGCATGACAATATTTCCACATTGCAGCGTTGTTGCCCCTTGTCTCCATAGTAACAAAGGCCTTACCATAGTAGGTGAGGTGAGCAGGAGAGCGTAAGACAATCCTATATCATGGCTGGTACCCTAGGCCCCTCACCCACAGGCTCTCAGCTCTCTCACGACCACCACATTATGGTCCAACGCCATCCACACCTGAGGAAACCGGAACTCAGAAATGTTGAGTGAACCCCTAACACAGGGAGTGAGTGTCAGAGCCAGGAACAAAGACTGCTCTCTCACAAAGCCCCTGCCCTTTCCCCTGAGCCGCTGCCCCTGTCCCAGCTTGGCCAGGGTCTGGAATCCATTATTCTGTGTCTCATGGGGCACAATGAACTCTGGTTGACTTCTGACATTCCCAGTGGAAGGAAGAATTCGGTCAACAAGTAGGGAGAGAGTGGTGCTGGGGAAGCTCAGACATGAGCGGTGCTTGGAGCTAAACAAGGTTACCTGAGGTCAGAAGCTGGAGCAGGGTGTCAGCAAGCATTCCGGCGTCCTGGGGACAAGGCCCAGCTTCTGGGGCAGCTGGACAGGGATGAGACTTGGCTGGAGTTCAGCAAGGGCTCTGCGGTTGGTTGAATCACTTTGGTGGGCCCTAAATCCAATGGCCAGTGTCCTTAGAAGAGAAGAGAAGGGGAGATGAGACACACAGAGGGGAAGGTGGTGTGATGACAGAGCCAGAGGTTGACGCAACGTTGTCTACAAGCCATGGAATGCCAAGGACTGCCCGCAGCTTCCAGAAGCTAGGAGAGGCTCCCTCAGAGCCTCCAGAAGGAACCAACCCTGCCCACATCTGGATTTTGGACTTCTGGCCTCCAGAACTGTGAGAGAAAGAAATTTCTATTATTTTAAGCCAGCCAGAAAGTGGTAATTTGTTACAAAAGCCCTAGCAAACTAACACAGGCTCGATTCCCAGTAAGACTTAGGGACAGACCAGGAAACGCCAGCAATTCAGAGGCAATGGGCCAAGGCTGGTCCTAGGTCATGATAGGACCAATTAAGAAAAGAGGAAACGGGAGAAGAATCTGGGGAGAGAGAGCAGGGCCAAGCAATCTGGTAGGAGGACCCTGAACGAAACAGAGGGAGACAGTAAAAAGTCCTCGAGGAAAGAATAATGGTGACTAATATTCCTTTTTCCACGTTGAAATCCCATTTTACCCAAATCCTTTAATGCCAGTCATTATACAATAGACATTCTTGTATATTGGAAGGGAAGCCAGCTCCTGGCTGAAATGAAACCAAAAAACCTAGAGCAGTTGGCAGGAGTGAAGGAAGATGGGGAGAGGGAATGACAAATGGAGATGGGGCAAGAGTTCAGAACCAGAAGCAGCAGGAGAATGTGAGCGCTATACTCCGTCCTTCCCTCATTGACCAGGATCCTGGGAAACATTAGCCAGGAGGATGCCAGGAGGCAGACGCAGCAAGCAGATCTAGAAGGAACCGTGCAAAGTGTTATCAGTGATTATCTCCGGGTGATGCAGTTACGCTTTTTGTCGTGAATTTCTTATTTGCTTATATGTATTTTCAATTTTTAAAAACAAGTAGATATTACTTGTGACATTTTTTACAAGTAAAGCTAAAAAAATAATAATAATAATTTGCCGACAGGACTGCAGCAGCCCTTACACACGCGGTGGGAGCCAGCCAGCAAGCATGGCCCCAGACCATTTTTCTCTTTGGACAGAGGGAAAACACACAGCCATGGGAGCCCGGCTCCTCTCTGAAACCGGCACAGGACATTCACTGGAGGTACTCGCTAGGCCAGCTCCATGGCAAGGCCTCTTTCACTTCAGGCTCTGCCAACGAGGCTTCCAGGACCCCCAGGAACTCTCATCCGAGAAGACAGCCAAAGCAGAGTCATCATGCAAACAGTTCCTCGTTCCTCTCACATTTTCTAGACTCAGTGTTCAAATGTCTTCAAGAAGATTCATGTGTAGAAGGTGGGCCCTTCCAGAAAAGGCAATGTCATGCCTCCCAGCTACGCACCGGGCCCCCACTTTCATCCTTTCAGAGGTTTCCAAGTTCCAGCCACGGCCGTGCTCACCCATGCCGGAAGCCCCATTCTGTTCTCTGCGCTCTCTCTGGCCTCGTGAATCTTGGCAGCTGGCCGCTCTCCTATGGTGATGACTCCCGTATTAATTTAAGTCTTTCCAAGACATACTTGCTAATTAAAATGTAAAAGAGTTTTTTTTATCCCTTTAATTAAGATACAAGATGGGATGCATAATTTAATTTGGTCCATTGAAAATATCACTATTATTAGCTCCATGACTGGCTTCCATTAAAGACGACCATGTGCAACAATTTTCTTTTTACTCCCACATTTGCTGGAGCTTTGGCGTGTGCACTGAACGGCTCCTAAAACTATTGCAGGCGACTACGGCGACTGTGACCCCACTGGAAAGGAGCCACGTGGGTGCCAGAGCCACCGAGGACATCAGCTTTAGGACCCTGTCTTGGGATGGATTCCCCCAGAAGCAGACCCTAAGAAAGATTTGAATAAGAGCAATTTGTACAGGAAGTACTTTTAGGGGAGTGAGGAGTGAGACAGGGACAGGAAGAGATTCAACTCAGGTGAGCAAATGAGTGGGTCACTGCTGCGGGGGACGGAGGGAAACCTCATCAGGGACACCTGGTTGTATAGAATACACATCAGGGCTCTCCCACCCGAGGGACAAGGAAGCTGGCTGTCTATCCTCCCATTCCCATCCATCACTGGCTGAGGGCTGCTCCCAGAGGTGTCAGCTCCCCCGTCCTTCCAGCCTCCCTCTCGGGCAGAGAGTTGCCGATATTGCAGAAGGAAGCATCAGCGTTGAGTAGTGAGTGGTGAGAGGAGATGGGCAGGGTATCAGTAGCATCTGTTACACACCCACAGCCCTGTGTTTGCAACTGCGCCAGGCTGGGCAGAAAGAGGTGAGAAGGCATGCAGGGAGAGTGTCAATCACATATTATTGAGTCCTTTCCACGGCCAGAGAGACAAAATCATGAACTGGCAGCCCGAGTCCTCACTTGGAAGTATCTAGAAAAGGCTAAAAGCAGAAGGGGAAGTGTCAAACTCTCTGACACAAAGTCAGAGACAAACAAAAATACGCACAGAAACAGATGTGGGGGAATAGGAAAAGCACAGCCGAGGGCCTGGAGATGGAAATGAGGGTACAGTTCCAAGGTCATTTCAGCTCGTTCAGCCCCAAAGGGACTTCCTCAGTCAGCACTGGAGCCCTGACTAGTGTCCGTCCCATGGAGAGCTGGGTGTGAAGTACCAGCTTCCTCCAGTTGAGAATAGAGAGGACAGTTGTCAATTTCATCCTGTACTAAGTGGGAGAACTGGTGGCTGGAAAATGGGAAGGGAACATATTATCCAAGACAGAGTTTGAGAAGCACCAGGGAGAAATGATTCTGGATAGTGAGTCAGCTAAAGGGGAGATTCCAAAGGTGAGACTCTGGATCCTGGGCTGTGTTGAAAACTACGGGCGATGGGAACCCAAGAAGCGGGCTTCAGGAAGGAGGAGGGGGCATCAGCAACCTCCGTGAATGAGCCGTAAGCAAGTCAGCCAGGTAAGGGTAAGCTGGATTGGAGCCCAGAGTGGAGGATGTGGGACGAGATGCACAGTGGTGGACATCCTCCGTCAGAGGAGCAGTGTGGGACAGAAAGGGCCTAGCATTAGGAGACAAACCTGCCAAGGTTCAAGTCCTGGCTCTACCACTCACTAGCTGAGTGATCTGGGGCAAGTGGCTTAGCCTCTCTGAATCCCTGCATAGAATTCTATGTGGGCTAAATAAGGTAAAGTAGAGAAAATTCACAGCATAGCATCTGCCTCATGGTAGGAGCCCCTAAAAGTTACTTCCTGCCCCTCCTTTATCTTAAACTGTAACCTGTATGACACTCTGAGGACCCACACCTTCAGGGAGTCCGACTGTGGCAGCTCTGACTGTGTGTGTGTGGGGACGGCAGGGGTGGGGCAGAGGGTGTGTCTGGGCTTGAAGTAGCACCTCCTGCTCTACCCCAGTTTCTCTGAATGTACATGACCTTAAAAACAACAGGGCTTCCCTGGTGGCGCAGTGGTTGAGAGTCCGCCTGCCGATGCAGGGGACACGGGTTCGTGCCCCGGTCCGGGAAGATCCCACATGCCGCGGAGCGGCTGGGCCCGTGAGCCATGGCCGCTGAGCCTGCGCGTCCGGAGCCTGCGCTCCGCAACGGGAGAGGACGCAACAGTGAGAGGCCCGCGTACCGCAGAAACAAACCAAAAAAACCCAACAAACCGGCTGTGTTTAGAAACTCCCTTGCTTCTGACACTTCCCAGACAGGTAAGGACACTGAGGTGGAAGGAACTAAAGGCCGTGCCTCCAGTCACGCAGATAGTGGTTGTCAGGCCAGGCCGTGGAGTGCTCTCAACCACCCTCTCTCCGCCCCGCCACCTGGTCCAGCCCCTGGAGGCCCATCGTGGACGGCTGGCCATAGTGCTACCATATAAGTGAGCCTGAGGAAGGCGGAGGGATGAGGGTACATTCCACCCAGGTGCTCAGGCCCTCTTCCTGCCCCTTCTGTCCTTGAAGATAAAAACATCTTAAATCTTAAAGAGGCGGGGCCATCGGGATCCCGTGCTAATACCGTCCACCCAGCAGGTCCCCCTTTCTCTGGGCCCACAGCTCCTCACACAGAAGCCCCCAACCCTTGGGGCTAGTGGCTCTTCCTGTGGAGAGCACAGTGAAAACCCCTGAAGACGCTGCTTACCTCCACACATACTGTGGATTTTAAAACAATTTGTGGGGAAAGCCCCCTATGGCTGTCAGCCCTCATTATGAAGGGCTCACTCTTTCTCCAATTCAGAAATCACACCATCTCACCAAGCTCACTCACAGAGGTTGCTAATGCCCCATCCTCTTCCCTGAAGGAAACACTTCTACTCCACACCCCTCCCTGAGCACAGAAGAGCCCAAAGGGCTCCCCACTTACGGATCTTGAACTTCAAAGTGCAGCACCAGGGCTCCATGTATTTCCCCCATGACTCTCAAACCTATATCTCCAGTCTGTCCTTTATCCTGAGCTCCAGATTCATTCATCCAGGTATTTCCTCCTGCATGTCCCCAGGACAGTGGAATCACACACTGAAATCTGTCCTCTCTGTGTTGCCCTGAAGTCTGATCCTCCCTGTTTGTTCCCATTTCTGTGAATCGTGTCACGCAAGCTGGAAACACAAATGTCATCCTTGCCTCCACCTTCTCCATCCCTCATATCCCATCATTCATCCAGCCCAGCCATTGCCATATAGGAGATATATATATCTGTCTATTTTTCCCATCCCTGCTGCAATCATTCAAGTTCAAACTTCCTCTCAGCATCTGACATCTAGATTATTTTCACACCCCCTACTGGTTTTTTTTTTTTGCAGTGGTCTTGCCCCAACATTTAGTCCATCTGCCTGGAACATCCTCTTTCTTTTGTCCATCTGGCAAACTCTCCCCCAACTCATAAGCCTTCCTCCTCTGGGAAGCCTTTCATGATTTTCCCACGTAATGTGAAGCACAACCCCTTCCCCGGTGAGCCCCCAGGCACTGGCACCCATGCTTCCATTTGAGCCCTTTCTCTCCACGGGGCTCCTTGAGAGCAGGGGCCATGTTTTCTTCATCTCTGGGCTCCCATATCTAACTCAGTTCTTGGTGAACAGTCAATGCCTCATAAGTGTTTTGTTGACTTAAAGAATCCTGTAATAAGGAGGACAGGGGCCTTTCAAAGTCCCTTTTCTCTTGTATCTGAAGGATATAGAAATTGAATTTTGTGTTAATGATACTTTCTAACCACAGACCCAAAATTACTAAGCCAGACTGAATCCTTTAGCAACTGAATCCATCCAATGCAAGCCCGTCCCTTTCTCAATAGCCAGGAAGTCTAATTCTTCCTTCTTTCCTCCCTCCCTCCCCTCCTTCCTTCTTTCCCTCTTTCCATCTACTCATCCATCCAGCCATCTTCCATCTAATCCTTCCTTCCTTCCTCCCATTTGTCCATCATCCATCCATCCATCCATTAAGCCATCCATTTATTGAGTAGATTCTGTGTACCAGAAACTGAACTGGGTACTGGGCCTGCTGACCTGAATAAACACAGGCCCAGCACTAAAAGAGCTAATCATCTGGTGGGGAGAATGGAAATTTTTACAAATGTTTATGAAGGATATGAAGAGAGCAGTGTGAGAATCCAAGGGAGAAGATGAGTAATTCTAGGGAGTATAGAAGAAAGTTGACCTTTGAGCTGAATTTTGAAGGTGATGAAGAGGGGAAAATATGCCACCCAGAGGAAATAACCACTGCAATGACTTAGAGATGTAAAATAACAGGGCAAGAACAGAAAAAACAAACGTCAAGAAGCTCAATCTGATTGGAGCAAAGGAGGCACACATGAGAGGAATGTAAAATAAGGTTAAAGGTACAGATTTGGAGGATCCCAAATGTCAGACTAAGCTTTCTGGGCTTTTTTCTGGAAACCACAGGAAGCCATTGGACTTTCCATACTCGGCAGTTTGGAGAAATGGTTCTGGCTGCAGAGGGTCAATAGGAAGGCAGCTAGCAAAGAGGCTGGAAGGCCACATAGGAGGCCGGTGCAATGGACCAAACGCAATGACACATGCAGAGTTGACCTTTGAGCTGAATTTTGAAGGTGAAGTGTCAAACTTCACCTCTGGAGTAGAGGCATGAGAGGGTGGAATGAGAGGAGGTGATGGAAAAGGGAGGATGTTTCTCTAGATGTTGAAAGCAAGACGTCTGTCTCAAGGGAGTCAGAAGAAATAAATGCTTCTTGTGCTGCCACCAAAGAGATTGATAAGGCTGCTCAGGCTGTCTGCAAAATGCTCCGAGTCCTGCCTGGCCGTCAGGGGAAGCAAGCCCTCTGCCAGCCTGAAATGAATGACTCTCCTAGGGAAGCATACTGGTGTCTGTACCAATGACCTCTGCTGACCTGTGACAGCATCAGGGCCCAAGTCAGCGAGGCCGTCCCCCTGGGCTGGAGCTAACGACAAGGCAGGAGTCAGAACACAGCCTTCAGTCCCTCCATCTGAGGTGACCTGCTTTCCATATCTGCAAGCCCTACTGGAAGACAGAGCCCAGGGTGTTATAAATCACATGCTCTCTTTTTCTCACTTTCACACCCTTAGAATTGAGCATCATTTTTTTTATTAACAGGCAACTTATTTATTAAGTCCATTTTCTTCTATGGATACTGAAAGGTTCTTGTTACTCAAATATAAAGGACCACTCCTGCATGACAAACAGCCACAGAGAAGAGAAAACCTGAATGCTTATCTGGAGGAAAGAAAATAATCAAGAGTTCTTCAAATTGGTAATAAAAAGAAGGGGATAAAATATATCTCATACCTGTGCGGCTTATGACAGTGGATTTTTAAAAAACTTTTTATGATGTCATTCCATTTTCTCAATAGCTCTGTGAGGTGAGTTTGTGATCACCATTTAACAGAAGGGGAAACTGAGGCACACAGCGTTCAGGCCGCTTGCCCAATGGCACACAGATTTGTAAAGTCAGGGTTTAAATCCAAAGTTGCCTCATCTCGAAGACACTGTTTGTTCCATCTCGTTATGTCACCTCGGGGAGACAGCGCTGGAGGGAATGAGAGCATGGAGGAAGGGTCAGAGCCTGAAAAGCCCCCATGCTGGGAGTTAGGACTCTTGAGTTTAAGTCTGGGACCCCCTTGTTAGTTCTAGGATCTTAGACAAACCCTGTGGCTTCATGAGCATTGGTTTTGCCCCTAAAATTGATGAGGTGCCTTGGGTTACACAGGCCCACAGTTCTGTTTCCAAGCCAAGCAAGAAGAGAATGACTCACTGTCAAATGAATAAAGTTTTACAGACAGCATTTCTAACTTTATATGGTGTTGGAATGTCTCTCTGCATGTGTCATAAAAATAAAACAGAGTTCTGATTGTGAGTTTAATTTGAGCCCATCACTTCACTGGTCTGGGCTTAAGAGTTTCCTCTGATTCAACTGTTTTGAGTTTTTTTTTTTTGAGGGTCAATGCCATGCTAGGTATATCCTGTCAACAACCCAATGAGGTGGGGGTGAGATAATTTGCCCAGCTGCTCCTAAATTCCATTGTTCTGCATCTTCACGCTAAGATAATACATCACATTTTTTCCAAATACTAATTTCAGGAACACTAATCTCAGATGTTCAGAGATGTTATAGGACCAAGAACATTCTGTGCACAAACAAGTTTGGAAAACACCATATTAAATAAGGATAAACAAGATTCTTTACCATGGGACCCCTCCAAGACCTGGATAAACTGATGCCATTAGGCATCTCCAAAAAGGGAAAGAATAATCAGGGTTTCCCAAACTTTCTGGACTACAGAATACTTTTCAAGGAACACCTAGCCAAATGAATATTCCAATGACTCTATTTTGGGGAGCACCAGATCCTGGGCTTAAAAATCTTTATTAAGCAGAGGATAAAGAATATTATGAATGTGCTGCACTATGAAAGGGGAGGGCCATTGCCTGACACAAGAGTTGGTGTTCATTAAATGTTAACAGGAAGGGGATCCCATCTGTGTTCATAACGAGCACTGTCTTTGACTAGCAGGTGACCCCACAGGTCACACTATCTCCCCTTAGCTGGGGAGGGAACAGAGGTCAGATGACCTCTGATATTCTGGGGGTGCATTTTCTGAGAAGACGTTCACAGCTTTTAGCCACATGCCCCTTTTCTTCACTTGTGACATTTTGGGAAGATGCATCATTTGGCAAGGATGCGTCCTCACCCCTCTTCTAAGTACACACGCTTGTTGGCAGGAGGTTTATTCAAGGAGTCTTTTGAGAATTCATCCTTGTCCGGAATGACTGGTTGGTGTGTTTTAGCCTGAATCTGCAGACACCAGCAGTGTGGGATTTGGGCCAGCAGCCTTTTGCGGTATTTCCACGAGCTGACATTTTTAAAAGTTGAAAGGTGCTGCTTTTCTTCCCCAATTGGAGAACCAGGGCAGGAATATTCCAATGATGAGGATCATGTCTGTGAACATGGTGAGTTTATTCTGCCATTTTCTCATCCAAAAATAAAATCATCTTAAAATGCCAATGAAGTAGCACACACAATTATCACAGAAGGGTCTGCTTACCTTTTAAAAGTAACTGACTTGAAAAAGGAAATATGTCTATCTTTTTCATCTTTTGTGCTTCCACCCTTTCAATAACACTTTTTTGCTATAAAAGAGTACATTCTTCCTATGAAATTTTTGAAAAATACAGAAAGTCATAAAGAAAAAATAAAAACAGTTAGTAATCCCATCACCCAGGGAAAATCACCAATACCTATTTCTTTCTTTCTTTTCTATGTAGTCCATTCTATGTGCTTCTTTCATTTTTACGTATTTCTGTCACTAGGGAGAAATATATTTATTTATACTTGTATATGTATTTCATAAATACATGTATCACATAAATATATGATGTATATATATCATATGAGGGGGAGACACATGTATGAAGAACGTTTTTACCAAATTGGGAATGCACCATGTATATTTTCAAGGCTGCTTTCTTCACTTAGCACTGTGTCATAAGCAGTATCTAAGGGCTGACGTTTCCCATTCCCAATAGCCTGAGGTGTTGGCTCATAGACAAACGGATGAATTTACAAGCTGCTGTCAAACATGACTAGTGATGGCCATGGCATTAATATCAGTGGTTCCTGAAAGCACTTAAATCTGGCATTACTATTGCTACCTGATGTGTTTATATCAACTCTTGTAATTGTTTTGTAAAGCCATAAATTTCTCAAGTTAATTATAAACAAATTGCTCTGCTTAATTAATGGGCATCACTAACAGGTATTATCTAACATGCATGTGAATGAACCTTGTGACAACCTCACAGGGGCTGGATTAACGCTGTCAGGTTGGTGGCCCTGGAAGGAAAGCCAGTCGCCCAGAGCCCATGTCTTGAGTATGTCCAGAAAACTCCAGTCCAGGATCTGCTGGAGCAAGTGTGTCCCAAGGCTGTGGCTGCCCATGCTGGGTCTTCAGAATGTATGTCATCTTGGACCTGCCCAGCTATGCACCAAGAAGTATGGAGGAGCTAAGATGGGGATGACTGGGCACCTCTCAATTTATTAAGGACAGTCTCTCTCTCCATCACTGATTTCTTATCTTTGTCACCGCATGTGGTCCTCCTCACTCATCCTGCACTGTAGCCAGTTTGGCAGGATGGTGACGAGGCTGGACACTGGGGTCAGGCTCCCAGGTTTCAAATCCCAGCTCTGCTGGCTACTAGATGTGAGAATGCAGGCAAGTTACTGCTTACTAGCACCATGCTTCCGTCTGGCCATTTGTAAAATGGGGATAATCGTTGAACCTACCTTGCAAACTTGTGAGGACTAAATCAGTTAATGTGGGTAAAGGGGACATAACAATGCTCACTAGCATTAACTATTATTATTAGGTATGGTCGACATCGCACGTTATAGATGAGGTGGGTAAGATTCTGTGAGCTGGCCCAGGAGTACAGAAATGCAAGTAAGGCAGGCACCAAGCGTGCAAATTTTAAGGAGGCGCCTCCTCTCAGGGTCACTGCCTCACCAGAGTCCTGGCCAGTGTGACCTGTCCATATCTGCTCAGCGTGGATCCAGATCCAGATGACTGCAGGGTCCCTCTGCTCTCACTGAGACCCCCTTTATTCTTAGCTCTCCTTCCTGGCTTTGACCCAGGGGATTCAGGGTCTTCCCCAGCCCAACACTTGTTTGATGGTTCTCTCTGCAGAAACTGTGCTCCCTCTCCCTTCTGCTCTTTCTAACAGACACAATACAGGACAGTGTCAGCAGTGCTGAGGACCCACCATTCTCATTCAGGCTGTAGCAAAATCCTAGATCTTTGGTAGACGAAGTTGGTAGAACAAGCTTTGCCCTGAAATAAGAGCCAAGGTGTCCCGTACCTTTGTCTTTAGTCTTGATCCACGTGACACTCTCCAGTCACTCTTTTAATTGCTCAGTAGAGCAGCTCCTTGTAGCCACTGCGAGCCACAGGCTGTCTCGGGAGATGAGCCAGCAAAGCTAGCCTCACTGAAGGTGAAGGGAGGGGGCTACTGCAGGGATTCAGTGGAATCCATGCCCTTTTGGAGCCTCGTCTTGAGCAATGCCCAGAGCCTCACGTCCAGCAGCAGCTTCCCTCCTTAAAGCTGCTATTTTTAAATTTTGTATCAGGCAGTATGGAAACTGGTCTTTATTCTGTGTTTATCGTGTGTACCTTTTTCATAGATATTGTTATCCCCACTCAACAAATGAATAAACTGAGGCTCACAGAGGCTATACTGGTCAAGAGCAGCTGTTCATTGTACCCCCTGCGTGGACCTGGATCATGCCACTCTGGGCGTATATTTGGGCCTCATTTCAGCTGAAGTGTCTGCAGACCTCAGGTCTAGACCTCTTGCACCATTCTCCTGGGAGGGAGGGCAGGTATCAGGGACTGAGTGCAGGTACTAATGGTCATGGTCATGTTCTGGATGAGCTTGCTGGAATTCAGTGGTCGTCCTAGGAGGATGGAAGCCAATGAGCCAAGATGTTCCAGGTCAAAAATGGGAAGGAGGTCCTTGAATGGGGAGAGTCCCAGCAATAAAATCATCATGGCCAATCCCCAAGAAGCAACCTCCCCCCAACAGGGGACAAGGCTCCTCTGATGCCTGACTTTCCCCAAGTGAATGACCTCAGACCCTACTGGTATCTTCTCTGAGAATGCAGAGTGAATTTTAACGTGGGAAATGACTTCAATAAGAATAATATGTACTGTGACGTTTATGTAAGTGTATATGCATAATATATATGTAAATATATATATGAAGAATAGATATTTGATTTATTCATTGGTCCATTCACTCATATTTATTTCTTTTTCCATTCTTGAATTTATTTATTCCCTTGTATTTTCCATTCTTGAATTTATTTATTCCCTTGTATTTTCACTTATTCAATCACTCATGCATTCATTCATTCACTCATGCATCAATCCATCTAACTAATCATTTATTCAACAGACCTTTTCTGAATACCTGCTATGTACCATATTATGTTAGGACTATAGAATTCTATAAGACAAAATCCTTCCTCTTAAGGAACTCACTGTCTAAAGGATTAGATAGCCATTTATATACATAATTGCATTACAATGTTTTAGGTTCACAGTAGAGACAGGTACAATATATTTTGGGAGTTTGAAATTGATTATCCCTGCTTAGAAGTGAGGGGGAATCTTGCCAGGAGAAAGAATACTTGGGTAAGAGTTCATCAAGCAAAGAAGGTGGTGGGGTAGGGGTATAAGGACAGGAGAAAGCACTAAGTTGAATCGTGTGGGAATGAGCCCCCGGCTCCCATAATTTCTAATTCACACTGATCTCAGAGAGTCATGATTCCTGCACCCTGGAAAGGATTCTATGGGCAGAAGAGAAGATAAAACATTCTTCACTTAGCTGCCCACTTCTACCTGCCACCAGAAGATGGAGGTGATGGTTTTTACTTTCTCAGCAAATGCCCTAAGGTGAGAAGGATATGGACCCCTGAGTAACAGAGTGTGGCTTCCTGAGTTAGAGTCCAGTCCTCGTGGCTCAGTCGCCCTCCAGTGTCTCTGGTCGTCCTCAGCAGCCACAGGCATAAACCACTGGAATGTGGCGAGAGATTCACTCCAAACACTAAAAAGCGTATTTGTTTGTAGGGAGCGAACACTGTTTACCATTCCGATGTGGAATTTCCTAGCTTCTCTCTAAGGGACCCATAAGACTTATTCTCAATCTATGTAGTATCTTTCCTTCAAATAGTTTTATAAATTTTTAATCAAAATTGTATTTTAGGAACTAAAAACTACTTGATTTCTACCAGACTGTCACATTTGAAAGGAATTTTATGAAACCCAAATGGGATTTTTTAATGCCTATATTTCTTCTTCTTCAAGTGGGTTTCTGACCAAGGTTTTCAGATTTTCTCTCCTTTTTCAAAACGGACCTTTTATATACAATGTCAAATCCAGAAATGTGACATTTAGTAAGTGACATTCTATTTTAATTCACTTTGACAAAAGAATGAACTCTGTTTGTAAGAGAAATAGGAGCCTCGTCTGACAAGGAGGTGTCTCTGGAGTTTTGTTATAAATGAAAAAACTATTCCATTTTTTCCCCCAATAAAATGGCAAATTTGAGATTTGGGAGCAACCTTTCTGGAAATGATGGAAAATGTCTATGAATCGCTAGGAAACCCCCCTCCATCATCAAGCACCCTGCCACTGTCAGTCGTGTTTGGATTTCTGATTTGGGCGAGCACACACCATTGTCCTCCAGATCTGGATGGCTCATCCCTGTGAACCACGTTCAGTACCTGGGGATAGCAAAGCCTCTTGACTTTAGGACAGCCTGACTTCCTGGTCTCTTTCCTCTCCCTGTGACTCACATGGAACTGGCCCAGGGTGGAATCCACGGGGGGCTGAGATTAGCAACGCCGAAGGCAGGACCCCTGGACATATATCCAGCTCATAACCTGAATCAGGGCTTCCAGAGAAGGAGAAAAGAAGATGCCTTCAGAGCCTCTCTGTTTTGAACTGGATGTTTAATACATCTCCTTGGTCATTTTTAAAAATAAAAACCTGAAGGGGGCAGGGGGAGGCTAACTTCCAAGCTGAGCCTAGGAAACTTGTGTCATCAGGGAAGGCCACCAGGATGTCCTGGAGAAATTAGGTTGGGGACTTTAGTCCTAATGGTCCAGTCCTTGGACTCCTGCAAAAAAGGGACACAAAGGCTGCCTCAGCCCCTGGGGGAGGGAGCAGGCAGCTGGCTCCAAGGCAGGAGCTGAAGGTAGGTGCCCCAGCTCTTGGCTGTCACAAGAAGAGATGCGTTTTATTTTTACTTTTCGTTTGAAAAATATGTTTAAAACAATAAAATAAAATCACGCACAAAAAGTTTAAAAGTATAAACTTTTAAAATTATTAAAGTTGGAAATGAAACTCCTTTCCTCTATCCTAGTACCAATCCCCCCTATTGCCATGATAAACATTGTCTAATCTTCCTAACATTTCCTGTCTACAGGCAAAAGATATAGATATAGATACCTTTAATTTTATTTACAAAATAGAACATGCCACATATATGAGTTCACATGACTATTTTTTCCTTAGCAACATAACTTTTCAGGTCAGTATATACAAAATTAGAGTGTTTTTTCCCTTATTATTATTATAGTCATGTGCTTTCTGATCCTATCCCCAGGGAGCATGTTTTAAGTTCTTTGAGAAATGGTTGTAAAGCAGAAGGGAGTCTGGAGTCCCAGTGGCTTATTAGACAAGTCTGTGGTGTCAAGGACCATGTAATTATTAACCAGACCTCTGATTACCACTTTAGGCTCTCCTGGTTCTGGCCAAAAAAGATTAATGCAGCATGAGAATGTTATTCTCTGATATCCCATTTGTTTTAAAGTCCAGTTAAAGACACTACCATGTTTTTTTTTTAATAAGAAGAATGCCAATATGGAAGCAACCTAAGTGTCCATCAAAAGATGAATGGATAAAGAAGATGTGGTATGTATATGCAATGGAATATTACTCAGCCATAACAAAGAATAAAAATTTTGCCATTTACAACAATATGGATGGACTTGAAGGGTATTATTCTTAGTGAAATAAGCCAGAGAGAGAAAGACAAATACTGTATGATATAACTTACATGGAATCTAAAAAGTAAAACAAACTAATGAATATAACAAAAAAGAAACAGACTCACAGATATAGAGACCAAACTAGTGGTTACTAGCGGGGAGAGTAAAGAGGGGAGGGGCACAATAGGGGTAGGGGATTAAGAGGTACAAGCTATTAGGTATAAAATAAGCTACAAGTATATATTGTACAGCACAGGGAATATAGCCAATATTTTATAGTAATAGTAAATGGAGTATAACCTTTAAAAGTTGTGAATCATTACGTTATACACTCAATACTAATATAATATTGTAAATCAACTATACCTCAATAAAAAAAAAGGAAAAACAAAGAACACCAGTTTCCTGGTGGATTTTCTGAAGGTCCTTTTGTCTGTCTGGGGATGAGGGAAGTAATAAGATTGGCTCCTTGGCTCCCTGAATGGAGCTGCTTTTTTGTTGTCCTTAAATATTATCTATTAGAGTAGTATAAGCAGCAATAGTCAAATTAATATAAATCATATTTGAAATCACTAAAATATAATTTTCTCCTTGAGTGTTTAAAGGATTTTTAAATTTTTATTATGAAATATTTTCATCATACATAATAATATACAGCAAATAATGTAAATATTCCTTAACTTAGTGCCCAATTTAAGAAATAAAATATTACCTGTACCACTGAAGCTTTCTTTCCCCAGTGGCATTTTCCTGCATCCTACACACATCCTGTATCCAGGGATAATCATTACACTGAATTCTGTGATTATCTTTCCCTTGTTTTTCTTTAGAACCATCATTCCCTCACCAGACATCAAAATTACTGGGGAGATTTTTTAAAACTACTGTGTAGTTTGATTCTGGTTTGGACTTTTCCTGTCTCCTTTTGGAAACCATACAGAGTGACAAGGAGAATTGGGGTGGGGGGAGGTGGAGAAAAGAAAAACACAAGCACTATTTTAAATGAAACTAGAAAACAGAGAAAACCCACAAACTCCCAGTTATATTTAAATAATCCCCAAAACAGGTGTGACCAGCTGAGTCCTGTGGGAATCCTCATAAGAGACAGAGATGGGAGAAGACAGGAAGAACAAGGGCCTAGTGAGCAGATCTCAGATCATCAACAAAAAAAACGCATCCCCAGAAAGAGAGGATAACTACCTTAGGGGGGACTTCTGCGAGCCAGGCTAAGAAGGAACAGAGAGAATGCGTCGCAAGAGGACCCAGGAATGGCATAGCTCAGAAAGCATGAAAAAGTATACTTTTGATGGCAGGGGCCTTAAGGAAACAGAAGAAAACAAGGTTGACTCTAGAAGCTCTTCTGAGCCAGGTTAGGTGCAGAGGGGCAGAGCAGGTATGGCTACACGGGGGTGCCATATTTAAAGGAAATGGTCCAGCACCTTAGTAACAGAAGACGAAGCCCTTGAGTTGCAAAGCCTGGAGACTTTCCATACCTTCTCTCATTGCATTTCACAACCCCCTCAAACATATGCACAAAGCAACTGCCTGCAGCTGGCTGGTCCAGAAATTCATCTAATACAAGGACTAACAAATACTGAATAGGCACAGGATCCATCCACTCACAAAGATAATATACTTCCAAAGACTAGAAAAACTTTCCTGTAGATGAAGAAAACTCACTACACAAATATTATAGCAAAATGTTCCATCATAAAATTTTAAAACTTGATGCAGGCAGTGATTAAAAAAAAAAGATAAAAAACATCAGAAATATTAGAATTCAGGGAAGAAGTGAGTTGAGAATTGGCAGAATTCAGGAATTAAATAGGAGAACCTCCCCCAAAAAAAGAGTTTTTTCAGAAAAGAAGAAATTAGAAGGAGGACAAGAAAGAAAAGACTGCAGATAACACAGAAGATGTCTGCAAAGGACAAAGAAGATTGACCAAAAATCCAACATATGCATATTTGGTGTCTCTAAACAAGAAAACCAAAACTATGAGACAGAATAAATAATTAAAATACAATTCAAGAACATTTTCCTAAAGTAAAAGAAGACTTGAATTTACAAATTGAAAGGACAAATCATGGACTAGGGAAAAGTGACTCGTAACTGAGACATATCCTAATACAATTATCAGATTTTAAAGGTAAAGGATTCTTTCAGCAGCCAAGCACAATGATCAAATCACTTGTAAAGGAAATAAACCAGGCTGACATCAAACTTCCCCACAGCACCATTTAACACCAATATAGTGAAACAATTCTTAAAAGATAATCAAGGAAAAGAAATTAGAGGCAAAGATTTTATATCTAGACAGACTTTCAAGCCTAAAGGATAACAGTTTAAACATGAAAGAACTCTGGGAATATTGTTCTCATGAGCCTTTCTTGAGGAAAATAGTATGATGTGATGTTGAATTTTATGTGTCATCCTGACTGGGCCACGGGGTGCCCAGATATGTAGTCAAACATCATGCTAGGTGCGTCTGTGAGGGTGTTTTTGGATGGGATTAACGTTTGAATCAGTAGACTGACTAAAGCAGCTTGCCCTCCCCAGTGTGGGTGGGCCTCATCCAGTCAGTTGAAGGCTTGAAAAGAACAAAAAGGTTGCCCTTCCCTCAAGTAAGAGGGAACCCCTCCTGCCTGACTACAGAGCTGGAACATTGGTCTTCTCCTGCTTCGGACTTGGACTTGAACTGAAACATCGGCTCTTCTTGGGTCTCAAGCCTGCTACCTTTTGAACTGGAACTATACCATCAGCTGTCCTATGTCTCCAGCTTGCCAGATGCAGACCTAGGGATTTTTCACACCATAATTGTGTGAGCCAATTCCTTATAATAAATCTCTTTCTGCATGTATATCTATACATCCTGTTTGTTCTGTTTCTCTGGAGAACCCTGACTACTAGAGTAGAGAATGAACTCTAGTCAAACAAGAGATGATTAGAGAAAACCAGGCAAAAAGAATATCAGTGAGCATTAAGTATATTTAACTGCAGACCCCAAAACAAACAAGGGTGGAAGTAAAGGAGGCATAATAAACCATAAATAGTATACACTCCAACAATTTAGAACTGAGAGGAGAAAGGTGGCATATGGTAGAATGGAAGGTAAGTGAATTTACTACTTCATTCCTAATAGCCAGAAGTCAGTAGTTACCATTCAGAATGAACGGAAAGGGGCAGTTTCCAAGTCTGGCAATTGAGGATTAGACTTTGGAGGCTTTAGGATGAACAAAGCTATGAAATGAAAGACAGGACTTGAGTTTTGTTCTCAGCTCTGCTGTCTGATTTTAAGCAATTACATTTATCTGGACCATGGAGATGTTGATACCTACCTGAAATAATTATTCTTGCTGCAAAAGGCAGATTTGGGACAACCCTGACACCCTAGCTGTTTATGCGTAGGATTCACGCCTCCTCTCATTACAGGCGAGAGCCAGGACTCCGCTGGTTTCCTACAGTGCTAAATTCTGTGTAGAAGGTGATTCTGAGAATGTAAGATACCACGTTTCTCTTTTAGTTCCCTACTCAAGACGATTTGATCCACCAGCTGGAGCATCCTAAGACTTTTTCTTATGTCTTCTAGCCGTTCCTGACTCACCACTATTTTTTTTAAGCTTCTCTGTCTCTCATTATAAACATTTAAAAATTGTTTTTATTTAAAGGTGTTTCTTTAATAGTCTTATGATTTTACATATTTTCACCTTTACTGTTTTAATTTTTAATTTTAGCTCTTAATCCTTAAATCCCATCTACTTGTACTTTTTTTTTAACCTAATGTTTTTGCCCTTTTATCTTAATCTTTCATCTCATTTACTTTTATGTTTTTAACCTTTTATTTTGTTCATTTATAGCTTTTTACATTTTCTTTTAAATCTCATCCACTTTACTGATTGTTATTTTTAAGTTTCTAACCTTTTGACTTTATTGTGATTTATATTCTTTTAAAAATGTGTATTGCTTTTTGGGCTTCCCTGGTGGTGCAGTGGTTAAGAATCCGCCTGCCAATGCAGGGGACACGGGTTCGATCCCTGGCCAGGGAAGATCCCACACGCCGCGGAGCAACTAAGCCCGTGCACCACAACTACTGAGCCTGTGCTCTAGAGCCTGCGTGCCACAACTACTGAAGCCCATGTGCCTAGAGCCTGTGCTCCGCAACAAGAGAAGCCACTGCAATGAGAAGTCCGTGCACCACAACAAAGATCCAATGCAGCAAAAAATAAATAAATAAAACAAATAAATTTTAAATATATATCTATATATTTAAAAATGTGTATTGCTTTTTTATTGTTGTTTTAATCTCCTTCTAACCTTCTATACTCTCATGATTGAAATAATCTTATTCATTTTTCCTTTTCTTGTATATATGTCATAGCTTCATTTCTTTTTTTTTAACATCTTTATAGGAGTATAATTGCTTCATTTCTTTTTACAATGGCCAGTCAGAACTCATTGCTATAGCTGTGGTAGCAAAAGAAAAGCTCACCCGTAAGAAGAGGTTGGGGCCCCTCTTCCTTGCATTTGTCCTAAAAGCTACACCTTGTTCCTCCCAGAGGCTACCCCTTCCTATTCAAGGGTCTCTACTCCACCCCATCCCCTGAAAACCCAGAAGACACCAGTTAGCTCTCCCCAAGATGCTAATTCTCTTTGTAAAAACTGACACATTTGATTGAAGGAATTGTGTTGCTGCCTACCATCCCATACCCTTCAAAGCTGTAGGAGAGACTGCCAGCTTTTAAATCCTTATCTCCAAGTCAATGAAACACTGCTAGGACCAGTTTCTACCCAGGGGGCTATTAAACTTTGCTTCCACTGCCTCAAGTGAGATGTTTTCTCTCTGGCTTCCTACCAAGTAGAATGCTGATTACTTAAATACACTTCTATCCGTGTTGCATCCTAGTAAATAAAGTGCTTACTCACCTAGTTTATGGTTAAACAATAACCCCCAAGGAAGAGAAAACTCACTGGTGACTCCTGATCTCATGCTAAGCTCCTGCAGGTGTAACTGATCCAGGGCATGACAACCAGCAGTGGGAACAGGCTAGAAAATAACTACAGGTGGTATGTGTTTGGTGATTGAGGGACTGGAAGCTTAATTTCCACAGTTATACAAAGCAAGTTCAATTATTCAAGCCTTGTAGATCCCAGGCCACTTTCTGACTCGGGCCTGGTAATACTTCCTTATCTGCTATGAGGGTATTGTTGAGCACACATGCCCTGCAAATGAGGATCTATGCGAGGGATTTCTCTCTGGGGCCTCAGTACCATTCCTATGCTTATGGAATTGTTTTTGTTTGGTTTCTGACTTATTTTTATTTCTACATCTTGTGAATAATGTAACTCAGTGGCTCTCGACCCTGGCCACACCTTAGAATCACAAGGGAGCTTTTCCAACATCAAGATACCAGCCCAGAGCAATTATATCATTGTCTCTGGGGCAGGGCCTGGGAGTATATTTCAGAAGCTCCTGTGTCCCTTTTATGCAGTCAGGGTTGAGAACGCCTGATCTTGACGCTTCATCCTCCTTGTCATTTGTGGCTTCTAGCAGCAAAGTGTACAGGGTCCCACGGCTGCCATTGGTATCCCCTCCTCTCTCCTGACAACATACTAGCCTTCATTATGGTGACACATTTTAAATATGTTATTTGTTGACACATTTTCCATTTGTGGACACATTTTAAATGTGACTTTTTCTTGTTGCAATATGTTTTATTTTAGTTGGAAACTATAGATAATCTACTTGAGCTAGCTTAAACTACAAAGAATAGGAGGGGAGTATTGTAATAGTACAGGGTCATCTTGTGGACACAGGGGAGGAAGTGCAGTTGGGCCATAGGAGAGACAAGAACCAAGACTGAGAGAAACATCAGAAACCAAGGCATCCCCTCTTCCAGTCTCTCTCCTTTCTCTTCTCTAAGTGCCCCATTTCTATTTTCTTCTATGCATCAGTTTCCTTCTGTCTGCCTCTGTAGACCTCCTTTCTTGTGAAAATGGGTAAGTTGATGTGGTCTCACTCAGCCAATCAGTGGACAGCGGCTGCTGTCTCCAAGCACCAATTTCAAATCTTAGGAGAAAGACTGCAATTGGCCCAGCTTGGGTCAGTCACCTCTACCTGATCTATTCGCTCAGGGCCACGGGGGAGGCCATAATAAAGTGCAAACATGCCTTCCAGACCCACTGCTTAAAACCGAAAGGGGCAGCTTAGAGGAGAGAGGTCACGGTGAGGTGGATTCCCCTAGAGATAACTCCAACAGCAATATTTGTGTAAGCCACTTTGAGCCTTTCTTGAAAAAGGAAGGGTGTAAACAAACAAATGGATGGGATGCTCAACATGATTCACATCTTTAGGATCCTTATAACAAAGGGTAACAATAAAAACTCCATACAGAAGGCAAACGGGACCAACACGTGCTGCGGATGCAGGAAACAAGGCACATTTCACCGTCTCCTCAAATACATTGGCCTCTGCAAAAGTCCTGAGTGAAGCCATTTCTAAACTGCGCCTAGATGATGCACCTGTATGCAAAATCCACGTCACACACGATTCTGGAACTGCTGTAGAAAAATGTTGAAAGTGGAGAGCAATAATTCCGTGTTAACAGACGTTACTGTTCACACATCTGACGATGCTCAGCATTGCTGCACAAATGTTGACAAATTTCAAAGTCACTGCAGCCGAGTCAGGACTGGACAGGGCCTCATTTGTCAGGCTAATGTCAAGCAAGGCAAAATGAAGCTGGTAGTATCAGCTGTAGCAGATGTCTGTCAGGAAATCATTTCTATTGTGTAGCAATAATAAAAATAGCTGTCTTTTTACAACAGTTACTATGTGCCCGGACCTGTGCTAAGTTACTTTCCTTAATCCCAGTCATAATGCTATAAAGTATAAGGTGAGATTTTATGAACTTTATATTGAAGCATAATATACTTTTCTAGTACACATAGTATAAATGTTGAGCTCAATGAATTTTCACAAACTAAACATATGCATGTAATCAGCACCGAGATCAAGAAACAGAACATGACCAGTAACCCCAAAGTCCCTCTTTGTGGTCCCTTCCAATTATTGCACCTACCTAAGGGCAACCATTGTTCCAGTGTCTAATGGTATAGATTTCTGTCTGCTTCTATACTCTATACAAATGGAATACTGTAATAAGTAGACACTCATTTAGGTCTGGCTTTTTTCACTCAATATTATGTTTTCTGAGTTTCATACACATTGTTGCATTGAAATAGACCATGTATTCTCACTTCTGTGTAGTATTGCATTATATGAATGTCTCAGTTTATTTATTTTGATGGACCTTTGGGTAATATCCATAGTGCTGCTACAATCATTATAGTACCTACTGTTTCGTGAATGCATTTCTATTTGGTATATAACTGGGTCATAACGTATGCATATGTTCAGCTTTATTAGACACTGACAAATGGTTTACCAAAATAATTGTACCGATTTATACTCCTACCAGCAGTGTAGGAGAATTCAATTTGCTCCATAGTCTCACCAGCCTTGATTTGGAACTTTCCATCTTCTTTTAGTCATTTTGGTGGGTGTGCGGTGGTACATTGTGGCTTTAATTTACCTTTCCTTGATGATTGATTAAGTTTAGTACCTTTTCATATGGTTGGTTTAGGGTTGTTTTTTGTTTTTCTGTTTGTTTGCTGCCATTCAGATGTTCTCTTGGCGAAGTGTCTAATAAAGCCTTTTGCCAATTTTTCTGTTGAGTTGTTTTTTCTAATTGATTTGTAGGAGTTCTTTATACTTTCTGGATACAAGTCCTTAGCTAGATATATGCATTGCAAATATCTTTTCTACTCTGTGCGTTACCTGTTTACTCTCTTAATGATGTCTTTTGGAAAACCAAAGTTCTTAAGTCTAACTTATCAATATATTTTTCTTTTTTTGATTAGCAGATTTGTATCCTTTTTAAAAAGACTTTGCTTATTCAAGGGTCATAAATACATTATTCTATGCTTTCTTCTACAACTTTATTGTTTTTATCTTTCACATTTAGAGCTGCTATCCATATGTATTTGATTATGTGCTTGGTATGAAGTAGGGGGAGTAAAAATACAATCTTTTCCATGAAATCAATTGAGAAATACTTACTAAACAAACTATCCTTCTTTTCCCATGTTCTGCCTTAATAATAAATCAGTTAATTATAAATGTCAGCCTGTTTCTGAGCTTTATTTTGTACCATTGGTAAGTGTTTCTATCCTTGTGGCAGTTTCATACTAACTTACAATAAATTAATAATGGATCTTATCTAGTAATGTAAGCTGTCCAAAGTTATTCTTCATTTTCAAGATTGCCTAGGCTATACTTTGCCCTTTGCATTTCCATATTAATTTTGGAATCAGATTATCAATTTTTACAAAAAGAAAAAATAAACTTCCAGAATTTTATGGGCATTACACAATCTGTAGATTAATTTGGGGATAACTGACATCTAGCAGTATTGAGTTTTCCAATCCATGACCATGGTATATCCCTTCATTTATTTAAGTCTTCTTTAATTTATCTCAATAATATTTCGGGGCTCTACTTCTTTCATTAGATTTAACGATAGGAATTTGATGTTTATTGATGTTGTTATAAATGGAATATTTTATTCTAATTTTTACCTTATTAGTTGCTGATAGAAATACAGTTGCTTTTTGTGTATTGACCTTGGATCCTTCAACTTTGTTGATTATTATTAATTCTAGTAGTTTTGGTATTAGTTTTCTAAGGCTGCTCTAACAGATTGCCACAAACTTGGTGGCTTGAAACAGCAGAAATTTATTCTATCATAGTTCTGAAGGCCAGAAGTCCAAAATCAATTTCATTGGCTACAATCAAGATGCCAGCAGGGCTATGTTCCCTCCAGAAGCTCTAGGGGAGAATCTGCTCCTGGCCTCTTCTAACTTCTGGTGGCTGCACATTGCTTGTGTCCATCACTCCCATCTCTGCCTCCATCTTTACACTGACTTCTCCTTTTCTGTCTGCATGTGTTGGATCTCCCTCTGCCTCCCTCTTATAAGGACACTTATGGTGGCATTTAGGGTCCATCCAGACAATTCAGGATAATCTGTCCACTGCAAGATCCTCAACTTAATCATATCTGCAAAAACCCTTTTTCCAAAAAAGGTAACATTTACAGGTTCCATGGATTAGAAGCTAATGTCCGTCCCAGAATAGATGTTTAAAAATCTGTGGGGGAACCCATCTGCTGTGCTTTGGGGTGGTGAGCTCATGGGAAGAGGAGATGCCTCGCTTGATGTCTCCAGCCCTCGTCCCCAGCAGCTGCACAAGATCTCAGTACTGAGGATGGCGGGGTTGGGGGGTGAGTAGGAGAGCAAAGCTGAAAGCTCTAGGCCAGAAAGAGCATGCATGTGCCTTGCATCATGGAGCCCAGGACACCAGTGAGGATCCACACTCCATGCCTGGAGGATCCTCTCTTCCTTCTATCTTCCCAAGCCTGGCTTGGGTTTTTCTTTTCTGGAGCACTCAAGGCACCCACTGGGGACAAGCTGTGAAATGATTGCATAATTTCAGTGATTCCACCTAGGAGTTATATGCTCTTATATTTGCATTTAAATTTGCATTGCACAATAAATAGGTAAACAGTAAAATGCATGCTAGTAACTGAAAACTTGAAATTTTCTTAGAATAACATTAAATAGCAAATGAAAAATACCATGACAAGTGAGAGAAAGACCGCAGAAGAAAGGGAAAAGCTTTATCTATAACAGCACTTTTTTCCTGCTTTTTAAACTTTAGGCACCACATTTTCATTTTGCACTGAGCCTCACAAATTATGTAGCTGTAACCAGTTCGGCTCTGGTTACAACTTGCTCCTTGCATAAGCCAATACTTGTGTAAGGCTGGCAGCTGACCCTGAAACCAATGGCTAGAACACAGCCCCACATGAGTGACTAGAACACAGCCTCACAATGATGTGACTTTCTGTGATGCCCCATGGTGACTCACAGCACAAGACTGTATGTTTCTCACTTGTCTGAATGCAAAGTGGCTATTTTTATAGAACCAATATGGAATTCAACCCATCTCTATGCACTGCTGCACCTGAGACACTCAGCACGCATAATAAATCTGTCTTTGGAAACTTGCTCCTTTGCAGTTTTGACACAGATAAATGACAAGTATTAAATCTTAAGGGAAAAGAACCAGCTGCCGTGGTTGTTGAATTACTGAGACATAAGCCTCCAGGCCCGTTGATGTGAAGTACGAGCCAGAGGCTTCTTGGAAAAGGGTACAGGAAAGTGGGAGAATGTCAGAGGTGACCTTGGGCTGGCTCTGTCTCCACCAACCCAGAGAAACTCAAGGTCACGTCTAATATCACTGGATTTGAACTTTGGAAGCCATTGGACTTTGACCAGTAAGAGGACCTTGGTGGGGCATATACCACACTAAGCCAGTGATTCAGAACTTAGATTGCTGTCTAATGGAATTTTTCTTTAGCCAGAATTGGTACCTGGTGAAAGAACAAAGACAAGCAACAGACACATTTATTTGTCCACCATAAGCACAACATTGTTGGTAGGAGTCAAGGGTGAGAATGGGCATAATTCTAGAATGTCAGAGCCAAACATAGCTATTAGATGATGTGTTCCTCCACTGTGGTGCTCCTCTGCCCCAGAATGGAGCTCCTTGAGGGGAGGGGTCTTGCTTTCTTTGGTTTTACATCCCTAGTGCCCCATGCATTGTCCAGCTTGAAGTGGGGCCTCAAGGCACTTTTTTCTTAAATTTTCTTAAATTCAATCCAACTCCTCCATAGTTTAGGTGGGGGAAACAATGGTCCAAAGAGTTTGGGTGGTATTCCCCAAGTCACACAGCTACCTAATGGCAAAGCTGCAACAAGAACCAAGTCCTTCTGACCCCAATGTGAGCTGTTTCTATTTCATCACACTTGGAGAGAAAATTGGTGTCATTTTCTCTGAAGGTTATATATGCTCCATATGGATGGGGAGAATCTCAACAATGATCTGCTTCCCAGTATGTCAGCAGAAGTGAGGCCTCAAGACAGATGGAAATTCGGGGGCTAGGCCCCGCCCACACAGTGAAGGCTGGCAATTGCTCAGACAAGGAAGCCCCAGGCCCTCAGCTCAGGGGGACCTGTTCTTGGTCGCACCCAACATCGGAGGGTTTTGCAGGAACACTACACTTACCGCTAGGAGGAAGAGCCAGGCACTCTTCTCAGAGCTCTCCATGGATGAATTCATTTAATCCTCCTAACAAGCCACTTTGGGGGAGGGGGCACTATTCTTAATTCCATTGCACAGACACTGAGGACGATTGGCCAGCAAGAGGTAGAGTCAGCCTTCCAACCCAAGAGTGTGAGGCTTCCCTCTCAGCATTCTTTGCTCCAAGAACAGGGAAAGTCCTTAGGAAGGGGTAAGTTCTGACCCTCTCCCATGGCAGCAGAAGCCCAGCACCAGACACTGGGAAGGCCCCTCCTGGGAGCACATGTCACCCCAGCACTGTCCCTGGACTCGTGCTTTCCCTGGAGCCACTGCCTGAACTCATCAGATTTGGAGCTGGATCCCCACCTCCTTAAACACTCCCCATCCCATCATCCCTCCCATGGAGAAGTGACAGCATGGGGTGCCCACAGAGCTTGAGTTCCCAGGGCTTCACATCTCCCGCTTACTGGCTATGAACTTGGCAAGTCACTTACAAGCTCCAGGCTTCAATTTCTATCCATAAACTGGATCCCAGCACTGCTTCTCAGGGTGGCTGTAAAGAGCAAATGAATGATCCCCTGTGAGATCACGTAAACTATTTAGTGTCAGCCAGCCCTCAACCTGTCCCCATTTATTCACAACTAGGACCAACTACTTGAGAGTGTTGAAGAGCCAGACTTGGGAGCCAGAGATAAGGGCAGGTTACGGTACAGTTCTTGTTTCGGTTTCCACATCTGTAAAATGGACATCACGGTAGTACCTACTCCAGGGATGTTAGAAGGCATATGCAAGATTATGCATGAAAATTAATAGTAAAAATCTGTGTGTCTTTAAATGAATTAATATATAATATAATCACCGATTACAGGGCCTGGCACATGTACGTTAGCTATTGTTATTAATACTTTTCAACTAAATACAGTTACACACCATGGAAAAAAGAATGCCTGTGAAGTTGATTAGTTCTGTTTCTAGCATATGGTTTGTGCTCAATAAATACAACCTGCTAAGGGATCTTTGTTGTGCTGTTACTGCTACTGTTATCAGTAACCAGATTGATACAGACTGCCCACATTTAGCAGATCCAAACTTCCTATCTTTGACTAAACCCAGCCTGACCCATGACATAACAGGTGAGTATAACACTCAGGTGTCTTCCCATAGTTCAGAACAGAAGTAACAGGCCCCTAAAGATAAGATTGGTAGCCTGAGAAACCGAGTGAAAGGAAACATCAAGGCCCAGGTCCACATCATTAACTTAAAGTGTCTCTTGGGACCTTGCTACTCAAAGTGTGACCTGAGGACAGTCAGCCTCAGGTGTCCCTAGGGAGCTAGTGAGAAACGCAGGTCCCACACCCGCACTTCTGAGTTGGAATCTGCATGCTCATAAGCTCCTGGGTGATTCCCGGTCACGGTGGAGTGAGCAGCACGGCCCTAGGACCCAGCAGGGCTCTGCCCTTTTCAGCCTGGCCTGGTCCAGATTATAGGTCTGGGCTCTATCCCACCGCCCCAAAGCTGGCAGAGCTGATTTTGTGGGTATGCTCAGATTACAGTCACCAGGTGCCTGCGCTCAGACAGGCCCAGTGCTCGGTTTAATGCTCTGCCATGTGGTCTTGAAATTCTTAATAATTTGAACAAGGGGGCCCACATTTTCATCTTGCACTGAATCCACAAATCAGGTAGCTGTGATGCCTGGTACCCTGGGACCCTTTCGGACTGGAGCCTAGAGTCTGCCAGGCCTTTGCCACCTTCCTTCCCCACGCCAGACCCCACTTCCTTTGCCCCATGTCTGGAGAGCCACTTCTGCCACACACAGAGTCCTGACCCTGGCTGTAGCCCTGGCTAAGAGGAGAATTAAGATGCAATTTAGCAGTACTTGCCATCCTGCCTGACCTGAGAAATTTGTCCTCCTGAAAGCACGGATTGCTAGAACCATGCCTGAATCATCCCACTTTAACTGTTGCTTAGAGTTATCACTTCTTCAGCACTTAAATGTGCTCAATGCTGTGTACTTTTTTTTTTTTTTTTTTTTGCGGTACGCGGGCCTCTCACTGTTGTGGCCTCTCCCGTTGTGGAGCACAGGCTCCGATGCACAGGCTCAGCGGCCATGGCTCACGGGCGCAGCCGCTCCGTGGCATGTGGGATCTTCCCGGACCGGGGCACGAACCCATGTCCCCTGCATCGGCAGGCGGACTCTCAACCACTGTGCCACCAGGGAAGCCCACTGCTGTGTACTATTTTTTTTTTTTTTTTTTTTTTTTGCGGTACGTGGGCCTCTCACCGTTGTGGCCTCTCCCGCTGCGGAGCACAGGCTCCGGACGCGCAGGCTCAGCGGCCATGGCTCACGGGCCCAGCCGCTCCGCGGCATGTGGGATCCTCCCGGACCGGGGCACGAACCCGCGTCCCCTGCATCGGCAGGTGGACTCCCAACCACTGCGCCACCAGGGAAGCCCTGTGTACTATTTTTATAGAGTGACCCATCTCATTAAATTTTTCCAGTAGCCCATGAAGTATGTATTATTTCCCCTGTTTAATAGAGAAGGAAACTCAAAAACATTAATGTATCAAAAAAAAAAAAAAAACAAAACAGGTCAGAAGTAAAACCACGATGTAGAAACATTAGTTTGTCTGAATTCACAGCCCCTGGACTACACTGCCCCACGGTACCCAGTGATCCTCCTCTATGTCTGAACTCAGTTCCCTCCCACCAGCCCACCTGCCCAGGGGCTGAGATCCCTGCACACTGTGCACCCCAACCTTGGCCATCCTTCCCACCATTTCTGCAGCGGCCCCTCTCCCCCAGGGTTGATGAAGAAGACGTTTTACCACAAACGCATAAAGGGTCTGTGTATTAGTCTCTTGCAGCTGCTGTAACAAACCAGCCACAAACTTGGTGCCTTAAAACAAGAGAAATGTATTCTCTCACAGTTTTGGAGTTCACAAGTCCAAAATCAATATCATGGCACTGGAACTGAGTCATCGGCAAGGCCATATTCACCCTCAGAGGCTCTAGGGGAAAATCCGTTCTGTGCCTCTTCCAGTTTCTGACGACAGCCAACGTTCCTTGGCTTGTGGCCACATTACTTCAATCTTCAAGACCAACATCTTCGAGTTTCTGTCTGCTCCGTCTTCACATTGCTTTCTCCTCTATGTGTCAAGTCTCTCTCTGCTTCCCTCTTATGAGGATACATGTGATTGCACTTAGTGTCCACCTGGATAATCCAGGATCATCTCCCCATATCAAGATCCTTAACTTAATCACATCTGCAAAGTCCCTTTTTTGCCGTATAAGATAACATTCACATGTTCCAGGGATTAGGATGTGAATATCTTTGGGGAGGTCATTTTTCAGCTTACCAATGTCTGCAGGTATACTAATAGTTGGAGTCAGATGGAAAAAGAAAGTCTTCCTACTCTATCCCCAAGAGGCTTCACTTCTGTACTTAGGCTGCTATTCAGAGGAAGGAAAGATTTGGGGAGAAGGAGGAACTCCTGTTAAGGCCCCAGGGCTAAAGAGCCTGAGGATGGTCTTCTAAGGACAGCAGAACCGAAAGTTAAGCTGTGCTCTGGAGAGCATCTGCATTCCCTTCCCATGGGCTTTTTACAGCTTTGCAGATAAAGTATGTGTGAAAACCATTGAATCTGTTAAGAATTCTGCTCTGGGACCCTCATGTTTTCAAACATTGGCTAATAAACCTTCTCCTTATTCCCTTCTGTTGCTATTACTCTTTTATCCTGTCTCATTTCTCAGTTGGAAACTGTTTCTGTTTCCCCCTCCTTATGCCCACATTCCTGTTCCTCCTTGCATGTTGGGGAAATCGCTTCCAACCTGGGAAACCCTGAGGGGCAACATCCACTCCAAGGGAGGAGAGTAAGATAACTGTTTCCTGAAAGAAGAGGGGAAGAGAATGGCTTGAAAACAGATGCCTTCAGATAAGGCAAAACCCCTCAGGAAAAGCCTCAGCTCAGACCCAGTCTGTGCAGGATGGGACTCACCTATTTGATTAGCCGCACCTGTCAGCAGAGGCTTTAAAACGCAGGGCCTTTTATGAACCACAAAAGAAAGAGCTGGGAGGAATCAAGGAAAACTGTAAAATGATATGCTGTTGTATGTGTGTGCACACATCCGGAAATGGTGCCAACCTGACTATGCAGGTGAGAGGTAAGGACTTAACTACCAGCCACTGGTAGTTAAGTGGGGCAGCGGTACAGCCTTAAACCAGGAAGCTGGGGCAAGTCTCCTCTAACTAACAGTGTCCCAGGCTGTTGCTCTAGGTCTGCCCCTCTGCTTCACATTCCTTTCTGGGCCGGGGTAACCCAGACTCTCACATCCTGGCACCACGGGAGACACACTAACTGCTCACATTTCTTTCTTCAAAGAGCAGATGTTGTCAGCTGTGCTTCTATTGTTCTAGCTAATTCTGACCCTATTTGCTCCTGTACTGATCTATGCAGCAGCTTCAGCTCTCCTCTAATTAGAATGTGTGTCTGTGAGTCAGAGTTGGACCAGAGAAACAGAACCAGTAGGAAAGACATAGATATAGATAGAAATAGACATGTATACATATTAAGGGGTTTATTACAGGGAATTGACCTGTGCATTGTGGGAGCTGATTAAACGGTCCCTGTACAGCTGTCTCTGTATCTGATACTGGAGCTTGAAGTCCACAGGGCAAACATTTAGGAAGCAAAGATCACGAGCAGTCTGGAACCCCACAGGCATAATCTAGGATCCCACAAGGACAGTCTAGAACCCGTGTCCATTCTTGTTGCCTCTGACCTTGGTGGAGAAGAAATCCTGCAGAGGCAGGGCCCTTCGTCACTGAGCTAAACCCACACACCCGGTCCAGCTGCCGCTTCACGCAAGGAACTGAGTCAGCACATTAGCAAGAATGCTACAAGATGGCTGCTGCCTCTCCTTCACCTCCAAAATCTCTAGAGAATCTCCCCTGTGACCCACTCTAACCAGAAACACACGAGGAAAGGAATTGCACGTCGACAAGCCAAGGAATTGTATCGTGTTACAAAGCCATCCATGTGGTAGGTCAGACTCCCCAGGAGACAGACCCTGAGAGGGAGGTGGACATGCAGGAGGTTTATGGCATGTTCTGGAGTGAATGAAGCAGGATGGGGCTGAAGAGAAGCTGAACGGAGGGACCGTCGTAACAGGAGCCCATTCCGCATGGAGCTCTGGAGCTGGGGTGGCCTTCAGGCTTGTCTCGATTCAGGCAAGCCTGCCTCAGGAAGAGCACCTGACCTTGGGCACGGCAGCGAGGAGGTGGAGGACAGTTTCCACAGCGGACTTGGCCGTGAGCTGTCAGCAGCTTCCACTCCCGGCAGCTGGAGGATGGAGCGTCTGGGTCCCAGAGGGGGCATCTGGGTGGGCACCACTCTGTCCAGTAAACCTGCTTTACTAATTGCCTCGCCCATGAGGAGCGTAACAAACACCTGGCAGAGGAAGGTTTTTTCGGTGGAACAACAAAACTTTGTGCACGGACAGGAGCTGGCTGATTCTCCCCATTACTTATCGTCATTTGTTTAGTGGCTGCTTCCTCGTCTGTACTTCAGCGGCTGGGCTGGAGGTGGAACTCTGCACAGTTTCCCTGGGACTTTTTTGGTGAACTGCTTCATACCTACCACATCATGTGCTTACATGGATGTCCCCCTCACCCCATATTCAGGCCTCCCTGGAAGAACCTGGGTTTGGGGGAATGTGGAACTCTAGGAGGTAGGAATTTCCTGCAGAGTGAGCTGGGAAAGCAGGGGCTGAGATTTTGCCTCCAGAAAGGCTGCCCAGAAGCTCATTCCCTTCACTCTGCTGGTGGTGGGCTCTGGTGCCATCCTCTAAGTCGCTTTCCTGGTGACAGTGCAGGGTCCCTAATTGGCAGAAAAGACACAGCTGCCATTCTGTCATTTCCCAGACCAACCCCCTTACATACCGCTACTCTTAAACATTTGCAAAGTAATATTGTCCTTAGAATTGGAGAGTCACACATACATAAAAGTGTGGACAAATGCAGAAGATAAGTTCCCCCTTCCAGAGTCTTCCCTCTCAGTGAACGACCCCACTCTCCATCAAGTTGCACAAGCCAGAATCTGAGGCGTCTCCTCAAGACCTCCCACTTCTGCAGCCCCCCCATCGCCAAACACTGTCAATTTTCCCTCTTAGAGAACTCTCCACTCATCCCTCCCACTGCCCTCTGTCTGCACTCCACTACTTCAAGCTGCAGCATCCCTCCCCTGGGGCCCTGCAGTGACCTCTAAATTTGTCTTCTCATATCCACTCTTGCCCCCTTCCAATCTGTTCTCCATCCTGCAAACAGAATGATCTTTAAGAATTACAGTTCTGGGGCTTCCCTGGTGGCGCAGTGGTTGAGAGTCCGCCTGCCGATGCAGGGGACACGCGTTCATGCCCTGGTCCGGGAAGATCCCACATGCCGCGGAGCAGCTGGGCCCGTGAGCCATGGCCGCTGAGCCTGCGCGTCCGGAGCCTCTGCTCCGCAGCGGGAGAGGCCACAACAGTGAGAGGCCCGCGTACCGCAAAAAAAGAATTACAGTTCTGATCCTGTGTTTCCTGTCCTTAAATTCCTTTGGTGTCTTCTAACCTATCGTGCTCCAGATAAAGAATGAAATTCTTAGTGTGGCCTGCACGGTCCTACAAGCCCCTACAAGGGCCTGCCAGGCTCAGGCTTCTGCCGACACCTGGTTATCCTCATTCGCTGCACTCCGCCAGGCTGGCCTTGCTCAGTGCCTCTCCCGGGCCTCCCCGCTCTTATCTCCCTACCTTTGCTTACTTTACATCTGCTGTGGTTAGTGGTTACATGTGCAAGACCTGCAGTCAGATGGTCAGGCTTCAAATCCCTAGCTCTAGCACTTAAAAAACAAACAAACAAACACAACTGCCTGGCTTTGGGCCATTTCCAAAAGCTCTTCAAACCCCCATGTCCTCATCTGTAATATGGAAGCAATAATAGTCCCTGTAACCGCAGGAGTAAAGGAGACACGCATGAGCGCTCAGAAATGTGAGTTATCCTCATAATCCATCCTTCAGGCCTCAGCCCCAGCACCTTCCTCAGGGAGACCAATCGTCTCTGGTGGGCCCTCCTCCGCCCCACCAGGTCAGGGGCTGTCCTGCGCCCTCCTGCATCCTTCCTTCCTTCCACAGCACAGAGTGGATTGGTCTGCCTTCTGCTCTAGGCCATAGGCCCCCTCAGGGCAGAAACACTTCTGTTTGCTCACCATTATATCCCGGGAGCCTAGCAAAGTTTCTCAAGATCAACGCCCCCTTTTCTGGAGCTGTCGGGAGGGTGTGGATATGGGATGAAGTACCGGCTTTCTATCACCATATATGAAGTCAGAGAGTTGGGAGGCAAGATACGTGTCCTGGCGAGGCCTTTTGTGCCTAACGTTGAATGAACGGTCTGCCCAGGTCTAGTGAGCCCTGAGGAGAGGCACTAAAGCAGCCCCAGGGTCCCCGGAACTCCCATAGCTCCACATTGTGCCTCCCCCAGCCCCGCCAGGGGACTTCAGAGTGCAGCCACAGCCTTGCTTCTGAGGCTCCACCCCATGACGCAGCCCTTCCCACCCACATCAACTCCCCAGCCTCAGTGAGACACACCCAGTGGGTCCAGCGCAGCCGCACAGGCGTGTTGATTTCCATTTCTCCATTACAGAGCACATCCACCCAGCACAAATAGTTCTCTGCATCTGAACCAGAGAAGGACGGGAGGGATGTAAAAAACATCCTGTATCTTGGGTTGGAAGGTCTGCATTCAAGTGCCAGGCACTGCTATTACTTCTCCATGTGACCTTGCACCTGTCACTTCAATTTCCTGATTTGTTCTACTCGACTGTAAAACGAAGCACTAAGATGGGTGACTTAGCTCCAGCAAGCGTGCTCTAGGCTCTCTTCCTCTCAGAGAACCTGCCACCATACGTAAGTCAGTTCTGGGTAACATGGGGTCCTACTCAGCACACGCACCTGATGGGACAAAGGGTGGACACCCCACCCAGGCTGAGTCTTAGGCCACAAGGACAGAGTTAGCTATCTGGTGTTGGGTGCCATATGCCAGGTAGAGTGACAGAGCAGCTGAATCTGGGGAGTATCACTCAAGCCTTGGAAAAGAAACTGGTTCTACAGAGAGGAGAATGGAGCAGAGAGAGGCACGTGGCCCCAGACAGAGACAGATAGAAGAGCAGCCTGGTGACTCTCAGTCCCTGTGAAGCCCAGTTATAATTCCTCCAGTGGGGTGCCTGGAAATTCCCCTGTATCCTGGTAACCAAACAATTGCTGATGAAGATGTCTTCTCATATTGGCTGCCAATTAAATAAAACCTCAACCAATAAGAGTACCTTGCAACTTTATACTTTTCAAAGACCTCTGACTTCACTTACCCCATTTGAAAAGTCCACTACACCAGGGAGATCAGTGTTATAGGAAGGGTTGTCATTGCACACAGGAGGAAATGGAGACCCAGAGGGGGAAAGAGACACACCCGAGGTCACTCGGTGAGTTAGTGAAATGAAGGTGGAAACGAAGCTGTGTCTGTTTGTACCATGGAACATCTCCAGAAGTGCTATCAGGGGCTCTCTCCTTCCCACGGCACCTCACCTCTCCAGACCAAGGCTGTGACAGAGTCAGACTGTCTGCAGAACTCTGCTATGGAACAGTCTTTGCCCTGGTCTGTTATGTATTCTAGAAAGTGACAAGGGATAGACTTTGGGGATGCTAGACCTGGGGATATGGTTGCCGGGCACAGCACTCAAGGGAAAGCTTTCCAGACACCTCTGCTGTGAAACAAGACAATGGCCACAGGCCCAGAGGGCACAGCCAAGCTCCCACGTGTGGTGAGAGTGTGCAGAATTGGGTGAACACTAGAGGCGAGGAATGGAGACTGGAGTGGCTGGCAGACATTTGTAGGGCGTTGGCCTGGAACACAGTCTGGTCCTGGACACAGCTGCTAGAGAATCCCTGGGCTGCGAGCAGCACAGAAGAGGTGAGCACAGGTGAGAGATCATCAAAGCATCTCCATAAAGATCAAACAGCTGGAGAGGATGGAGAGGAAGTGTCCTGCTAATTCTTCAAAGATCTTTTTGTTCTATTAAACACCGCTTCCGGAGAAAACTGAAAGATGAGGTTTTCAAAGATGCCATTCCAATGAGCAAAAAGTGCATTTTGAGCAGACCTTTGCACTACACCATTTTGAGTCTTAGTTCTCTCTGTAGCCCGGCTGTCAGTCACAGGTGTGGCACAGAGCAGGCTCTTTAGAAAAATAACTGAGTGATGGCTCTGAGCCCAGGGCTGGCTTAACTTTAGGCTCTCCCAGCATCCCATTTTACAGATGAGAAACTAAGGCTTCCAAATCCCAGGCCTCACAGCTACTATGTGTTAGACTTGGGGTTTGAATCCAAGACACTCGGCTCCAAACCCCTGGCTTAGCCTCTGGGCTATATTTGATGCTCCTCAGAATTCTCTTTGGACAGTACTTGTGAGGGGTGGGCAGGCTGGCAGGGGCCCAGAGGTCTAGAGGGGGGCCCGGGGCCTAACTATGTAGGGCATCAATACCAGCTGTGTTAAGAGTTTCAGCTTGTCCACCCTTGCTGAGGGGCCTAAAAAATACTTTCAGCAGGGTCTGAATCTGTATGTTGGCTGCCCTGTCTATAGAGTGGAGTCTTTTGAAAGAGCAAGGTTCAGAAAGTCAGGGAAAGCTGGGTATGTACCTGGGGCTGGTCTCTTCCCTTCTGTCATTTTCTGACCATAAAACACACGTAGATGAGATGGCCTCTGGTCCCCTCTCACATTCTCTATTACCAGATGATTCTCATGGGTCATCTGAATTCTACACACAGAGGAGAAGCTTATTTAAGCTTCAGGTTAAATAACTGAGCGGCTGGCACATGGTCGGCCCTCAGTAATTGTACCAGAGTAATTTAAGAGGTGCCTGAGGCATCTGGACTTTCTCATCATATCTGTGTCCATCCCCGTAATTTCCTATCGCTTGATGAGCCATGAGGGCTGTAGTAAAACCTGTGGTTTATGAAAAAGATTTCGGAGCTCAGATCCCAACCGGGAGGCAGAAAACCCCTGAGAGGAAGAGTCCAGAATGTCATTGAAACTGACAAAGAGATAGCATAAAATAAAAGGAAACGAGACCAAGCTCCCTCATGAATACAGATGTGGAAATTCTAGACAAAATGCCGGTAAATTGAATTCAACAGTCTATTAAAAGAATAATTTACCATAACCAAGCAGGGTTTACCCAAAGAATGCAACGCAAAGCTGTTTTAATAAGAGCAAATTTGTTTAGAGAACACATCAATGGGTCAAACAAGAGAAACTGTATGATTATTCTCAGTAGGATCAGGAAAATCACGCATGAAGATTCAACATGGATTCCTAAAGGGGACATTCTCTGAAATACGAGGAATGGATGGTACCAGTGGACATTGATGGGGTTTTTTTAGTGGAAGAGCACTTCACATCTGATCCTCCTCCCTATGTTTGAGAAATTACCCACTTTCTGAATTTTGGTGGGAGGCAGAGCTCCTCCCCGTATAGAAATGGAGAAAACAGCTGCCCACTGCTCTGCGTACCAGCCCCACCCTTGCAGCAACAGTGAGGCACTTGGCCTAAACTCAAGTGGCAGAGGAAAGATGACAAGCAGAAGAGAATATTTTTTAAATTTCAACTTCATTGAGTGCAGAAATTTTTTCATGGTGGTTCCATTAATAGCAGCAACGTCAGTTTGCAGGGACAGCCGCCACAGAAGCATAAGTAGCTGCATCCAGGCCCCAGGGCCAGGAGGGCTGGCATTTCAAGCTGTGGATCGCATATTCCAAGATGGCAGCACGTCCCTCTCTGTTCTGTGTCATGACCTGGGCTGCGGTGCAAGCTGCCCAGGCTCCCTTTGTTCCTGACATTCCAGTGATTCTCTGAACTATCCAAGATCCAGTCAGTAAATTCCTTTTCTGCTTAAATCATCCAGAAGCAGTTTCTGTTACTGGCAGCTAAGAAATCTTAACGATACTGAAGGCTATTTCCTTAACATAATAAAGAACATGTCTTTTTCCTCCCCAAAGCTGTGGCCAAAATAATACATAAATAATGGCATTCCTATTAAAACAAAGAGCAAAACAAGGATTACAGCTAATACCAGTATTATTTTTTGGCCTGTGTATCTTTGTCTTTTTTTTTTTTTTTTTTTTTTGCGGTACACGGGTCTCTCACCGTTGTGCCTCTCCCGTTGTGGAGCACAGGCTCCGGACGCGCAGGCTCAGCGGCCATGGCTCACGGGCCCAGCCGCTCCGCAGCATGTGGGATCCTCCCGGACCGGGGCACGAACCCGCGTCCCCTGCATCGGCAAGTGGACTCTCAACCACTGCACCACCAGGGAAGCCCTATCCTTGTCTTTTTAAAAAAGGTTTATTGAGGTACAATTTGCATACACTAAAATTTACCCCTTTAAAGTGTACAATTTGATAGGTTCTAGACAATATATACCATCATTTAAGCACCACAGCACCCAATATATAAACTAGTTCCATCACCCCAAAAAGTTCCCTTAAGTTCCCTTAGAGTCAACTCCCTCCCCTACCCCAGCCCTGCCAACCATGGGTCTGATTTCTGTCCCTATAGTTTGGCCTCCTCCAGAATGTCAGATAATGAAATCATACAGTAGCCTATGGTTTTCTGCTTCTTTCACCTAGAATACTGCTTTTGAGATTCGTCCAAGTTGCTGCCTGAGTATACTCTATTGTATAAATGTACCAAATATGTTTTTCCATTCTGTGATTGATGGACATTGGTTTAAGTTTCAGACTATTATGAATAAAGCTTCTATAAACATTTGTGTCAAGGGTTTTGGATAAACATATATGTTTACTTTTACTTGGTAAATAACTAAAAGTAGAAATTTAAGTAAATATTTAACTTTATAAGAAACTGCCAAACTGTTTTCCAAAGTGCTATACCATTCTGCATTCCCACCAACACTATGTCGCTCTGCCTCTTCGTCAGCACTTGGTATTATCAGTCCTTTGATTTTAGCTAATAAATGTACGGTGGTATCTTGGTTTGGTTTTCATTTTTATTTCTCTAATAACTGATGATGTTGAGCATCTTTCCATGTGTCTATTTGCCACCAATATATCTTTTTTGATGAAATGTCTGCTGTTTATCAACTTACTATTGAGCTGTGAGGGTTCTTTATATAGTCTGAATACAAGTTTTTTTGTCAGATTTGTGTTTTGCGAATATTTTCTCCCAGCTGGGCTTGTCTTTTCATTTTCTTAAGAGTGTCTTTCAAAAAGCAAAAGTTTTTATTTTGATCAAGTCCAATTTATCAGTTTTTTCTTTTATGGTCCACGCCTTTTGTGTCTTATCTAAGAAATCATTGCCTAACCCAAGGACCCAAAGATTTTTTTCTCCTATGCTTTCTTCTAAAAGTTTTATAGCTTTGGCTCTTACATTTGAGTGTATGATTCATTTTGAGTTGATTTTTATGTATAGAGTGAGAAAAGGATCAATGTTCATTTTTTGCATATAAAAGTAAAAATTTACCCTATTACTATTATTATATAACATTGTTCTAGAAGTTCTGGTTGGCATAATGGCAAAACATAAATAAGAAGTAAAATTATTGGAAAGGGGAAGAAAACCATCATTATTTACAGTGAATATGAATTTCATACCCACAAAACTCAAGAGAATTCACTGAAAACACACAGAATTGATACGAATTCAATAAAATGATTCATTACAAAATAAACGTGTAAAAATCAATAACTTGTCTATATAACAACAGTAATCATTTAAAGCATATAATAGAAAAATAAAGAATCTGGTGCAGAATAGCAACAAAAGACATAAATGCCTGCACATAATCTTAACAAAGAAAGAAAGCCTATACGATGAAAATGAGAAAGTTTCTTGAGGATATAAAAGATAACTAAATATAGATGTGTCAATCTCTTAGATAGAAAAACTCAATGATATAAAAATGTTGATTTTTCCAAATAAATTTCTAATATTGGGGTTTTTTTGGAACATGACAAAATGATTCTAAAATTCATCTGGAAAAGTGGACAGGAAAGAATAGCTTGGAAAAAATGCATTGAAGAGGAGGACCTGCCCTACCAGATATGAGGATACCTTATAAAGATATCGTAATTCAAATGTTGTGATAAGGGCCCCAAATCAAATAAATAGATGGGTCAATATGCTGGAACATGATAAATGAGTCTGAAACAGAACCTGACATATATTTAAACTTTACATATAATTAATCTGGTGGGATCAAGAAATGTTGCAGGCAGAGTAGCAAGAATGGAAGAAAGGAAACCAGTTAAGAGGCTACTGGAATAGTCCAAGAGGAATATGATGGTGGAGAAGTTCACTGGGTCCCTAAGGTGGAGGGGCTCTGCAGTCATCAGGCAGGCAGGAACACCCTCTGGGAAGCAGGCATTACAGGCTTGTAGACAGACACATCCAGTGCCCTCTGCTGACAAAATTAACATTGTGCCACCTGGCAAAGGAAATGGATGTAAAGGGCCTTGATCCATTTCCGTAGTTCAGGTAGCAAACGGTGAATTTGGAGCTGACCGAAAATACACTGATACCAACACAGGAGGTAAATGCCAAACCACACTTTTCTAACATAGTTAGGGTCTCAGCTCTGGACACATTTGCTAACATCCCAATGGTCAAAGCAAGTCACTTGACCAAATCCAATATCCATTTGGGGGCGTGGGGGTGAGGCAGGGGAAGCATACCCTATAGAGATGGAGAGGAATGAATATTTGCCAAATAATAATCTACCACAGAGGTGATACTAGTAGGATGTCCTGATGGATTGAAAGGGAAAATTTTTTAAATGTGATGAGTTTTAGAGTTTGGATATGAGCAGCTGGGTAGCTGACGATGCTACTTACTACAATAATATAGAAAGACTGGAAGATGAACAGGTTTGCTGGGTTAAATCAAGAGTTTTGCTTTGGACTTGTTAAATATTGACATCTAAGAGAAGACGTTAAATAAGCAGCCAGATATATGTCCAGGGCTCAAGAGAAAGGCCACATTTAGCGATATGAGCACAATAATCATCAGCTTATAGAAAGTGATTTACGCCCGGGATCTGCCTGAGGTCACCTGGGGAAAGAGTGTAGCTGGTGCAGAGGAACTGTCCAAGGATGGAGCCCTGGGTATTTCAATGTCTAGGTAACAGGAAGGGAGAAGTGTTCAGTAGGGGGATGCAAAGTAGTTGCTGGTCTTGTGGAAGAAATCCAGGAGGGTATGGTGTCCCAGGAGCCAAGAGAAAAAAAGGTGTTTGAAGAAGGAAGAAATGCCAAACTGAGTAAAATTTTACTGGGAATTTGAATAAGATGAGAACAGAGATGGAGGTAGTTGGTGACCTTGGCAAGAGCTATTCAGGGGACCAACTCTATGAAGAAGCACTGTGCTAGGTGCTGAAGATAAAAAGATAAATAAGATACATTTCTTGCCCTTTAGGAAATTACAGCCTGGTGGGGAAGGCAGACATGCAAATAAATCACTGTAATACAGTGTGATAAATCTTAGAATAGAATAACATTTTCCTAAATGTGTTCCACTGAACACTCTTTGAGGGAGATGTTAATCAGTGCTCTAAAACCATAGTGTTCCAAGACCAAATACACTTGGGAAACACTGCAGACTGCACCCAGGCTGCAGCACCAACAGTAGGGCTCTCAACACTATGCTCAGGGTTTAGGAAACCAATGCACTGCACCTTGGGGGCCTGTCAATATACCCAGGTCTAGTCTGGCACTCCGAGGATTAAGGAAAAACAATACCAATTCCACAGCAGAAGCAGCCACCGGGGAGGGAAATAGATGACGCTGAAGAGCAGCCTCAGGGTGCTCTCTGCAGGAACGCGGAAGCAGGATTGCCCCGCATGTGCCCAGGATCCTGCGGCTGAGCAGTGGGGGACAGGAAGGACTGTCCCAGGACCCCCAGGTGGCCTTGTACCACAGGACCCAGTGTCTGAAACCTCTCAGCTGAGCCCATGGACCTGCATTCCTGGGGCAACCACTTACGTTGCAGCAGAGTTGAGAAGTCTGCTTCCGATTAATTTGTCAGTTTCCTGAGAGGCATAAAAATTAGGGGAAAATTAAATCACCAGCCGGCTCCTCAGCCGTTTCAGGTCTTCTTCAATTTTTCCCTGACAGTGAAGGCACTGGAGGCAGCAGAGAGCCCATTCATACTTTGATGCACAAAATGCATGCTGATGAACAAAAATCTACTCATTAGTCTGTAGCTCTGGGATTCCCAGGTGCTTTCTGAAGTGTCCTACCTTGGGCAGGTAGGGAGCGGCAAGGAGAGTGAAGCAGCAGGGTTCTCAGTCATACTTATTTGTGGGGATCAAAGGAAAACCCTCATCTGGCAGAACGGGGGCATGTCGGAAGGCTGGAAGATGCAGGTTGTGATGCCCAGACGACATGGCAAGCTCAGGCGTGGCGGGAGCAGGTGCCAGTGCCTGGGGTGTGGGCTGTGGTAACAGGAGTCCAGGCAGCAGAAGGCGCCTCAGGATTATGGCTCAGTCACAGTGCAGCCCCAACCGATGTCTAGGAGTAAATCAAGTGGCAGCCAACCCTGGGAGAGGGATGGGAAGAGAGAGCTGAAGGTGAGGAACCGGAGTTCAGCACAGGGAAACTGAGACAGAAGTCCAGACCTACGGACTGAGATAATGTGGTGAGGACAGGAATGTGAGAGTAGATTTTTTTCCTCAGCAACTCAACCCTGAGAAAATTGTCCCATAACACTTCATCCTGATCAGAGTTGGAGAACCCGGGCCTGCCCTTCCATAGTCCTAGCTGTGGGATGGGAAGACCACCAGGATATAGGAGCATAAGCACCACGGATAGGAGGCCACGGGGGCAACACCCTACCTCCTCATTGCTCCTCTTGAATTTTCAAAGACCCACCTGAACACAGGTTCTTTGGTTTAAAGGGTTGCGTAAGTCATCTTTTTAAGTCAAGCAAAAAAGACTCTTCTATTTGGAGCTGTTTTTGTTGCAGAGAATCAAATGGCACTCTGACTGGCTCCAGAGCAGAGATGTGGTTCATTGCACACAGAGAGAACTTGCACTAAAGTTCAGGATAAGAAGCACAGCCAGGCCCCACGGGGCCTAGACGTGGGAATATCTTGTCTCTCTAGGGCCACATGGTCTCTCTAAATCTGTTTCCATTTGATTCTTCTCTGGATCAATTAGCTTCCTCTGCTTACACATACTATACATGGCCCCCCGTGGCAGCCATCAATCCTGATTCTAGATCACTTTTAGTCTAAAACCACCATCAACTGCCCAAAGTCCTTGCACCATTCATCCAAAGTCTTTGAAACTGATTGACCATTGGCAAGCCTATGAGTCCTTGGCTGGTAATGGCAAGTCAATTGGTCATTACTCAATAGGTCATTAACCAGAAAATAGGTCAGCTATTCACCAACTATTGCCAAGGAAGATGGAGTCATACCATACTTGCACTATTCCTTCCAGAGGATGTGGGCAGGTCAGATACCAAAACCTAAATAGTATAGAATTGTATAAGTACCAGAAGTGCAGACTTGTTGAAAGAATATATAGTAAAGCAGGTGTGGTAGCCCAAATAATGTCCCCCAAAGATGTCCACATCCTAATCCCTGGAACCCATAAATATGTTACCTTATATGGCAAAAGGGACTTTGCAGATGTGATTAAGTTAAGGATCTTGCAATGGGCAGATTATACTGGATTATCCAGGTGGGCCCAATATAATCATAGAGGTCCTTTAAGAGGGAGGCAGGATGGTTGAAAACACAGTAGTAGGAGATGTGACAACAGACACCAGAGATTGGAGTGATTCAAGGAAGAGGTCACAAGTTAAGAAATGCAGGCAGCCTCTAGAAGCTAAAAGAGGCAGGGAAGCAGAGTCTCTACTGAAGCCTCCAGAAGGAACTCAGCCCCACCGACATTTTGATTTTAAACTTCTGACCTCCAGAACTGTAAGAGAACAAATGTGTGTTCTTTTGAGCCACTAAATTTGTGCTAATTTGTCACAGCAGCAATAAGAAACTAATACAGTTGGGAACCATGGGACATCACTATCCTAACTCGACACGCACTCTGGGGTCCAGGGCTTTTCTAAAAAACCAGAACTGCAGCTCATTACCATTCAGGATGCAACTTGAGTTCAAGCAACTATTGCATGCCATTCCTCTTTCCAAAAAGAAGGTTTGAATGAGTTAGTTCATCACCAGCTAATATGCAGTATTCCTATTGAACAAAGGGTCATGCTAATGGAGCCCCCTGAGGGGTTTCATGCCAGTACCCCTTAGTGGAGGGTGGCTTCTGTCTTGTCTAATCAGCGGGAGCCAGGGCAGCAAGATCACTGTCAAACAGCACACATTCACAAGAAAAGTTAGGGAGGAAAGATAGATCTGGGCTATTTGTGGGAGTCATCTCAGGACATGTCCTGTAGTGGGTAGGTTTTAACCTGGAGAAGTTTAAGAAACAATCTTGAGGTCTGAAGAGAAGAAAGACACTTTCTGATCTCTTTATACCAACTTTAATGCTGCAGCTTGAATTTTTAGAAGCTTTAGAGGTAGAGACTCGGGGTTTCTTTCTTTGGGGTCTTTTGATCCCAGCCCCACTGTCTCCTAATGCCAGTGCCGAAGGCAGCCCTCCTCCACAGGTCAAAGGTGACCATTCCTCCTGCCTCCTACCTTGCCCTTGGCCCTGAAGTTTGGTTTGGTTTTGTTTGTTTGTTTTAATACATTTATTTATTTTAATTTTTTTTATTTTTGGCTGTGTTGGGTCTTCGTTGCTACACGCGGGCTTTCTCTAGTTGAGGCGAGCGGGGGCTACTCTTCGTTGCGGTGCGCGGGCTCCTCATTGCAGTGGCTTCTCTTGTTGCGGACAAGGGCTCTAGGCGAGCAGGCTTCAATAGAGTGGCACGTTGGCTCAGTAGTTGTGGCTTGCGGACTCTAGAGCGCAGGCTCAGCAGCTGTGGCGCACAGGCCCAGTTGCTCCATGGCAATGTGGAATCTTCCCGGACCAGAGCTCGAACCTGTGTCCCCTGAATTGGCAGGTGGATTCTTAACTACTGAGCCACCAGGGAAGCCCTGAAGTTTGGTTTGAAGGAGAGCACAGGCTTACTGCCTGCCCAGGAGCAGTATTTTTAGGAGTTTAAAGAAAAGAAAAAAGAAACTGTTGAAGCCAATTCCAAGTTCTGAGCATGAAAAGAGATGCAGTGCTTGAGCTTCTAGAAATCAGGACGGCTTAAGAAGTCAAAGAGACATTTGAATTACTGCCTTTGGGACTGGAAGAAACTCAAACAATTAGAGGTGTAAAGGCACGGGATTCACAGCTTGATAGGTGTTGATATATCCCTAAAACCAGGTCTCCGGGCCCACTGGGGCCTGACCTCTTTTAAGATTGCTGGGAAAATGCATGTAATAAGCTCGGTCTGAAGGTTCCTTGACAATTCAGTTTGGATTGGTCTTTTCCTATATGGTTTGCTTTATTTACTACTATTATTTTTGTAATACGATTATTTTTTAAGTACTTACGTTTTCCTCTTCTAATATGCTACCTTTTTTTGTTTTTTAACAATTGGGCATCCCAGACCGGACTATCCAGAAATAAACTGGTGCTTTTCTGCGGCATTTGTTGAAAGGCAAGGATTTTTTAAAACTCATTATTTTTTGTGTGTACTTTCAATGGCTTGTCTCATAACCATTCCATCAACTTCCTTAGCTTGAATCCTCATTTAGGTTTCCCAGCCTCTATGATCAAATTAAAACCTTTAAAGTGTTTTAATGTAAATTTTATTGAAAGGATCATATGTATCTCTTATGATTCCTTTAATAAAGATTAAATAATTAAAATGCATATGTATTTTTAAAATATACATTTATATAGTGCATATATCTACCCAAGAAGGCAAAGCTTATCTGCCATATCCTACTTTTTTGTCACACAAAAGAATTGATAATCTGGTTTCGAGCAAAGGCATGTGTAGCCCCCAGTGAGGGTCCCTTGGGGCAGGGTCACAATGACCAGTTCATCTCATTATCTCCTAGAGAATGAGAGATCAGCTCCGTGTGCCAAGGCCCCCCTCCTGCAAGGTCTGACCTCCTCACGATGCCAGAGGTCCACTGTGAAAATCCCAAGAGCATGTGTGTGGCTCTGGGGAGAGCAGTGGAAAGTCTACAGAAGGTTGGGCAGGAAAAGGGCTTCAGCACACAGGACCGTGGTAGAGACAGAGCTGGGCTCTCTGGGCATCTCTGTCTCCCTCATCTTTATGGAGGTCACTTTTCTGCCCCTTATTCGGGTACAGTCCCAGGGCTACAATCCTGCCAACAGCATCTGGGAGACAAGCTGGGTAAACACTCAGGCTGCCATGAGACCTGGAAGCTGTGTGCCCAGTGGCCAGCACATGGAGAATAACCAGGTGTGGTGTGGAAAACCCTGTCTCCACCTCACATCCGGGCCCTGACCCTCCAGCTGAGGTAGCTCCGTGACAACGGCACATCTGGGCTGGGGATGGGATGCTGAGCAGAGGTGCCAGCAGCTTTGTTAGGCCTGGATATGTCATGTGCACGGACATGGCCTGGAAAACGGGGAACCATTCCCAGCCCACCTCAGACCCTCAGCACCTCCCAGAGGATTTGCTGAGACCCCAAATCATCTGGTTGAAGGAGCTGTCAGGAAACTCTACAAAGGGCTTGGCTGATAACGCCGAGTAAACTACTGATCTCGGTTTAAATCATGCCCGCTTTCCTGCCTCCCCAAGTGTACCTGCTTCAAGAATCAGGAGAATGTAGCACTAATGGCAGAAAGGTGAGCAGTGGCAGTGGGGCCACTGGGCAGAGAGCCCTGCCCACTTTCCCCTTAAACGAGATGGCATCTGGTCCTGCCCCAAGGCTCGCATGGGCACCTGGAGCCCAGGGATGGTGGGTTCAGCGCCTGACTGGAAGAACTGTTGCTTAGGTCGTTTCTAGCATGGGGCTCAGGGAGCTCTGTACTGTGAGGTGAGGCTTCAGGGCCCTGTTTCACCTCCACAGTTGAAGCAGTCATAGATATTTATGTGCATTTTTCAAATTTTTAAAGTTCCTCATGGAAACTGCACATGTTTTCCTCAGTAACCGCCCCCCGCCCAAACTAAATGAACTATAAGTTTCAGTTTATACAACTCAATATTTATACCAACTGTAATGATCTCTTATGGATCAGAAGCTCTGACTGGCAGTTACATATGCTTTTTTTCCTTTTTTTTTTTGCAGTGTGCGGGCCTCTCACTGTTGTGGCCTCTCCCACTGCCGAGCACAGACTCCGGACGCGCAGGCTCAGCGGCCATGGCTCACGGGCCCAGCCACTCCGCGGCATGTGGGATCCTCCCGGACTGGGGCACGAACCCGCGTCCCCTGCATCGGCAGGCGGACTCTCAACCACTGCGCCACCAGGGAAGCCCTACATATGCTTTTGATGAATAAAACCATGGAAACAAATTTATTATTATCTGTAAGGGGAGAGTACATGGTAGAGAGGATTTCCCAAAGCATGGAGTCTGAGGGGGAACACAACACAAAGAGTATCCATGGTGATGGAAAGGCTGGGAGGACCAAAAAAAGAACATCAGGGATGGGAGCAAGAGCTAAGAAAGGTTGTTGGATTGGATTCAGTCTGTTAAAGTGAAAAGCCATGCATCATAGTAGGAAGAGTGCAGGATACAAATGGGGAGAACTCTGCTTTGTGACCTTGGGCAGGTCCCTTTCCTTGCTGGCTCTGTTTTCACACATGTGCAAGGAAGGGGTTGGACCTGCCTGATTCCCCCTCCCAGGGCCAAGGCCCTTGATCCAACCTGGGGAAAAGGGGTTGGGGGCTAGGGTGCCACTTCAAGGCTGTGTGACCTTGAGCAAACTGTTCTACCTCTCTGAGCCTCAAGTTCCCATTAATACTAATGCCTGCCTCTCAGTGCTTTATGAAGTCTCCAGGATTATTCCAGCTGTTGATTTTACTGCTGCTTTTGATCTCTTTTGAACTCTGACCCCTGGCTAGGATTTAGGGTTGTAGCACAGATAGTTAGCTCTGAGATGGCTTGCTGAGCCCAAGACTAGCTGTTCACAGGCTTCCCACGTCTGCCTCCATCCCACGGTTCTCTGCCTCCTCTCAGGGCTGGTCTCATTTTGCTCTCAGCTTTCCCATCTCAGCACTTCTTCACTCTTTCCTTTTCAGCCTGACTGCCACTGAAACTGACGTGAATCCTATCGGAAGAAATTAGCAAACCCTAGGCAGATGTGTCTCAGCTTTGGAGTGAACGGCAGAGCTAATCCATGCCCTCAGAAGCAACATACCCTGCCGTCTGAGACATGCCAAAGGCAATTTTTAAACAGTATGGAGTTAGAAGTTTTCTGAATACAAGATAAAGAAAGAGTTTGAATATCCTAGAGTAAAACACATGCTTAAGACAGAATTTGGCTACTACAATTCCTTGGGGATACGTGGAGAGAAAAGCTGTCCCTTCTCTGTTTAAAGAAATGGACCCCTTAGAAGGCTACAGGGAAAAAAAGAAAAAAAAAGAGAAATCTGCAAGTGAAAAATAGGAATCACAATATTAAGAGCCTCTATTAAGGTAAATCTCTTGCTCAAAGATTGAAAGCCTCAGTGCATGGGGAGTTTAGCTCTGGTTGAGGGTAGGGAGGGAATAAAGTGAGAAATGACTCAACGGTTGTGACCAATGGTGCCTTTTGAGAGGGGGTATTTGGGGGGACGTGTGTGGGGAGAGGCAGTTTCAGAGTGTGGTAGGCAGCCTCCGAGAGGGCCCCAGGGATCCCCACCTCCTGGTATTCATGCCCTTGTGTTAGTCCCCCCGTCTTGAGTGGGTTGGTAATGAATAGTGTTGGATATCACTTCCGATATCTGGTTACAAGAGACTCAAGCTTCCATCTTGCTCACCCTCTGATTTGCTTGCACTGAAAGAAGCCAGCTGCCCTGTTATGAGCTGCCCTATGGAGAGACTCATGTGGAAGGAACTGAGGTGGTCTCCAGCCAACAGCCTGCTGATAGCCTCACTCCACCAGCCCGGTAGGAACTGAATCCTGCCAGCAGCCATGGGAGTGGGCTTGGAACTGCATCCCCCTCCAGTAGAGCCATCAGATGAGACTGCAGCCCTGGCTAACATGGGGGCTCTTTGGGAGGAAGAGAGTGTTGAGTCATATGCTCTACACACTTTACTTTGAAACCTGAATTCAGTCTGTGAGGTACAGAATGTTGGTACCTCCAAGGCGCAGATGAGAAAACCAAGACTGAAAAAGGTTATAACGTGCAAAATGTCATGCAATAAGTAAATAGAAGAACGGGGATTTGAACCCAGGACTGACTAACGACTGCTTAGTGTGGAAATACACTGTGTTTACTTTCCATATTCCCAGTGGAATTTAGAAATAAAAATGGATAGCTGTTCAATTATACCACCACTAAACACATGGAGGCAGTAAAAACCGGGGCTGGAACACCGTGCTCCCCAAGGACAAACCTTCCCTGGGTGGGAGATAAACACCCACACAGCAGCATCAGAAGCTGCTCACAGCCTGTAACAATGGGGGGGGGGGCGCAGAATTCTCCATGTGCAAGTGATCTTGTTTCTTTAATTTTTTTTAATGTAAAGACAATAGCTAAATTCAATGCCACTATGAGCCAAGTACCACTTCTAAGATCTTCACGTGTTTTAACTCAGTTAAACAACCCTATGAGGAAGGTACTATTATAGTCATTCAATTTACAAATGGGGAAACTGAGGCACAGAGAAGTTAAATAAGTTGCTCCAAGTCACTCAGCTGTAAGAGGATAGCCAGAATTTAAACCCAGACAGTCTGGCCCCAGAGTTTTATGCAAGGTCCCCAGCAGAAGTCTCTCTGTGTCCTGGGCTGTCACATTGCCTGGGCCCCCAGTGTAGCTTTGGGCTTAGCTGGCCTGGGTTCCAGGTTTCCAGCTTTTGGCTTCAACCCAGTTACTAAGACCCTCACCTCTGACTCTCCCCATTCAATTCCTGCCTCCTAGTTCCCAGCAAGCCCCTCCCACCTTGACTCCATCCACCCTGGCTCCTGAGTTGTCCTTGCCTGCACCCTGGTCCACACCTGCACCCAGGCCCATGCCTGCTTCTTGGCCTGGATCCCAGCTCACCATCCTGCCAACTGGAGGCTCTGCCCACTGCCATGCTGCTCCAAGGACAAGACCAGCCCCTGGGACAAACCCCAAGCCCAGAAGGCATGTCATTCAACAAGCCGGGGGCAAGCCTGTTGGGGTTGAAAATGGTCCCAATTCTGAGGATATTATCTGAAGACAGATTGTTTCCAGGAAAAGAAAATAGCAATATGGAGGCAGGAAGAGCATTACTGTGTGGATAAAAAGATGACATACACAAATGAACTCACAGAGTTAGATTAAGGTTACAGACAGTTATGGCAGGGAAGATAATAGAAGCTGTTATAGACCTCTAGGGCACAATGAAAAAGCAAATCTGCCCATGTTTATGCAGATAAAGAGGCTGTTAAAGAGGCCCTAATATTGATCATATGGGGTCTCAATAGCCCTGCAATGGACTAGAATGAGAATTTGGGGATGGCAAGGAGGAGGGGCCCTGGAGCCGCCAGTGATCCGAGGCTCCTCTCTGGGAGACTTTGTCGAGCAATCAAGCAAGATCATGGGCTATTTGGGGCGGCCATCCGAAAAGCTGAACGCAGTGAGGGATGAAGAGGTGGGGCTGAACTGCAAAAAGCAGCATTTTCAAACAAGCCTCATTTCAGCTTAGTCTTCCCATCTGTGGTGATTTTAAAAATATAGTTCCCAAATTGCCTGTAGCATCTGGGGAGTGGGGTCTGTGGGCAGACACCTGCTCACCAGTGAGAATTTGGGATGGCATTTCTGAATGAGGTTCTTATGGTTTACGGATTGATCAGTAAAGGACACAGATTTACAGCATCCCAGAATAGCAGAGCTGGGAGGGCCTTAAAAATGACTTAATCTGCCCGCAGAGGGTAAGTGACACACTAAGGTCACACAACTGGTAAGTGATAGGGAGGGGCCAGAGCTCCACAGTCCTAAGTCCCAGTTCAGGGCTGCAGCATCCCCTGGGTTGAGTGAAAGGAAGGACCTTGAAAGTGTCTCCTTGAAGGAAGTGTAGAGTAAAAGGCATATGGTTGCCATAGAAAAAAATAAGGGGGAAATGAACCAAGATGCATAAATAAATTCAGATCTGACTTCTCTTCAGGAAAAACAATTCTAATAATTATTATCCCTCATCAGCTTAATGAAAGCATGAAGAAAAAAAGATTATCCTAACACAAGTATGTAAAGGCAAGAGTAGGAAAGAAGAAGCAGTTGATTCCCATAGAAGTCAACCATCCAAGTGGGCTGTCTGTCCCATCCATTGATCACACTTTTGAGGATCCATGAAAGTCAGCAGCAAACTCTGTCCCTGTTCCAGGTGACTGTCCTAGAGCCGCTTTATTTCCTCTGTGTCCACTGTGCCTGCTCTTGTGTCTCTGGCTCCCAGATTTCTGCATCTGCTCCGCAGTTCTGACATTTCTTCCGGCCTTTTCAGATTAGTCACTTAACCCCTTCTCTTGGACCTCGGTTTTCTGCGTGGCTTTAAGTTCCATCCTATTTAATATTTCCTACTGTCCTACTGAAAAACTCCCAGCTCTAGCTGCAGCCTCTGCAGGTCCATATGCTGGACTAGCTCCCAGGCCTCTCAAATAAAACATTTTGTCTTCAACCCTGCGTTTCCACCTGGGGGTGAGGGATGAGGTTATGACAACTTTCCATATCCCATCTCTTGGGAATTTGGAGCAGTGAGACAAAAAAGAAAAACCAGAGCACTAGCTGAAGAAAGGCAGGGCAGCTGGTGCTAAGTGTGCAAGGTGCTCTCGGCTAAAGTACCAGCCTCATGGCCCTGCTCCTCCTGCCAGTGCACAGGTGCATGTGGCAGACAGCAAGAGGTAGGCAGACAGGGGCGCCAGGGAGGAGTCCACTAATTCTCCCAGTTTTCTCCTACAACTTTCCCTGGCCTGGGCTCTCGGGCCCTGCGGTTTGCAGAGGAGAGGGAACTGACCCATGTTTGTCAGGACATTATGGTTGGAAGTGACCGAAATCTAGCTCAAATCAGCCACAGCAAAAGGGATTTATTGGATGCTACCTAATAAATGCAGGGGGAAGTGGACTCAGGCTTGGCCAGAACCAGGGCTCCAATGGAGTCAGCCAGCCTGCCTCTCCCTCTTTCTTTCAGCCTGGCTTCTGTGGAGGTGACAACTTTATTCTGCAAGCTGACAGTCTCCAGGTGGCAGGGAAATGGCTGCTGGCAGACTCCAGTCTTTATCCTCAGAGCTGACTCTCCAAAAAATAGAGCAGACTCTCAGGGAAGACTGGTTGGCCCTCCAGGACTGTGTGCCCAGCCCTGGGCTAACCACATAGCCGGGAGATGAGCTACTTCAAAGCATGGTGTTGGGGAGGGTATGGACAAGGTGCCGTGACTACAGCCCTCACTGAGCCACATTGAGTCAGAGAGGAGTGGTTCGCCAAAGGAAAGGATGTTGGGCAAACAAACAAAAATCTGTTCCCTATGGGATCTTCCTTGCCTATTTGTCTGGGGAGCAGAGGATAGATTATTCACCACCTACAGCCCCCTCCATGGATTACACAGTCCGGGGCCACCCTGTGATAAAGGTTCAGTCACCAAAACTGCTTGGGCCTGTGCAAAGGCATACCAGAGAGTTCTCTTACTCTTTGCTTAGCAGTAAGAAGAAAATAAGCTTGCGTATTAGTCCCAGTTCCCAAAAGTCCTGAGGAAGTTAGCCAGAGAGCATTTTCCATGATGATGACCTAAACCTACAGCCACTTTGAACGGGGACGCACACATCTCAGTGTGAATCTCAGTTTGTAACCCAAGGCAACCCCGTCAACACAACAATAAACCCCTTTTCTGGCCTGTGGGTAGGAATACAGTCCCTACCTTAATAAGGTAGCAGTAATACCTCCAATTTCACTGTCTCATTATTTCCCTCTGCTCATACGAGATTGCAACCCTGGGGGCCCCAAGTGATGTCTTGGCTGTGCTCACACAGCAGCCAATCCCGTGCACTCCTGGTGGCCTCCTCCATCCTTAACGTCCTATCAGGTCTCATGGGCTCTGGACTCGTGGCCCCTTCTCCGCAGAGTGACCCCACTAAAGCCTGAAATCTCCCCGCAGGCCAGAGCACTGCTAGGCGCCAGGCATGAGGCCTCACTCCCTGACACCGTACCACATGCTCATCGGGAGATCTAATGGTGTGGCCTCCGTGTCCTCTGTGAGAACAGCTCCTGCAGCTTCTGCCTGCAATGTCTCCCTCCAAGGGGCTGGGACACTCATCCATGGCTTGGGGATGGGCCAGACAGTGAATCAACTCCCACAAATAGCTTCACCATTAGTTTATCCATTTCATACCATAAACATAGGCATGGATGTTCCTACTGTGTGTCAGGCACTGTTTAGATTCCAGGGCCATAGCAGTAAAGACAACAGGTAAATATCCTTGCCCTTATACAGCTTACAATTTAGTTTGAAACACAGATAATAAATAAACAGAAGGATTATATAATATCAGGTGTTATTAAGGGCTGTGTAGAAAAAGTAAGAAGACTGAGATGAAAGAGGTGCTCTTTTAAACTCAGTGGTCAAGGAAGGACTCTAGGGACAGGTGACATTTGAGCAGAGACCTGCGAGGAGTAATGGGGTGAGGCACTCATGTTGGTGGGAAGGTGTCCCAGGCAGAGGGAACTGCAAATTAAGGAGACTGTGCCCGGGGTTTGGAAGAACAGTCAGACGGCCCGTGTGCCTGGAGCCTGGGGAACCGCAGAGAGTGTAGGACATGAGCTCAGAGGCAGCAGAAGGCAGATGACCCAGGGTGTTATGGGTTACCATGAGAGCTTCGTTCTAAGGTGATGGGAAGCCAGACGCCTGCAGGCATGTCTGAAAAGACCTTTGAGGCTCGTCTGGATCCCCAGTTACAGAGGAAAATGCCGGGCATGGTGGAGCACAGAGCCTCCCATAAGAGTTCATTGAAATAGGTCTGAGGGATGACGAGGCGTTTGTCAGGTGCAGGAAAGAAGAGGAAAGCATCCCAGATAGAGAGAAGAGCATTCACAGGCGAAAAGTGGCAGAAGAGCAGAAAGCACTCCTGGGATGGCTGGGCATCCGTTTGGCTGGAGCTTAGCACGGGAGGATGTCAGCACAGAAGACAAGGCTCTGACGTAGCTGGGGCCAGATGGGAGGGACCTGGCATAAAGCAGCATCTCCAGCTTTGTTAGAAGCACACCACCTTCCCGGAGAGCCACGTCAGTCCCTAATGAGCTGAAGTCACTTTGTTACTTACAGCAGAAGAAACAAGCATGTTCTGGGAGGCATAGGGTCCGTCTCCCTGTTCCTCCTCCCCAGCCCTCTTCCGCTCCTGAAATCCAGGCAGCCGCCTTGGGCAGCATCAGAAGTGCTGAGGTGCTTGAGGATTTCAGACAGCGTTACCCTCATCCAACAAGTTCTTTACTTAATCTGGGGAAATGAGGTGCTATTAAATTATTTCTGAACTGTCATTGCCAGAAAGCTAAGGACGCTGGAGTAACAGGCAGAGGATGGAGCTGGGGAGACAGACAAGGCAGCAGAGGTGGCCGATTTTGTGAGCTCCTGACCCAGGTCTGCCCAACAGATTCACTGCAACACGTGGGCTTCCTTCTGCTGTACAGGCACCACGTTGAAGAGACTCAGTAATTAAAATAAGAAATGAGAGTCCCCTGATAGGTTACTGTACCCAGGGCCTTAAAAATGATGGAGAGGTAGCCAGCCTCTGCCGTGGAGGGAACCCAAAAGTAATTACCAGGACTTGCAGACTATTGAATAAGTCCCTGTAACTGGCACATTGATTTATGTAAGACCCAGAGATTTTGAGAGATTTCAGAGAATATTAAGAATCAATCAATATTTTAATTTATTTCGGGGTCCAGGAGACTTCAGCTCTGCAGAAAACCACTGGGAGGAAACTGTGACCTTTGGAATACAGCTGGCTGGCAGACAGTGGGGAGGCACCTTGGACAGGAGCCTGTTTGGCAGCTGCAGGGAAGGACTGCTCTGCTCTGGAACGTTCTCTTTCTTCACGGCATCCGTCAGGGATGTCAGGCAGCCAAGGGGTGGAGGGTCTCATGGTGAATGTGCTCTGGGGCCTGGGGCAAGGAGGCTTGCTCCTTTCAGGACAGAGTCCCCAGGGCCTGCAGGCTGTTCCCCTTCCAAGGACACACTGCCGTGATCTGGGGACGTCTTCACAGAGCAGAGCCACCTGATGACGCTACACCTTTGAGGGAGATGCAGCATCTTCTCCCCTGGGCCACAGTCTCCCCATATGCCCTCCCACGGGAGGGGTGAGGCCTGTCACACCTCTCTCCCAGCACCTGGGCACCTGTCTCCCACCATAACCCCCCACGCTTCTGATTCCCTGTAAGACATAAGCTCCCTTTGGGAAGGGACCACATCTGATATGTGTTTGTGTCCCCAGCACCTGGCATCACACCTGGCCCAGAAGAGGCGGATGTAAAAAACAATGCATTGAATCAACCAACGGTCAAATGAACTAAGAAAAAATAAATATTCATTCATGAAACTCTTGTAAAGGTCACACAATGTGTTGGATCAGTCAAGTTTCAGCAGGAAACAGAGGGCACATTGGGTCATGAGGAGTTTAGAAGGTGAAGACAGAATGTAGGGAACTGGCCAAGGCAGGCAGCACCCTGGGGGAGACACAGTGAGGGGAGACAGAGCTGCTGTCACCCCAGGGCTGGTGGGGCTGAGGGAGATCAGTGACCAAACCTGGAGAGGGCCACCTGACGGGAGCTGTGGCCTTGTGCAAGGAAGGCAGCCAGTCCCTCACTCCCTGCAGGGATAGAAACGCCGACCTCACGCTCCTGCCTTCCTCGCATCTCCTCCCTCGTTCCCCCATCAGCCAAAGCCAAGTGGAAGCCGGAAGGCAGGGGAGCCCCTCACTTCAGGTGGAGGATAGAGAGAGGAGCAGAGCAAGGACTGTGGGATAGCCCCACCTATGATGCTCAGACTTGCCCACCAGAGAGCAACTGATGGGCCTAACCCAGTGGTTCTCAGCAGGGGGAAATTTTCCCCCCAGGGGACATTTGGCACTGTCTGCAGACAGTTTGGGTTTTCACAATTTGGAGAGGGAGGGAAGGGCTTACTGGCATCCAGTGGGTTGAGGCTAAGGATACTGCGAAACCTACCAAAAGGTACAAGACAGCCCCCCCGCCCCCGTAAGGAAGAATTCTCCAGTCCAGGATGTTGATAGTGCTGAGGTTGAGAACCCCCGACCGAATGTTCCAGACAGACCCCGGCTCAGCGCAGGCGCTGCAGGGCCCCTGTATGGGGTGGAGGATGTTGCCCTCTTCTGGGAAAGGCGGCATCATTTGGTCTGACCCAGTCAGCCAGCAGGTGACCTGCGTTCTGCCTTCTCACGTGCCCTGGGAAGCTGCCATGCCTGGGCAGGACCTCCTCTCGCACCGCAGAGTCCCCGAGGTGGCCAGGGGCGGAGGGGCCTCTGCAGGACACTGTCCAAGCCCTGAGCCTCCCCTGCCTGGCTCTGCTTTCTCCCAGAGGCCGACCCCCCTCTTATTCCCCGAGTTTTCAATTTTACATTCACACATTAGAAACATTTGGTAAAAGTGAATCAAGTCTTACCATCTGTCTCTTCCACTTTTGTTATGTTTGTAACAAAAAGAAGAGTCAGGAAGAAATTGAATCCAAACTGCCAATCACATGGTGCTCTCCGGCAGCTGAGACCCTCCAGAGCAAGGCGGGTCCTCAAGGAAGGGGTGGCCTCTGTTGGGGCCCAGGATAGGGGGCACCCCAAAATATGCCACAATGGCATGTTGATTATTTTGAATTAAAGTTAATTAAGAAACAGCTGATACAGAGGGACACTCTGACCCTCCCCTCTGTCTCGCTGAAAGCAGGAAATGAATCTCTCATGTGAAAGGTGCACTCCCTGCATCTTAGAAGGACACCCTTATCAACAGAAATAGAGAATTTGGGCTGAGAAGCCTATACATACAACTCTTGCTCCTTCTTTAATTTACTCCCCCACGCCCAAACTCTGTTTAGATTCTTCACTAATTGAGCACCCAGAATCTAAGTTTCTTTGTCCTGTCAATTTCTCACAAATTTACTGTTTCTTTGTCTAAAAAGCATAAAAGCTGCCTGCTTTGACCACTTCTTGGGTTCCATTTCTATGAGACCTCAGGGCAACAAATTAAAAATGTGTTTCTTTTTCTCCTGTTAATCTGCCTTGAGTCAATGTTATTATTAGTCCAGCAACAAGAACTCAAGAAGGGTAGAGGAGGAAGCTCCCCCCTCCTAGCACCTCCCTGGGTACAGAAGTGGAGAGTACACAGAATGTGTTCTCATGATGATCTCACACACTCCTCACAGCAGCCCTGGGAAGTAGGGATCGTTGTCCCCATTGACAGATGAGAAGACTGAGGCTTGGCAAGAGGAAATTCCTAGACCAAAGTATACTCCCAACCAGCAGCAAAGCGAGATCTTAAGCCATCCCCTGGGCCTATGGACTCTGCAATGGGGACAATATTGCTTCCCTTTTCATCCAGACAGGAAACTGTTAACTCATCCCCACTGGGGTTTAGGTACCATATTGAAAACTGTTGGAGTTTAAGTGACCGTGGTCCTCAAGAGGGCCCTATTTTTCTCCCTGTCACATCTTAGAGAGTTGGTCCCTCATCTGACCCTCTGGGGCCACAACTGGGAAGAGAAAAAGATTGATTCATATGCTCGTGCCGCAGATGTTTACTGAGAGCCAACCATGTGCCAGGTGCTCCACGTGTGATGGCCGGAGACCAACATGCTGAGCAGGGCGGGAGATAGTGAATAAGAACCCTTGAAACCAGATCAGAGAGGAACATAATAATGGTAAACTACACTTACTGAGCACCCACTACGAGCCAGCTACTGTTTAAGTCCTTTACACACTCAAATTCTCATAAGGTGGATACCATCACAACTCCCATTTTACAGATGGGAAACTCAAGCAGTTAGGGAAATTACTCAAGGGTACTGTGAACAAAAAAAAAATGTTGCCTGCCATTTCAGTAAGCAAAGAATGTTGCCTGACATCAAGCCATCAGCCACTGCAGCCACCAAGCCCCCCACTCCCTATGATGCACACCCTAAGGGGAATTCAGGATGGAGAAAAACAGGATACTGGCCCTAGATGGTTAAGATGCACATCAAAGGAATAATTTCAATGAGCCCGGACTCTTGCATCTTCCTGTATATAAAAGGCACTAAATTCATTAATTTGAGATGTCTGGGGTTCTGTGTGTGTGTGTGATTAGCAGTAATATTTTGATATTCAACTGCATGTTTTTTTTTTTCAGCAAAAACACCTATATATGCCGGCTCCTCCCTTACCTCTTTGGAACAGTTGCTCAGAGCTGTCTGAGACGCTGTATCCCAGGCCTCTGTAAGGCCACTGAATAAAACATAATTCTCAACTTTTAGGTTGTGCATATTTTTCAGTCGACAATACCTAGCTTAATAGTTGGGCTCTGTTCTGACACATGGATGAACCTTGAAGACACTGTGCTAAGTGAAATTAGCCAGTCACAAAAGGACAAATACAGTCTGATTCCACTTATATGAGGTACCTAGAGTACCTCATATTAAATTTCATAGAGACAGAAAGTAGAATGTTGGTCATCAGGGACTAGGGAAGGCAGAATGGGGAGATATTATTTCATGGGTACAGTCTTTCAATTTGGGAAGATGAAAAATATCTCCATTATTCTGGAGATAAATGATGGTGATCGTTGTGAAACAGGAGGGAAGGGGGCAGAGCACAACCTTTAAAAGAATGACATGGCCATAGGACATGACAAAAACTGGTTAGAACCAACTAGGTCCAAGATGGCGGAAGATTCAACTTCCAGGAGACATTGAGCTTCATTATACGCTCATTGTAATGCATTAGCATGTTAAATGACACACCCACCAGTGCCATAACAGTTCAGAGCTAACCACGAAAGGCCAAAAAGTAGGTGATGGCCCAATTCCTGGCTATCCCTGCCCCTTCCCCAAAATACTTGGAATAATCCTCCCACTCATTAGCCTATGAAATTACACAGCCCATAAAAACTAACCATCCCATATTTCGAGGTCTCTCACCTTCTGAGATGGCCCACACTCTGTCTGTGGAGTGTGTTTCTCCCAAGGCCATTCTCGCCTCTTGAGACGGACCTCATTGTATCCATGGAATGTGTATCTCTCCGAATAAACCCACTTCTTACGTATCACTTTGTCTCTCACTGAATTCTTTTTGGGACAAGATATCAAGAACCTGGGCTTCATTAAGTCCTGAGACCAGGTGTGTGATTTCAATTAAAAGACCGTTGGGGCTTCCCTGGTGGCGCAGTGGTTGAGAGTCCGCCTGCCGATGCAGGGGACACGGGTTCGTGCCCCGGTCCGGGAAGATCCCACATGCCGCAGAGCGGCTGGGCCCGTGAGCCAGGGCCGCTGAGCCTGCGCGTCTAGAGCCTGTGCTCCGCAACGGGAGAGGCCACAACAGTGAGAGGCCCGCGTTCCGCAAAAAAAAAAAAAAAAAAAAAGACCATTGGCTCAAGTCCAAATCTGGGTTTTGTCTGGGTTTGAGTCTCGGCCTGTGGGTTCAAGTCCCATCTGAGTTGCACTGTTTCAGCTGCACAACAACGTAGATGTACTTAGTGTTACTGAACTGTACAGTTAAAAATGGTTAGAAAAGGGGCTTCCCTGGTCGTGCAGTGGTTAAGAATCCGCCTGCCAAGGCAGGGGACACAGGTTCAAGCCCTGGTCTGGGAAGATCCCACATGCCGTGGAGCAACTAAGCCCATGTGTCACAACTACTGAGCCTGCGTGCCAAAGCTACTGAAGCTCGTCCACCTAGAGCCCGTGCTCTGCAACAAGAGAAGCCACCACAATGAGAAGCCCGTGCACCGCAAAGAAGAGTAGACCCCGCTCGCCGCAACTAAAAAAAGCCCGCGAGCAGCAACAAAGACCCAACACAGCCAAAAATAAATACATAAATAAATACATAAATAAATAAATTTTTAAAAATGGTTAGAATGTACATGTTATGTATATTTTGCCACAATAAAAAAGTGAAAAGTAAAACTTTTTTTTAAGCCGACTGTTAAAATTCATAAATTGATTTTTTTTTTTAAGTTAGGCACTGAAACCCATTCTCTTAAGCATCCCCTGTATTAGCCAGTTCATCCCACAGTGCCACATCTAAAGAGAAAACAGGGACTTCCCTCGTGGCACAGAGGTTAAGAACCCGCCCGCCAAGGCAGGGAAAACGGGTTTGAGCCCTGGTCCAGGAAGATCCCGCTTGCCACAGAGCAACTAAGCCCATGCACCACAATTACTGAGCCCGCGTGCCACAACTACTGAAGCCCGCACGCCTAGAGCCTGTGCTCCGCAACAAGAGAAGCCACCACAACTGCAATGAGAAGCCCGCGCACCGCAACGAAGAGTAGCCCCCGCTTGCTGCAACTAGAGAAAGCCCGTGCACAGCAACGAAGACCCAATGCAGCCAAAAATAAATAAATAAATGAATGACTTTAAAAAATAAAATAAAGAGAAAACAGACCTGCTGTAAGACAGTAACTGAAATGGTGGAATGGAGTCCAGAGATGCAAATAAATTAGGATCCAAAACTAGGGACAGGCCTGAAGCAAACAGGCTGAGATACTGAAGCTGGGGGAAGGACTTTGAGCGGATAAGGGCGAGAGGTAGCAGGAATAGGGCTGGCTCAGGAGCACTTATAAATGTGGTCCTGCTGCTGAAACTCTGCACTCTTGCCAGACTAGGGACAGCCTATGCCAGGGGCAGGGAATGACCAGGCATTAACCCAACAGTGTGGGACATTATCTTCCTTCTAGAAATTCTGCCCAGGTACCTGGATGTTTTAGAGTTCTGCAGATGAGACCTGAATGGTACCAGGTAGACAAGGTGTAGAGCATAATGAGCCCTGGGATGATATTACTGAGCATTAGGGGCCAGCGGGGGATCCCTAAGCTGGCATCAGAATCCAGGAGGCAAATATAAGAGGAAGGCTGCTGGAGAGGGCAGCACAAAGGTGTGGAGGTGGCTGGGGCCACATTACACAGTATCATGGGTGTCAGTGACCAGGAAAAGAAGCCAGAGGTTGGAAACTAGAAGGAGCCGATGGGTGCAGCCAAGGGAGAGATTGGACAGAGGAGGAAATGAAGGACAGGTGGGAGCTGATGCTCAGCAGGTCAGAATACCGAGGAAGGCAGCAACTGGAGACACGCGGGTTCACAAAGCTAAGTCTGCAAGTGCGGAAGGGTGATCCGGGCCCTCCTTTTACATAGGACCTGGGGTCTGCCCCAGACCAGAGACAGGTCTTAAGTGGCACTGGCTTCCATTAGTCGACATCCCTCTGCAGCTACATCTAGTCTAGGGAGGGTACAATGATCATCTTTAGAGAAGCTTGGTGTACCGGCACAGACCCAGGAGATGTGGCATCTCATCCCAGATATACCTGGGTCTGTGAGTTCCTGTTCCCTCACCAGTAAAGTGGGCGTGACACTAGCTCCCAACAAACCTCACAAGCATGTTCTGAGGATCAAGTGAGAAAACGGGGGTGTCCATCCTAGGACGTCTACAATAGGTGATTCATTTGTAAGTGGGCTTGAAAATGTTAAATAGCAAAACTACAGCAGGGCAGAGGCCCACCCTTGCCACTAGGAGAAAGGAAACAATGTGACTTTGGAAATAGGCAAGGACTGGAGTGGTGAGGAAATGGTGACTTGCTATATCTTAATTAAATTAATATATTCTAATTAAAAAAACAAAAACAGAGGTTTATAAAAATTCTGCTACTATGAAGCCAGTGCCAGGAAAAGCACAGTATTACAGACAGAGATTTATGAATAATCAAGGACCATGCCCAGCCCTGGGCTATCGGACTATATGAGGTCTAGAAGGTCGAACAGCAGAGACCCCAGGCCAGGGAATGTGGATGGTTGGTGGGAGCTGGTGAGGGGGGCAGATTTCTTGTCCCCAAGCATCTGCTAAGACCACCCAGACACCATCCATTTCCAGTGGGCTCCATATACCCTCCCCACTGCTCCTGGGCCATCCCAGTCTGTCCAGTCTATAAATAAAATTAGAGTTTCATTAAACAACAATAATAATGGAACTGGGAGTTAAACAATAGAATAAAACATATAATTTAACAATAATAATAAATAATAATGATTACTTCCTACAGGACTAATACCAAGTTCAATATTTTGTATCTATTATCTCATTGAATCTTATAAACTGTGTGTTTTATATGTAAAGAACCTGAAGTTTTGAGAGGTTAAATAATTTGTCTAACATCATCCCCACGACCAGCAAGAGGAAGAGCTGGGATGTGAACCCAAGTCTCTCTGGTGCCAAAATTAGGCACATTAGTCCACAGTGCCCCTGATACTTTGAGGGCCAGCAAGAGTGCTGGGCATAACCCTGCCTATTACATAAATAATCTCAAGTATGATGGGAAAGGAAATGTCACTAGGATGACCTGGACAATTTAAGGTCATTTAAAGATTAAAGAACTGGATTGAGGAACCTAAATCTATTGAGGATTTCATTGGAGAAAACATGTGAATGAATTTAGGAACATCCACTGGGTGCTCGGCCAGCAGCTGTAACTAGCATTCCCCGAGGACTAATTTCCATGTAACAGCTCTTGGTGTAAAGACTTGAGTGAACAACTGCAATAATAGGCAGGTTAACCTGCCCCATTATTGACACTTTGTGAACTGTTGAGCAGAGGCAATAAAGGTTTTGTTAAAGCAGAGCGGATCCTGAGAAGTCACCTCTGCCTTAATTATTACTGGGGAAAAGCGCTTGTTTCATCTGTCACTCTGGGTATATTGCAGAGAAAACAGAGTATAAAGCTCCCACAGGGACTGAGTGGCTGGACCAGTCCTGTCATTTCAGTTTCAAGGCTCGCAGAAAGGTTTAGAGGCGAGGTGGCGATTAAAGCCATCAATCACTGGCCGGCCTCCACAAGCTTTGGAGTCAAACTTGGGTTTGAAGGTGGTTTCCCCTGTGTAACCATAGGTAAATTACTAGAACTAGAAGTTTCCAGAGCTCCAATCTTCTTCCCCCTCCTCTGCAAGCCTTTTGGTGAAGCAATTTATTCAGGAGACTAAAAAAATGGTCTGGTTAAGCCTTCTTTTTTGTGTTCTGGAGAAAAACATACTGGCTAAATTTAGAGGCTAGCTATGGGCCCTTAAAATGCTTGACGATCAGGCTGTTTTGCGTTCTTTCCCTATTTGCTTCATTTCTAACAATAACCACGAGACAAACTTCCTTGGTATGATGGAAACATCACAGACATTGCAGCGGGAGAGAATGGGTACAAATCCGATCTCCCTACCCGAGCTCTGAGATCATGGCAAAAAGTTTAATCTCTCTGAGCATCCCTGAAAATCCATGAAGTAGAAATTTGCTGAGATGTAAGAACAAACCGTATGTAAAGTGATTCTCTGGTAGTCTCTGCTTGAACTTAAATGTGGAGTCTAAATATCATTTTATTGTAAAATATAACATATATACAGAAAAATGTATAAAACAAAAGTGAACAGCAAAGAAAAAGAAAAAATGTAGAGGGCAGTGATCTGTCACAAAAGAATACCTGTGAAATCAATTTCCAGGTGAAGATTTAGGTCAGAGGTCTGCAAACTTTCTATTAAGATCCAGAGAGTAAATCCTTTACTTACATGATTCGGCTCCTTTAGCAACTACTTAACTCTGTCATAGTGTTGTGAAAGCAGCCATGGATAATAGCACACAAGTGGGCCTGACTTTGTCCCAATAAAACTTTATTTACAAAAATAAGCAACAGACTAAGGTGCTGACCTCTGATTTAGATGATTATCAGCACTACAGAAGCAACATCATGCTTTCACCTCAACAGGGGCAACATTACCTTGATTTTTATGACAATCACTTCCATACTTTACAGTTTTACTACCTAAGTATACATCCCTAAACACTAGCGTTTTGCCTGGTTTTTGCACTTAAATAAATGGAATCATACATTAATTATTCCTCTGAGTCAAGCTTTCCCACCAAATATTACTGGCATATGGCGCTAGATAATTTAACTTTGCTATCCATGCACATTTAGATTGTTCCCTCTTGGGGACCACGCTGAATAATGCAGCTATGAATATCCTTATGCAAACCTCTTGGTCCACATGTGCACGAATTTTTGTTGGGTATATATCGAAGAGTGAAATTTTTATGTCATATGGTACGTATACGTTCAATTTTGAAGCCTAAGAGGTCAAATTGTTCCACATATACTCCAGTATTTGGTATTACCAGACTCTGAAAATGTATCCATTATGGTTGAGTGTAGGGGTATCTCATGGTTTTAACTTACACTCCTTGGTTAGCAATGGGGTCTCTGTGTTTGTTGGTCATTTGGTATCTTCATTTGTGAAGTGCCTATTCAAGTCTTCTGCCTATTTTTCTACTTTGCTAATTGTCTTTTCCTTATTGGTTTCTAGAAGTTCTT